>NC_080162.1:182760485-183117985 GCF_950295315.1 Erinaceus europaeus
GGAAGGAAAAGGAAGGAAGGAAGGAAGGAAGGAAGGAAGGAAGGAAGGAAGGAAGGAAGGAAGGGAGAAAAAAAACTATAGTGATTGTCTTTGGGAGGTAGGAGGGAGGGGTTACAGAACTTTGGTAGTGGGTGTGTTGTGGAACTATATAATAGAATCTTACAATAATAAAAAATCAAAAAAAATAATTTGAAAATACCTCTACATAGTGTCACCTCTAAGCATCTTGAGATAAGTATTTGCCCCAGTGCTCATGCATGGAGCCCATGTTCATGGTGACAAAGGCAAATTTAAAGTGTTTTAATAGGGATTTTGAGGCTGAAAAAAATGATTTTACCTAAGTATCATCATTATCACTCAGGGCTCACTGAAGAGCAGCATGAAAAAACCCTAATTTAGACAAAGATTTTGTAGTCACACTGGCCTGCAATCCAGTTCTAATGTCATTGCTTAGTAGAGGACTGAGCAAGCTCTTTACTCTCTGAGTCTCAGTTCTCTCATCAATGACAAGAAGATACCATTCTCTCTGCCTTGGAGTTATTGTAACAGCTAAATACAATACATAAAGGGCCTGTCATGGTGCTCATATGAACTGAGAACAAATAATGTTAGAAGCAACACTGTGTAGCAACATATTCTGCTTCATCTATGATTGGGAAGAAAGATAGTGTGTCTAGATCTTTGGATTCTTTATTTTTGGTTTTTTTATTGAATTACATTTTTATCGTCTCTAATGGACAATTGTTATCAAGCCTCTTACTAGTACATAATCATTTAATCCCAGATCTATGTTATTTTTAAAATAACACATTGAATTAATTCCTTAATAAAGCTATTTGAGGAGAAAAACTTTTTTTTTAACACTAAGTAAGTCCAATTTGTTTTTAAATGGCAGGATTCCAATCTCACAGTCAGAAAATATGGTGTTTAGGGTGACTGTATTTCTCAAACCATAAATTGACATGTGGCCTGACAAGCATAAAGTATACTTCTGGAGACAGTGGGATTGAATTTTTGAAATCAGAACTGGAAAATTTGGGACATATGAAGGCTATAAATAGTGGGCAGAGACTGGGCTGGTTCCAGCAAAGACTCAATTCCTCCTAAGAACCACATAATTAGCCAGCCTCCATTTGTTATACATATAAATACTGGTGCATAAGAGAGGCAATTTAAACCAGAATGGTAAACAAGCCATTCCTGTGCCAGAGGATGGACACACACACACACACACACACACACACACACACACAATTTTCTCACTGCTGTGAAGTATCCAGGAACACACAAGGCAGCTGGGAAACCACAATGAGACCCAAATACACTCACACTGGGCACTAAATTCATTGGTAGGAAATGGTTATTTTCACCACCCTTTGCCCCACAGGAGGAAGGTAGAACAATTTTACATGTAAACATTTAAGATGTGTGTGCTTCTCTGCTAGCAGGGAGGAGAGAGAGTCACTTCTTCTGAATATTAAAACAATGCTAGGGTAAGAGGAAGAAGAAAGCTGAGCCAAAGATAAATGTAGGCAGCAAGTATTTCACAGGGCATTTCTAAGAAAAGTTAGGGTGCTTTTTCACTACATTTACATTGCTTATTAGGAGAAAGGTATACATTATTACTGCTAAATATAGTAAGAACTCTGATGTAAGATTTTTCTCCATCACAGTTAACTGAAAGGACCTGGCAGTGACGCACCAGGTTAAGTGCCCATAGTACTAGATGCAAGGGCCCGCGTGTAAGGATCCAGATTCAAGTGCCTGCTCCCCATCTGCAAGGGGACGTTTCATGGGCTGTGAAGCAGATCTGCAGGTGTCTTTCTCTCTTTCAGTCTATTTCCCCTTCCCGCTTAATTTCTCTCTATCCTGTTAAATAAAATAGAAAAAAGAAAAAAGGAAAAAGAAAATAATGGCTACTATTGTATTCATAATATAGGCACCGAGCCTCAGCAATAATACTGGTGGCAATTAAAACAAACAAACAAACAAGAAGAAGAACAAAAAACAGAATGCCAAATGACAAGTACGATATATATTTATCAGAATAATAGGAATAGCATATTCAATGTGCCTTAATTCTGATGGAGACGCACTGCTAAGGACCTTGCATATTGAGATTCTCTCAACCTCAGTAACCCCTTTTATCATCTGAACTTTGATATATATTTTGGGCAAAAATACATTCAGGGAAACTTAGTCAAGTTCACACAGTTTCTGATAAAATATATGGTCCCAAATTGAATCCACATCTTCAAGGTCAATGACTCCCAATACAGCACCCATATCAAGAGAAAAAACTTTAGAATGGGCCAGGACAGAGAGTATTTTCCTAGCCTTATGGTTACTTACAGCATAAGTGTCAAAATTACCAGAGTATTTTGAAAACATAGATTCTTGGATTCCTCAGAATTTCTGATTCTTGGGAACTGAATCTCCACATTTTGAAAAAATCCCCCAGCCCACAATGGTGATTCTCATACATATTTTAAAAAATCATTTGTATTTAAGTCTCCATTTGTCGTCTCTTATTAAAATAGGATCAATAACTAAATCTACTATGAGGCATTTGTTGTCAGCCCAATATAAATTCATCATTGATGAATCCACAGTAATTACAAATAGTTCTATAGAATCCCAGCTCCTACAGATGTTCTGTCTAGTTAATGTCTGCTCTGGGTGACACATTCTTTTCTACTGTAATAAGCCAAGATCAGATTAAGCCAAAAGTAGGACAAACACCATTGCTTATAGAATGTACTAAGGACTGCCAAGTTATGACGTTTTGGAGGTGAGAGGCAGTGGAAAGATGTGTAACAATGCAAACTCAACTCCAGTGACTTTAGCTATATGGAATATGCACATCTAAAAGTATGGAACTCTACTCTTCAAGATAGCCTTGGAAGTTTTAGTAAGAGCAACTAGACAAGAAAAGGATATAAGGGACTTATGCAGTAGTGCAGCGGGTTAAGTGCACATGGAACAAAGCTCAAGGACCAGCTTAAGGATCCCGGTTCAAGCCCCCAGCTCCTCACGTGCAGGGGAGTCGCTTCACAAGCAGTGAAGCAGGTCTGCAGGTGTCTGTCTTTCTCTCCCCCTCTCTGTCTTCCCCTCCTCTCTCCATTTCTTTCTGTCTGATCTAACAACGATGACATCAATAACAACAATAATAAAACAACAACAAGGGCAACAAAAGGGAAAATAAATAAATAAATAGAAAACAAAATTTAAAAAAGAAAAGGATATAAAAGTTATTCAGGTAGAAAGGAAATGCTAAAACTATCACTGTGAAGATCACATGTTCTTTTTTTAATTGTAGTTGTTTTTATTGATGCTGTCGTTGTTGCATAGGACAGAGAGAAATGGAGAGGAGGGGAAGACAGAGAGGGGGAGAGAATAGACACCTGAAAACCTGCTTCACCGCCTGTGAAGCATCTCCCCTGCATGTGGTGAGCCGGAAGCTTGAACTGGGACCCTTAGGCCGGTCCTTGTGCTTTGCGCCACGTGCACTTAACCCACTGCGATACCACCTGACTCCCAAGATCACATGTTATAAAGTGACATATTGTAAAGACCAAGTGGAGCCCCAGCAATAACTATGTTGGTAAATAAATAAATGTTGTGACCCCAACAGGGGACAATTAGCATACGAATGACATCAGCCTGAGGCAGGACACACTGGGATGCATTTAGAGACAGACTTGAAGTATCTAGCTCTCTTGATCCTATGACTTCCACCATGGACTCTCCATTTGCGGTGGCTCCTGGCTTGATCCTGGTCTTTTTCACGTAGTGATCTTGGGTCACTCTCAGTTTGCAGACTCTGAACGTTTGCTTATTTTATTAGCTAGCCTCCTCCCCTCACATTCTCAGTGATTTTATTGAATAAACCTCTCTTTTGCTTAACCTTAAATGGAGCCGCTAATTTTGCAGCACCTGGATATTTGTCTTTTACCAGTTATACCCAAATAAAGCCTCTAATTGTTTGAACCTGTTCTTAGCACCCCACAGTCAATCCTTTATGAGCCTCAGCCCAAAGTCCCTTTTAAGTTTCAAGTTACAACGAATAAATAAGAAAAAGATAATCTTAAATGATGGGGTTGGGAAGTGATTCACCTGGTGGAGTGCACACTTTATCAGAGGCAAGACCCATGTTCAAGTCCCAGCCCAATACATAGTAGTACCTAATATGTGCAAGCTTCATGAGCAGTAGAGTAGTAAAGTGATACTCTCTGTTTCTCTCTCCTCTGTCTCTCACTCTCTGTCTAGAGTAAAGAAAAATGGCCACCAGGAGTGGTAGAATTGTGCAGGCACTGCACTTTAGTGATAACCTTGGTGGCAAAATAAGGAAAAGAAGAATTCTAAAGACTCCAGTAAAAAGCAATTAGAACTTGTATACAAGGCCAAGCATGTAGCATAGCTGAGAGCACATCTGCTTTGCCATGTGCTCTATCCAGGTTCAAGCCCTGACACCCCCCTCCCCAGGCACTAGTAGACGCTTTTGGTGCTGTGGTGTCTAATCTCTCTTTCATCTTCAGTAAAGCTACATTAAAGTGGCAGTCTACAAAATGTACATACGCTTGTAATTTTTCTAAAACAAAGAATAAATTAGACAGAAATCAATAAAACAATATTAATTACAACATTGTCAAAAATAATAAATACCTTAGGATAAATTTTGCTGAAGTTGTGAAAGTTTCAACACTGAGTAATGGCACATTTGGTGAACTACACACTAGAGTCCACATTGACTCAGGATCAAGCCCCCAGTCCTCTCCTGTAGGAGAAACTTCATGAGCTGTGAAGCAGTGCAACAGGCAACTCTTTCTCCATCTCTATTCCCTTTCCCTCTCAATTTCTCATTGTCTCTATTAAAAATAAAGAGATAAGCTATTTAAAAATAAGTGGAAGTTTCTATACATTAGAAAACATTGCATATTTTTGAAAAAAAATTCCATAAAGTCCAATTATCTCACTTAGGGGTATGTACTCACAAATTCACATAAACATTAATTTGAAGAAAAATATGTACTTCTATCTTTATTGCAAAAACTTTTACAATACCTAAGAACTGGAATAAACCTAAATATAAATCATCAAATGAAAGAATAAAGATGTATAACAACAAAAGTGTATGATTCAGTTATAAAAAAGAAGAAATTCTATCATGTGAAATAACATTATTGGACCTAGAAGCTGTTATGCTTAGTGAAATAAGCCAGACAGAGAAAGACAAACATGTATGACTTCAGTCACATGTGTTAAATAGAGAAAACAAACAAGCAGTTGAACTGAATAAAACAAAAATAAACTTGCAGAATATTCACTTAATTAGTATTCACCAGGAGGAGAGGAATGCTAATCAAGACAAAGGAGACAATGTATGAGGAATAAAATTGGACTTAAATCAATAAATAACATGTTGATATTCAATGACACATTCCTGAAACATTATAATGCAATGTTATGAAAACAAACAAACAAACAAAGAAATGAATAGGACATATATTTAGATTAAAAGCAAAACTCCAAGTACACTAATCTATAAAAATATCTCAAAATAGGAAGGTAGAAAGGATAAAGAAATTAAATAGATCAGAACCAGACAGTAGTGCACCTGGTTTAGTGCAAGTACCTGGGTTCAAGCCCCCTCTACTCACCTGCAGGAGTGGGGAGGAGATGCTTCTTGAGCAGTAAAACAAATCCACAGTTGTCTTTTTCTCTCCTCTATTTCCCCTCCCCTCTCAATTTTTCTCTGTCCTATCTAATAAAAAAAGAAAGAAGAAGAAAATGGAAAAGATGGCCACCCAGAGCTATGGATTTGTGGTAAAAGAGAGAGAGAAAGAGAGGGAGAGAGAGAGAGACAGAGACAGAGAGGGAGGAGGAAAATGAATGGGTCTACTTCTAATAACATTTCAAATTTTGGGTGTTGTCACTATGGGATTGTTACAGTAGGGTACCAGTTGGGAAAATTATTGATTACTTTGATTTTAGTTAGGGAGGTTTCCAAACCTATCTCAGAGCAAAATACTGCCAGTTGCAAGCAGGCCAGCTGAAAGGCATCTTAGCAAACTGGAAAGGCCTTAAGAACAAAGTATAAGGTGGCAGAACTCACAGAAGGGTATGTTATGCTAAGAAAAACTACTGATGATTTGCCTCACACTGATAGTACTCAAGAGAAATGAAACCCAATGTTAAATATTACCTGGCTTATTGATAAAGAATGACACCCACCTGTCAATAACCACAGGTGGAGCAGGTGCGGTGAGAAGAGCTAGGCAGCCACAAGTGACCCCCCTCCGTTATAATGTCATTTGCATTGTGGTTTTTGCCCCTCCCTCCCTCCACCCTCGTGTATTTTTCTATAAGCATTATGGGTAAGCACATATGCAGAATACTATTGATTATATAATTACCAGCTAGCCCATCAGTTGTGTAATCTCAAACTCCTCCCAAACTCGTGCTTTAAAACACACTCGGGGGAGGGGGACATAGCATAATGGTTATAGAAAAAGACTTCATGCCTGAAGCTCTGAAATTCCAGGCTCAATCCCCCTGCACCACCATAAGCCAGCAAGGAGTAGTGCTCTACTTTAATCATAATAATAATAATAAAATAAATAAATAAAACCCACTCAGTCCCGTTCTTTGGGGATCAATTCCTTTCTGAGGAGTAAGCCCACTCTTTCTTTGAAGAGAATCTTTGCTCATTAAAACTGCAGCAAATCTCTTTGCTTCAATTTTCTATGTACCAAATCTTCAGTTCTTTGCTGATTTTCATAAGGGCCATAGTCCCTGCAGCCCACCCCTCAGCCCCCCCCCACCCCGAGCTGAATACTCTGCAACATAAATGGGTATTACAAAGAAAATAGGCCAAGACTTCCAAGTTTCAGGGGTTTTTCATTGTTTACTGTCTAAGTGTACAGTACAAGACTAGAAGTACAAGCTTCTTGGTTTGGTGATAGTAAAGAAAACATGCTGAGGGCAATGTATATCCTATCTGAGTAAATGCTGAGGGCAATGTATAGCCTGGCCTGTCTCTGCAGTGATTTAGGTAAAAGATTTGACTCCATTGTCCTGATTTCTCAATCTTAAAGTTTGGATGGAGAAGGAGAATATTGGTAGATGAAGGACACCACATTTGTACTGTACTTATGTTCTCATTGCAAGCTACCCACAGTTATGTACATTCTGTTTTATGTGCTTTATAAGAGTCAGATGTGGAGTTCCCTGTGGTGCTGCTGGTGGTGGTAGTGGTTGATTTTTAACTCCAGAGAAACCTGAAGGAGAAGTTAGAACTAAAAAGACATTAAAGAAATCAAACTTAAGAATTAAAATGTTTTGAATATTTTCCTTCCTAATTTGCTTTGCCGAGAAATGGAATGCAGACTGTTGTCAGTGGAATACTTGTAAGTGAATCATAATCATATATGTGCAAAACCATTGGTGAAGTATAGATGTCCAATTAAATGCCTAATTATGCTGCATTCTTTACTCCCTGACTACACCCTCAGGAAAATGCACAGTAATCTTGAGTATAGGTTTCTAAAAGTTTTTAAATGCCATGAAAGTGCAACTGTGTGCCCAATTAGGGGTGCAATTGTTGAGTCAAAGCATGAAACTCAGTCTCTCCTCTTCCATGTGAGGTAATTCCTCAGATCTTTGTTACCAACCCAAAGGGTCATATTAATCTGATTTATCTGCTGTCCTAGGGCACTGTGAGATATGCTGGATGCTTTAGCTCTGTGCCAGTTTTAGAAATGACAAGATGGAGAAAAATAATCAAATCAATAGATCTATCTTACTCTCTTTATGAGGTTGTATTTACCTTCTCATCAAAGGTACTTATAATTATCCTCATGTGTTGCTCTACTGCTGTAGAAGATGGTGGGTAGAGTAGAAAATGCAAAAATTCTAATAATAGAAACTCTTCCTTTAGTTTCATCTTTCAATAAAAATTCTGCTCAGGCAATCAGCAGACAATTTAATAGAGATTATAGATGGGGGAGTGGCATTCGGCGGTGGTGCATAGAGTTAAGCGCACAAAGTACGATGCGCAAGGACACTCAAAGATCCCAGTTAGAGCTCCTGGCTCTCTGCTTGCGGGGGCGAGGGTTGTTGCCTCACAAGCAGTGAAGCAGGTTTGCAGGTATCTGTCCTTATCTTCCTCCCTCAATTTCTCTCTGTCATATCCAATAAAAAAATGGCTGCCAGGAGCAGTGGATTTGTAGCGCAGGCACCAAGCCCCAGAGATTACCCTGGAGAGAGAGAGATTGATTGTAGATTACCAAAATATGTCCACAACCAGGGACTCACGGCATATTTTTTGTAAAGACTATGTTGTAAAGATTTAGAATACTCTAATTTGGGAATGAAAAGTAAATATCTTTTGTCAAAAGCTTTTGTGTTGGTCACCCATCTCCAAGGACCAATGGATTTCTCAGAATTTTAAGTGATGGCTAGGGTAAAGAGTGAATAGGAAAGGCCCAGACCAGGGATTAGATAGCCCTGCTCCATAGTCCAGTCAAGAAGAAAGCAGACGCCTGTAGTGGAGGAGAGGGAAAAATGTAGACATTGTAGGTGTGGAAGTTTATAGAAAATAACCTGGGAAAGTAAAATAGTGTCAAACACCACACAATAGTCACAAGACAGTTATATTTGGAAGCAGAGCTACAAGTCCTAGGGAAACCAGAAGGACAAGTTAATACAAGGAACTAAAAACTGATCCAAAGCAAAGCCAGGAAGAGAAGCCAGATAAACCAAGCATCAGAATAAGAGAATATCATAGTTGCGCCATGGAGAAGAAGATAAGAGTCCAGGCACTAGGACTCTTGACTCAAAAACTGAGCAGTGCTGAACCTTCAAGCATTAGGTGCTGAGTTAGATACCAGTGATAGATGTGCCAAAGTGATTCTGTCTCCCTCTTTATCATACATAAACAAATATTTTCCTTATTTTTGCCTCCAGGATTATCACTGGGGCCATAAATAAATATTGAAACTAGTTCTATCACTAAATACTACATGCCAGGTACTGATGATAGAATCAGTGTTGATAATATAATAGCAAACCAGGAATTAAAAGTAATGATAAGCAGGACACCTGAAGAGAGACTCTGGACATGGAACATGTAGCTGTGAACTCAAGGGACTGTATAAATGCTCTTTATAACTGATATAAAAGTGGTTTTAAAGGCAAGATTCCAGCAGACAAATTAGGGCCCTAATTTACTGGTATATGTTTCTTCTTCCCTCTTGTTTGGCCATTTTGATGCTTTAGTTCATTCTCAACATTACAAATACGACTACCTTAACATGCTTTGCCTCAGAGATAGCAAAGCACCTTGCCTTGAGCATGAACCAGGTTTAAGTCAGGCTCCCACTGCACCGGGGGAAGTTTTGGTGTCATAATATCTTTTCTGCTGTCTCTGCCTTTCTTTATCTGAAAAGGTCAGCCTGAAGTGGTAAAGTCCTGGCAAAAGCAATAAAACAAGTAAACAAAAATGTGCCTTGCCTCCTTCCTAATCAGCTTAGGAACAAAAATTCCAGCTGCCAATATTTCATGACTTATAATTAAATAGGACTTAATCCTTCACTGATGTTGCTGTCAATTACTATATGGTGGGCATGCTGAGTTTTCACTGGACTTGTCCCAGAACCCCCATCCTTGCTTTGGCTAGAAAAGCTCTGTATGGCTACAAGACTGAGTCATGAGCAAAGCAGCTCAAGTGGTGAGAGGACAGTTCCAATTTCAAAGAGAAATACAGTGGCTATGCTACAGCATAAACAATAAAGATACATTCTCAAAGTAAATCTAAACAGTGATTTGGAGTCTGTCTTTCTCATCAGAAATATGCAACACTGCTATATAGTACCAGCAATATGGCAAAGCCAAAGGTATTGACTCCCTTTGATACTCAGAATTGCATGTGACAAATATTACACATGGACTTGTAGTGACAGACAAGGAAGGAAGAGGCAGCAGAGTGGGTGGCAGCGTGGTTGTATGGAAATCAGTGAAGTACTAGGACAAATTCTTTTAGGGAGTTTTATTGACTATAGTTATTATTTACTGATTTTTTACACTGTTATATGATTTTTTTCCAGCTAGAAACTTTGAATCATGATAGTATTGGTTTCTATAGAATTTGAGGGATTGCAGAGCTGAGAGGAACTCCATATGAGAAATCTGTGTCGTGAGAGATATGAGATAGAATGTTAACATGGAGGTATTCGGTCACTTTAAAACTACTGGGTTGCTTGTTTCTGGGATCACAATTCGATTCCAATGGTCACTGTGTGTGTTTTTGTTCCAGTATCAGGCAGTTTTGACTATAGTAGCCCTGTAATATAGTTTGTGGTCTGAGAGTGTGATGCCTCTAGTTCTGATCTTTTTTCTCAGTATTCCTTTGGTGGTTTTAGGTCTTTCTAGTTCCAGATAAAATTTTGTAGCTTTTGCTCTATATTCTTTAAAAAAAATGGTGCAGCCTTGATAGGGATTGCCTAGAATTTAAATATTTGGGTAGAATGTTCATTTTGATGTGAATTCTTCCAACCCATGAACATGGAGTATGGCTCGAATGCAGGTGTCTATCTTTCTCTCCCCCTTCTGTCTTCGCCTCCTCTCTCCATTTCTCTCTGTCCTATCTAACAACGACGGCATCAATAACAACAACAATAAAAAAAAAAAAGAAAAACAAGGACACTGCAGACTTGCTTCACTGCCTGTGAAGCAACTCCCCTGCAGGTGAGGAGCCGGGGGCTTGAACCGGGATCCTTACTGGGGTCCTTGGCTTCAGGCCACACATGCTTATCCCTCTGCGCTACCACCCGACTCCTGTTTTTTTTTTTTAAATAGGACAGAGAGAAATTCAATTTCAGTTTGAGAGGGGAGAGGAAGATAGAGAGGGGGAGAGGAAGATAGACACCTGCATACCTGTTTCACAACTTTTGAAGTGACCTCCCTGCAGGTGGGGAGCCAGGGCCTCAAACCTAGATCCATGAGCTGGTCCTTGTGCTTCGTACTATATGCGTTTAACCCAGTGCACCACCACCTAGCTCTGCCACCGACTTTTGTATGTTAATTTTGTAGCCTTATACCTTATACTCTACCTTATACTGTACCTTAATTTTGTAGCCTTATATCTTATACTTATACCTGATAATTTCCAGAAGATTTCTTCTAGATTATTTGGACATATATATATATATATATATATATATATATATAATCATATCATCTGCAAATACTGACAGTTTGACTTCTTCTCTTTTAATCTGTATCCCTTTAATTCCTTGCTCTTGCCTGATTACTATGGCAAGGACTTCCAACACTATACTTAATAGTAATAGTGACAATGGGCAGCCCTGTCTAGCCCCTGGTCTTAGTGGGAATGCTTCCATTTTCTCACCACTGAGTATGATGTTACACAGCTGTAGTACAGCTGTAGCTTTGCTGTATATGGACTCTGCTATGTTATTTTTTTCCCATCTATTCCCATTTTTTGTAGTGTTTTCATCATGAAAAGATGTTCGATTTTGTCAAAGGCTTTCTCTGCATCTATTGAGGTAATCATTTGTTTGAGGGTGTTTCTTTTATTGACGTAGTGAATCATATTCCTTGATTTACATATATTGATCCAGCATTGACTCCCTAGGGTAAATCCACCTAGATCATGATGTATGCATGATCTTTTGATAAATTGCTATATCCAGTTGGCTGATTGTTGGTATGCTTCTGGATTCTGCTTGTGAAGCCTTCTGTTTTGATAATCACATTGGGTTTGCTTTGTATTGCGATGCGTTCTATTTGCATATCCACTGTTGGCTGGGCACCCCCCTGCCTCCAGGACATTGGTTTGTTTTTCTCCCCCCTCCCCCGCCTCTGGGACATTTGGTTTAGTCCATTTTGGTTCCTGCTTTTTCCTTCTCTCTGCCCCCTATCGTTCGTATTTCCTTTGTTCCTGACTCTTCTGCCGGAGGAGAGAGACACAGGACAGAATTGGGTTGTGATTAGATTGGATTAGTTTGTTGAACCGCATCCCCACTCGTGAATAAAGATTGAACTGCGTTCTCAGCTCAGCCCTGAGTCCCTGGTGGTCTCTGTCTCCCGCCCGCAAAGCTAATCTGGCAGCTGATTTTGTTCAGTATCTTAGTGTCTATGTTCATCAGAGATATTGGTCTGTAGTTTTATTTTGTGTATGTATCCCCATCTGCTTTTGATATCAGGGTGATGTTGGCTTCATAGAAGGTGAAAGGGAGTATTCCTGTGTCTTCAGTACTTTGGAGAATTTTAAAATATAAGCCCCCACAACTGTGGGTATTAAGTTTTTGGCATAGGGGCCCAAACCACTAAATGAAGAAAGGAGAGTCTCTTCAACAGATGGTGTTGGGAAAATTGGGTTGAAACATGCAGATCAATGAAACTGGACCATACATTTCACTACACAGAGAAGTAAGCTCCAAATGGATCAAGGACTTGGATGTTAGTCCAGAAACTATAAAATACTTAGAAGAAAATATTGGCAGGGGCCCGGCGCTGGTGCACCTGATTAAACACTGACATTATAGTGTGTAAGGATCCAAGTTCAAGCCCCTGGTCTCTACCTGCAGAGGGAAAAGCTTTACGAGTGGTAAAGTAGGGATGCAGGTGTTTCTACCCCCCCATAGCTCCTCCTCCTCTATCAATTACTGTCTCTATCAAAAAATAAATTAAAATATTAAAAATAAAATAAAGTAAAAATTAAAAAATAGAAAATATTAGCATCACTCTTTTCCATCTAAATTTTATTGGCATCTTCAACAAATCAAATTGCAAAGAAGACTAAAACAAAAATAAACCAGTTGGATTAGATCAAATTGAAAAGCTTCTGCAGAGCAAAAGAAACCATCACCCAAACAAAGATACTTCTTACTAAAGATTTTCATGTAGAAAATCTTTACATGCTATATAACAGACAAGATACTGATGTTAACCAAAATATATAAAGAGTTCACCAAACTCAGCAAAAATAAATACATAAACAAATAAGTAAAATGACCCCATCCAAAAATGGGGGACAGAATATCCATTCACCAAAGAAGAAGTCCAAAAGGATAATAAACATATTAAAAAATGCTCTAACTTATTGATTGTCAGAGAAATGCAAATAAAGACAGTAATGAGATGCCACTTGACTCTTGTGAGAATGTCACACATCAGAAATGATAGCAATCACAAGTGCTGGAGAGATTGTAGGGGCAAAGGAACCCTCTTGCATTGCCATTCAAGACCTTTTAAAATTTGTACTCAGCAAGGAGCTCACATCCTAACAACAACATCATGAAAGTCTTGGTGATGCTCAGCTTCATCTTGTGTCAGGGACTTCTACTCTGATCTTAACTCTCTGAGAAGTTTCCTCACTCACTGTGTAAATCTGTGTGAAATATGAAGAGAAAAAGGAACTTGTTATTGTTGTGTTTAAATAGAGATAGAGAGTCAGAGAGACAAAAAGAAACCACAACACCAATGATTTCTTTACTGTGGTAGGGACCAGGTTGGAGCCCGGGTCTTATGCCTAGCAAAGAAGCACTCTATTCAGGTGAATTCTTTCCTGGCTTTCAAATTCCTTTTTTAAAATGTACTGCTGGGGTCTTTTATACATAGTATACCACTACCCCAACTCAATTTCTTCATTCTGTATTTTAGATGGAGAAAGAAAAGAGGAGAATTGTGTATATATCATCAGAAAGAAAGAGAAAAGAGAAACCAGAGCAGTACTCCACCTTGTATAGAGCTCCCGGGAACCATCCCCGATGTTCCCAAGAGGTGCTATGGCTCTCATGGAGAAATTAAACATGTCAAGGCATGCACCCTTCTGGGTGAAATATCTATTGACCCCTAAAAAGCTTCATTTACCTTAAAGTTTACCCCCCAACAACAGCTGCAATAGTTTTCACAAAATCCTAGGAATAGTTCACTTTTTTTTTTTTTGCAAGGTGATGTGTTTGTCTCTAGATACCTATTATTTTAACATGATTTACTTCTGTGAATTACTTTTCTTCTGATAAACTCTTTAGAGGAAGAATCACCTTAGTCTTTTGTACTCATAGAATGTGGCAACATATGGCAATGCTTAATGACCAGCTGACAGGCATGATAAAACTTCCAATCTCATTTCAAAAGCCAATAGACTACAACAGATACCAAAGCTCCAAATAAAGGTACAATTAAATAGCAGCAGAAATTTCATGAGGTAAGAACACAAGTACTTCTGGGTTGTTTTGTCTACCTAGATAAGTAGACTCCAGTGCCCATAATGTCACAGTCACAGTTAAAAGAGAAAAATGTTCAAACCACATTCACTACCCATATATGGATGAAAGAGTGCTCACAATATTTAAAACAGCAGCTGTAGAATAAGTATCAGTATCATAGTAGTAGTAGAAGCAGCCAACATCTGTCAAGCAGTTAAGTAGGTATCAGGCAGTAGTATAAAATGTGTCACATGTGTCAACTCATTGAACCCTCCCACACATTGTCATGGTAAGTGGTAAACCTGCGTGTTCACTACTATCAGAAGGGTGAGAGTATTGTGATTAGAAAAAAACTCTTTGTCTTTGAAATCTCCTGCTTTTGTGTTTACAAAGGTAGTTACAAAGAGGCTAAGATGTCTGGAGGGGGGAGTAAAATTACCCATGTGGATGGAAAGTAAGTGTATAGACAAATATCCTGTGGAAACCTTATAGAATGAGTTTCTATAGAAGTCATGATGTTCTAGGAATCAGGTACACAAGTAGAAGAGTCATAAAATAAAGGGATATAAATTTCTCTCTGAGTTGATTCCATTAGGAAAACAATTAGAAGCAATTTGAAGAACATACCACATTGCTTTAAGCATCAATGATTCACAGCTTGGGCAAAAAATTCATTTGACATTGAGCAGTTAATATTTAAATTGCTGCCTAAACTAGTTAATATAATGAAAGCCCACTCTGATTGAAACCATGAGAAAAAAATTGGCCCACCTAATGAAACTCAAAATGACTGCTTAGAGGACTCATTAGCATTTCTCTCCCAGAAATTTCCTCACTCTCCAAGGGCCAGAGACCATCATACTCTGGAGCTTGAGGCTAATCAAGAAGAAGCAGTTTTGTAAAACTTTGAGTGTGCTATCCCCTGAACCATGAAAAATCCCTATTCTGCAAGAGATAAGCACACTTTAATGATAGCTCTTTTGATCACTACCAGGCCACCTCATCATCTGCAGTGCTTGTCAGGGAATCCTATGATTCCCACATAGATATGATGGGCCTAGAGCTCTGGCAGATTCCTCTCTCCACTATCTCTGGTCATCTTCATCAGGAACATCACAGTCGACCCTGTTGTAGGCCTCTACAGGACCTTGCCCTTAAAGTAGAATAATAATGGTAAGGATTGCCCCACTTCCAAAGGGAGACTAGGTCAACATACTCTGCCACTCGAGTAAAGCAGGTCCTGAAATGAGTGCAGCCTAGAATATTCCTAGCTATGACCACAAAATGCAACCTCAGGTTGCACAAGTGATGCAGAAGTTACACAGACTCCTGTGCTGAATATGGGCTCCAGATCAGATCAATGGGGTTTACAGTTGACAGTATTTATATAGCTTTCCCATACTTGGGAGCTATTTTATTCCTTGACCCAGTTTTCTAGTCCTACTTCCAACTCTAACACCATCTTCCCAGACAGTGTCTTTAGCCCACCTGCATGTTAACTGGTCAGGCTCAGGCAAAAATTAGTGAAGTCATGGGCCCCTAGGAATATACCTAAAATAGACCTACTAGGTTTTTCCAAAATGGAGACCCCAAATGTCATCTGTTATATTCTTACCTTTAGGTTCCTGATTATGAAATAATTTGTGCTGCTTTATATCTTAATGCTTTTCAGCCACCAAGTTGCAAATGCTACCATAATGCCAACCTGACTCCCCTGGGCAGATGACCTCACCAATGTGTCCTGGAAACCCGCCTCTCCAGAGCCCTGCCCCCACTAGGGAAGGATAGAAATAGCCTGGGATTATGAATGGACCTGCCAACACCCATGTCAAACAGAGAAGTAATTATAGTATCCAGACCTTCAGCCTTCTGCACCCCATTATGATCCTGGGTCCATATTCTTGGAGGGGTAAAGAATAGGGAAGCTTCCAAAGAGGGGATGAAATGTGGAACTCTGGTGCTGGGAATTGTGTGAAATTGTACCCCTTTTTGTGGGGAGCCACATGTGCCCTCAAGGTTGCTATTGGCATGGCCATAGAGTCTATGTTAAAAGATAGTTCCTGAGAATCGGGTGGTGGCGCAGCAGGTTTAGCGCAGGTGACGCTAAGTGCAAGAACTGGCTTGAGGAACCAAGTTTGAGCCCCTGGCTCCTCACCTGCAGGGGAATCTCTTCACGGGCGGTGAAGCAGGTCTACAGGTGTCTTTCCCTCCCCCTGTCTTCCCCTCCTCTCTCCATTTCTCTCTGTTCTATCCAACAACCACAATATCAGCAATAACAACAATATAATTACAACAATAAAACTAGGGCAACAAAAGGCAAGATAGCAAAAAAAAAAAAAAAAAAAAGGATTAGATAGTTCCTGCTTCCCTACACCTTAGAGTCTTTGTTAAAAGATAAGTTCTTTTTCCCCATGAATATATCATAATAAATGAATAGGTAAGATACATCCCCCAATACTCAGTTGGCTAAGGCACCAAACCTCTTTTTCTATAAAGCAAATCAGATGCCCTGCTAACCACAAGAAGCAGATTGTTTGTGTTTCTTCCACAGGAATCCCGGAAAAAAACCATCTGGACCCCTGCACACCCTGACATCACCCACTAGATGGCACGACTACAGTGGCACACCCCCCGAAACCCTAGATGTCACCTGACACAATCTGAAGAACCTGATTCACAGACTTCAAGGACAGAACTTTTTTACTGTCTGTCTGCTTTTCCTGCTTCTGCTTTGCCTGTCACATTTTGGTGGTTCCAGCTCATAATCTACAGAAAAGCAGAATTCCAGAGGCTGACCTTCCTCATGCAGCATTTCATCCCTTGCCATTTCTCCCCCTAGTCTCCTACTTTGGACTGAGACTTCTATCGGACTTGCTGACATACCCTTTGGACACTTTAGACAATTTTACAGCAGCTTCCTTCCCTTCATGTTGCTGGTTTTTCATAGACTGACCCTGAGTAGTTCATAGACTTTACACACTGTTGCCCTGGGCATTAGATAAAAGGAAAGGGGGAGATGCTGGAAATTGTGCAGATGCAGTCACATCTGCCATGTTGTCCCCTCAGGCTACTGTTAGTTCCCGCGAGAGTTGGGACATTCTCGGAGTGCCTGTTCAGCCATGATGTGCCCTCAGGGCATTGTCTATGTCCCCGTGATATTTGGAGTGCTTTGGTTACTCCTCCCCCCTCCCATTCTCACGAGAGTTATTATCCTATCCTGGAGTGCTATGGTTACTCCTTCCCCTTCCCATTCTCGTGAAAGCTACTCCTATAAAAGCCCTTCTTCTTCCGCACCTCGCTCTCTTGCCAGCGCTTCACTTGGGTGTTCAGACGCAGGAAAGGTTACTGTGTGAGGTGGCCATTTTCGCTGCCTCCACGTGGCCCAACCTGCCTCTCTAGCACCCAACTCTGAGGTGCCAGCGCAAATAAAGATTTGTGTTTCCTCTTTGCTCCGGACCCCCGCTCTCTATTCTCTGCAGCCCGTGCACAACAACACCTTTTACCCTATGGTCTTGTCAATCATTATTAAATCAATAGTAAAAAAATCCCTATTCTGTCTGTTTCACTAAGTATGTGAAATCTGAGCATTCTACCCACAGAATGAGTGTGCACCAGTGTAGGGCCATGGTGTGAGTGCTTGGTTGTCATCTCAAGTATGCAGAAGAGAAGTACTGAACTGGCGATCTCACTCACCAGTTTAGACAAACTTCAGAACATATTTTCTTGTAACCACTTAATCCCAGAGCATACGTTCTAAAGAGGAGAAGTACAGGGTGCAAAAAAATGGTTCTTGGGAGATGAAAAGAACTGTATTGTCTCTATGTCTAATACAGAAACTTACATGAGGCATATCAACAGGTATATAGTAAACCAGTGGTATTAAAATTCTATGATGAGGGGGCTCGTAATGGGAAAAATATCTTTCTGAGAAAGAGACAAGGATTATTCCACCTTTGGGAGGCTAAAAGAGAGATGTACAAGAAAATTAGAAAGGGTTGCTGTTGGGAAAAGATAACAGAAGCGACAATTTCCAAGCATCAAGGTTTTGTCAAAAAACAAACAAAAAACTGCCACAGTCTATAAAACTAAGGAGAACCCACATCTATATTATTCTTCAGTAAAGACTGATGCTTGTTACTATTAATGATGCTCTTGTTACTATTAATGTAACAAGAGAATAGCAATTATAAAAGTGACAACAAATCCAAAGGTCAGTTATGCCAACAGTTAAGAAAAATAATGATGAGAACTCAGGAGAAAAAAGGCTTAATGACAGCTTGACCTTGGACTTCTAGCTTCAAATAGTGTGGATAAAATAAATGTCTACTGTTAAGTCACTTTTGTCTGTGTTTTTTTATTATGTTAACAATAGCAAACAATAGCCTTGGTATATATGATAGGTTTTACTCACTATGGCTGAGGGATCTCTCCTGGGCACAAGAGAATAATCCCTTGAAATTTAACCAATTAGTTATAAGTGACATGTCACATTTCTGGGCCAAGGCATTAAATTACTGGTTGAAGACAGTTCGTAATTCTCTTCTATGCCATGATAATCAAATAATATGTTAAAAAGGCAGTGCCAAAGACAAAAGTAAGCCAAAATTTTAAGACACTACTTCTCTTAGAGTTTGCCTGGATCTTCATGGAACATATGTGATGGAGAAACAAACTTGGATAGTGATATTTTTAATGTTCTTTTTAGACATAGCATCATAGTATATCCTTGCTGATTTGCCAACACTGTTAGTTGGCCTCCTGGTGGTACTGGGTTGTGTTTCTGTAGGATATATCTACATATATCCTCTAATACGCCTATGAGAAAATGAAACCTTCTAATGATGAACAGTTGAGACAAAGGGACTGATCCATGAAGAGCCTTAACAAGCAAAGGAAATGAAGAATCAGAACCTGTCAATATTTCTCTATACTTGTCCAGAGAGGCCATAAGAAAATCTGAGGGCTTGAGCAGTCAGTGACAAAGAAATGCAGGTTTAGTAAATGGCCAAATGGGCTGATGACATTAAGTTAAGGAAACATCCTTTAAGACTCACTCTGTTTTATTTTTATTTTTTATTTTTTGTCAGCAGGAATGCCCTTTAATTCTGAGAGTCCTATTTCTTGGATAGAAAACCAGAGTATCTATTCCCACAGAAATATACACTACTAGAAAATTATAAACAGATTTTCCAGTTTTTCAATTAAGTGAATATTTAGTTGGTGCAGTTCTGATCAACACCTCAAGATTATGTTATTCTGAAGTGGACTGATTATTGAAGTTCCACATGAAGATGTCTTTATCTTAGGAAGTTTGTCTGGAACCCTAAGACAGCAGGAACCTCCTTCTTCCTCTGTAAAGCCCATATTTTCCCCAATCCTGGGACATCTAGGGTAGGGATCACTTTCCTACATGCTTCTCTCAATTCATACCAAATGATATTGCATCTGCGATCCCAACCTAATCAGTGCAATGAGTACCACCTCAGCATGCTTCACTTCGGACTGTGTCCAGAGATATCAGGCATGGAATGTCAACCCTTCACTCTTATTACTCAGGTGATACCTTTCCTTTCTCATAGGATTCTTTAATTTCATTCCAGGTGGTTCACTTCCTAACAAAGTCCCAAAACCTAGATATAGACCAGGTCCCATGAAATAGGGCATTTGTACCCAAAGTAGGGCAAAATATATACCTGAAAGCAAAAGTGCACAATAGTCTGCAGTGAGTCAATAAATGAGGTAAGCAAGTAGAAAGACCTAAAAAGACACCACAAAGTGCCCAATGAAATAGTTTCTACTTAGACTTAGATACCTTCCTCACCTATTTCCTATTACACTTCCCTCAGTCACTCCAAAGCTAACCTTATCAAAGTAAGGACTGCAGAGCTGAAAAAGGGCAAGAGACTGGAATATTTATTTTTTTATTTAAAATTTTTATTTATAAAAAGGAAACACTGACAAAGCCATAGGATAAGAGGGGTACAACTCCACATAATTCCTACCACCAGAACTCCGTATCCCATCCCCTCCCCCATAGCTTTCCTAGTCTTTATCCCTCTGGAAGTATGGACCCAGGATCATTATGGGGTGCAGAAGGTAGAATGTCTGGCTTCTGTAATTACTTCCCTGCTGAGCATAGACATTGGCAGGTCGATCCATACTCCCAGCCTGCCCCTCTCTTTCCCTAGCAGGACTCCAGAACACATTGGTGGGATTGTCTGCCCAAGGATGGCTGGTTGGCATCATAGTAGCATCTGGAACCTGGTGGCTGAAAAAAGAGTTAACATATAGAGCCAAACAAATTGTTGACTAATCATGAACCTAAAGGCTGGAAAAGTTCAATGTCGATTTGGGGGTTCTCTGTTTTGTAGATAGTTAGTAGGCCTATTTTAGTTATATTCCAAAGAGCCCATGACTATACTAGTTTTTTTTTTTTTCCTGAGCCTGACATCTGATATGCAGTTGGATCTAAGTTATTGTCTGGGGGGGGGGGGGAGAGGGTGATGTCATGGCTGGAAAAAGGACCAGAAAGCTGGATCAGGGAAGATAATAGCTCCCAAAAATGGGAAAGGTGTATAAATATTGAGACTGGCATACTTTAATGATGACTCTTTAGTCACTATCAGGCCACTCCATCATCTGAGGCCGTAGTCGGAGAGTCCTGAGATTCCCAAACAGACATAATGGGCCTAGACCTTGAATAGATCCCTCTCTCCATTGTTACTGGTCATCTCCATCAGGAACATCACAATGGACCCTTTTGGGGAGCTCCATAGGAATTTGCCCTCAATGTAGATCAACAACAATAGAGAATGTTCCATCCTCCGAAGGGAGGCTGGACAACATACTCTATCTTCCACCTGAGGAAGATGGGTCCTGAAATTGGGGCAGCTTGGAACATCCCTACTTATGACAGAATGTGAGCTCAGATCTACAGGGATGTAGAGGTCACTTAGGCTCCCAAGCTGAATATGAGCCCCAGATCAAATTGATGGGTTTTACAGGCAACACTATTTATACACCTTTCCCATATTTGGGAGCTACTCTCTTCCCTGATCCAGCTTTCTAGCCCTTTTTTTTCTAGCCGTGACATCATCTCCCCAGACAATAACTTGAGTCCACCTAACTCCATAATGGCCCTGGGTCTATACTCACAGAGGGATAAAGAATAGGAAAGCTATCAGGAGAGGGGATGATATATGGAGTTCTGGTAGTGGGAATTGAGTAGAATTGTACCCCTCTTATCCTATGGTTTTAATCAGTGTTTCCTTTTAAAAAATATATATATATTTTTAAATGTCAGAAAAAAAAAGAGGCTCTGGTAATAAAATATACACATACGACTTGCCTAGAATAGTATGAAGCTAGCTCAGCATCCAGGTAATTTGCTGTGTTGTATAGTTTCTGTGAACCCTCATCAGTTTCCAGACAGAATGCTTTTCCCAGCTTATCTGCCCAGAGGGAAGCCTTTACTCTAATTCACATGAAGATTTAGGTGAGCTGGCAATAGCTGTGCACTGATGCACATCCCCCATTTCTCGAAGACTCTGTGACCATCTTTAATTCCCTCAGTACAACGTCTGTAATACTGTGCACATACATCACAGCAGGGGACCCCTTTAGCAGGGATGCTCCAGCACTGGCTATAGCATCCTTTCTTTGAGTGGATTTTCCTTGGCATCTGATGTACAAGCATTGTACCACATCATTACTTAATTCTGTGGTTCTCAACAGTACCAATGAAAGGGGCAATTTGGAAATTTGTGGCGGTGGCTTTTTGGGTCCTCGATAATTAGGAACACTACTAGATTTAGTGAACAAGGCAACAGATGTTAGTTATCCTGAAGTGTTTTGGGAGTCTTGCACAATTGATAATTACCCCCCCACCTTGATTTTCAAATGTCCCACTTAAATTTCACAGAGAAGAAAACCTTTCTATATTCATGCAAATATAGGGTTGTCAGAAAATTCATGATGCATTTTTCTACGCAAAAATGCATCTTGACTTTTCTGACAACCCAATGGTAACTAAATGCTTGCTACATGCTAAGCACTCTTCAAAGGTTCTATATATGAAATTAACTGCTTTTTCCTCCTATTTTACAAGATATTTCAGCACCATCTTAAAGCACATGACTTACACACTTGAGGGCTCAGCTTTAAACCCCAGCACCACTGTATGTCAGAACTGAGCAGTGCTCTGAATTCTCTCATAATGATTTTTGAAACCTCTGTTGGTTTTCTGAGTCTCAAAACTGATTCAATTTTACATATGGACAGAAAATACTTTTGTACTATTTTATATCACATGCTTCCTGAAATGTACCAAACATGCAAATCAATAGAAATTTGCAACTAATTTTGTATCTAAGGCCACCGGGAGTCATTCACTATTTAAGAAGTCTCCATCACTAATTGCATCACTTCCCTTAAGATCTAAGTAAGTGGCAGAAGGTGTCTGCAGTCCACATCTGTGCAGTGCTTTCACTGACAGGGACTTTATGACTAGGCAAACATTTGACTGATTCATCAGGTTGCCAAAGAGTTAAATTCAAAAACTAGGCGTTATTTTACTGAGCATCACTTTTCCTTAGTTTTATTTACATTCTAGTTGGCATATATGCCATAAGTGTGTACTGCTGAATTATAGTTGGCATTATGTTACATTAGTTTGCGGCATACAGCATAATTAGTCAGTATTTGTATTTATTACCAAGTGGCCACTACAACTATTAGGTAACATCCATTGTCTTTAGTATGTGTGATTGTTTCTATTGTCAAAGACAAAGATCACTGAGATGTAATCAATGTACCTTTCCTTTAGAGAGAGACAACTGCATGTGGTAAATTGAGATTCAAACCCTTAATTATTGTTATTTCATTTTTATTAGTGATTTAATATTGATTTACAAAATTGTAAGATAGTAGCGGTAGAATTCCATACAATTCCCACCACCAGAGTCCTATGTCCCCATCCTCTCCATTGGAAACTATAGTAGTTCTCCCAAGATCACCATTATGGACTGATTCTACAACTATCTATATGATATCTATGTATATATATTTTCTTCCATTTTTTTCAACACAGACCCTTAACTATTTAAGCACTCAGCCTGTCAGTCTTCAGTGAAAATTTCTTTCACTACAGTTTTCTAAAGGAAGTTCTTTGAGGTTAAGAAAACCTTAAAATTCCTCTTATTAGAGTTTCCAGAAATCTAATTACTGTGAAGAAAACTTCAAGGAACAATATCCAATGAATATTGCCACATGGGCTGAAAAAATACATGGTTATCCATAGTGAAATTGATTAAAACAAATTTAATTACACATGAATAGTAATAATTCATTTTAAATTAAGCAAAATTCTCAAATGTTTTATTTTGTGCAATAAATTATTCACAAAAGTTAGTTAAAGTAATTATGAACTAGTCTGGTTAAAATGAAAAGCACAAACTAACAAATTCTTTGGGCATATTTAATTCAGTCACACAATAAACCATAAGTTTCTCTTTTGTTATGCTTTAGTGAAGATTGAGTGTCAAAATACCAAATTATTGTACTTATAGGTGGAATTTAAGAAATAGGACAGAGGGAAAACAGAAAGCAAATCTTGGTCTGGGAGGTGTGTACTAAACCAAAGCAAAGAACTCTGGAGAAGGAGGAAGTGGAGGAAGAGGATGGAGAAAGGTGAAGAGAACTTTGGGGTTTTGATGCATGATGGTGTAAAAGAACCCAAGGTGGGTTGATAATGTTCTGCAAAGAATTTGCATTGGGGGAAATAGGAAACTGCGTCAACAACTGTAAACCGTCAAGCCTCCTCTCCCCCATAAAAATTATGGAAAAAAGGGTAAATGTCAAGCAGGACTTGGGGAGATCACCTGCGGAATAGAAAAAAAATCTTGTCAGCCTGATAGAATGAGAGAATCGGGATAAGAGAGACTTGGCTACTTAAGTGCTACTCACTGGCTGTGTGACTGTGGATAGTTTTACTTCTCTTGTATCAGCCTTAGTTCGACTAGAGAATCAGAATTAAAAGGGGTATTAAGTTAATAAATGTATTGTAAGCAATTGACTTGCATAAATATGTGGGCTAACTAAGCAAGTTTGAAATCTAATGGGCCTTTAAGTCTTGAAGATAATCTGTATAACCATTGTGTACAGATAGAATTCTTCTTCAGAGAAGTTTCAGTTCTGCTCTTAAAATCTTTGAATTTAGGGAGTCGAGCTGTAGTGCAGTGGGTTAAGAGCAGTTGGTGCAAGGACTGGCATAAGGATCCCGGTTCATGCCCCCAGCTCCTCAACTGCAGGGGAGTCGTTTCATAAGCAGTGAAGAAGGTCTGCAGGGGTCTTTCTTTTGCCCTCTCTGTATTCCCCTCCTCTCTCCATTTCTCTCTGTCCTATCCAACAATAATAACAATAATAACAACAACAATAATAACTTCAATAATAAAGCAACAAGGGCAACAAAAGGGAAATAAATAAATATAAAATTAAAAAAAACTTTCAATTTGCTGAGTCAGGCCCAGAAATGTAGAGGCCAATAATAAAGTCATATACCACCATATGTACAGCCAACTAATATTTAACAAGGAAACCAAGAGTACACAGTAGACAAAAGAGAGTCTCTTCAAATAATGATGCTATGGAGAACAAGATGGCTCACCTAGGAAAAAGCCTACTTTTCCAAGCTCCAACTCAATTTAAGACCAATCCCCACTCAGCTGGGGAAAATTGGTGCTGTGGAGTGTTTCCTCTCTTCTCCTGCCTCCTGTCTCACTATCTGAAAAAAATTGGTCTAAAGAACTGAAACTCCTATGACAACAAACAAAAATAAATAAATTAACAGCGCTAGGGAAATCGCATGTAAAAGAATGAAAATAACATTAATGTGATCAATATGGTATATGTAAATATCATGTCCTCGCCTTAAAAGATCACATTTTGAAACTATGCAGATTATTTTACATTGTATGCACTAGATAGGAAGATTTCTTCAGAAGGGAAGAAACTCGCTTTTGATAGGCAAAGCACCTAGATGAGATCATTAGTTATAAATAAGAAAACTTTTCTCTCCACCACTCACTTCCCAATTTTAATCCACACTGAGAAACCCAGATTAAAAAACAAAACAAAAAAAAAAAAAAAGAAAGAAAAAAGAAGACAGGTGCCTATGATTTCTTCCCACACGGAATCTTTAAATCTGGTGACCAGGTGGCTCAGCAGGTAGAACACAGGACTTGGCTGACTGGGGGTTTAGGTTTGCTTCTTTTTGTTTTATTGGTGATTTAATAATAATCAACAAGATTGTGGGTTAAGAGGGATACAATTCCCAACACCAGAGTTTTACATCCCATCCCCTCCATTCAAAAGTTACCTATCCCTTATCCCTGTAGGAGTATGGACCAAAGATTTCTGTGGGGTGCAGGAGGTGGGAGGTCTGGATTCTGTAATTGCTTTTCTGCTGGACATGGGCGTTGGCAAATCAATCCATATCCCCCTGCCGGGATAGCCTGAGGGTACTTCTTCCCGAGCTAGTGCTCTCTGGGCTGGAGAGAACTCAACTGGAGCCGATCTAGGCTGCTGCGTGGGAGAGGGATCAGGAACTTGTGCCACACTAACTTCGCAGGAGATACACTCTGGAACTCTCGGAGCCAGAAAGCAATTTCCAAATGTCTTTAATCAGAAGAGCAGCTGTTTTTATACTCTCCAAGTAGGGTGGAAACAGGATGTGATATAGAGAGGGTGGAGCGAAAAGTGACTGGTGAAAATCAGAGTGTGACAAGGAGAGGATCAGGGTGTGACAAGGAGAGGGGGTGGAGCAGGTGAGAATTCTACCACTAAACCACCAATGCCCTGGAGGGAGTGTGGTGCTTTATGTAAATGTAAAAGTGATTTATGTAAATAGACCAAAGCTTTGAATGGGATTAAATCTATCCCTATATAGGCATACGGTTAAGCAGAAGCCAGGGGGAGCTGGCATACTATCCAACATCCCCCAACCTGTTTCTGTCTCTCCCTAGTGGGGTAGGACTCTGGAGAGGTGGGGTTCTAGGATACCTTGGTAAGGTTGTCTACCCAGGGAAGTCAGGTTGGTGTCATGGTAGTATCTTGGTAGCAACTTGGTGGCTGAAAAGCATTAAGATATAAAGCAGAAGGTGGGGTGGGGTGGGTTGAGGGGTGAGTGGTAGTGCAGTGGATCAAGCACACATGGAGAAAAGCGCAAGGACCAGAGTAAGGATTCCTGGGCTCCCCACCTGCAGGGAGAACACTTCACAAGAGGTAAAGCAGGTCTGCAGGTGTCTGTCTTTCTCTCCCCCTCTCTGTCTTTCCCTCATCTCTCCATTTCTCTCTGTCCTATACAACAATACAGCAACAACAATAATAACAACAACAATGATAAACAACAAGGGAAACAAAAGGGAAGAAAATGGCCTCCAGGTGAAGTGAATTCATAGTGCAGGCACTGAACCCCAGCAATAACCTTGGAGGCAATAAATAAATAAATAAATGAATAAAATAAAAACAAAAAGATATAAAGCAGAACAAACTGTTTAATAATCAGGAACCTAAAGGTAAGAATATAGCAGATGAGATTTGAGGTCTTCATGTAGGAAGAAACTAGAAAGTATTTTAGGGCTATATCTTTCATGCTTCTTTTGATCCATACCATTTTTTTTTTTTGCTTGCAATGTTATTGCTGGGGCTTGGTGCTAGCACTAGAAGTCCACTGCTCCTGGTGCCCACCTTTTTTCCATTGTTCTTGATGCTGCTGTGTTAGTCTATTTAATCAGTGTTTTGTCTATCTGCAGGGCACTGGTTTAACCCCCACTGGTTCAAACTCTCTCTTCGCTCTGCCCCCTCCCCTAGTCACATCCTGTTTTCCACTCTACCACTTCCTTCCTGGAAACTATAAATGCAGATTCTTTTCATAAACAATGCACTGCTTCCCAGCTCAGCCATGAGTCCCTGGTCGTCTGTCTCCTGCCCGTGAAGCTAGCCTGGCACTGCTGCTCTTATTGTTTTTGGATAGAACAGAGAGAAATTGAGAGAGAGGTGGAGATAGAAAAGGAGACCTGCTTCACCACTAGTGAAGTGTCCTCCTTACAGGTGCGGAGCTGGTGGATCCTTGTGCAGGTCCTTGGGATTCCTACTATGTGTGCTGACACTGCATATGAAAGAGCAGAACAATGCTCTGATTTTTCCCTCTCTCTCAATCTATATTCCAAACATAGAGGACTTGAATAAAGAAAGAGTCACTCAAAGAGGAAATCAGTCTGAGAGGTAAAGTGACTAAGACTTGTATAGACTGAAGGCATAATTGTAATAGGACAAGCAAAGGGTTCATGACGAATGAGCTGAGGGACTTGACTTGCTATTGTCAGGTTCTCAGGCAGTCCCCTTTTGTTTTTTTTCCCCACCAACCAGAACATTTCTCAGCTCTGGTTTGCAGTGGTAGTGGTGCTAGGGACTAAACCTGGGAGCTCAGAGCCTTGTGCATAAATGTTATTTGCATAACCATCATGCTGTGTTCCAGCTGAATTAATCTTAATGTATATAAAGATTAGCCAAATAAAATTGACTTCTAAAAATGACTATCTTGATTTTATGAAATAGCTTTAGAAAAATAACACACATAAAAATACTAGCTGTAGGTTACTCCTCTGTAGTATATCCTCTTAGTGATGTTTATTTTAAAAAGTCAATATTTAAACAATATTTTTAAGTCCTTGCAACAAACACACTGATTTTTTTTCACAGTCAGAAAAAATAAGATCTTCCTGAAAGAGAGCCATTTGTCACCCAACTCAAGCTCAGTACAGAACATTGCTGACAACTTAAAACCTAACCACATTTAAATTAATATCCACTCATGTGAGATTATCTACCTATTGTTTTGATTGCTATACTTATATATACCCAAGTTCGAGTTTTTCTTCAGACTCTCATAATGCTTTTGAATTTGAATACACAAATCAAGTGAATGTGAAAGAACATATAAGTAGTAATAACAGCCATTTGCTTGCTTGAAGTAGTAACAAATGGAAAGGCTCAAGACTCAGGTTTCCAGATGGCTCTGCTGAAGAATTCACTGTGTGGCCTTTGGTGAGATACTTCCCCTCCAGGCCACAGCTTCTTCAGCTATAAAATGAGTCATGAAGGAGATCATCTCTAAGGTCCCATCTCAGATTTACATCTCACCGTTTTATGTGCCCCGGCGGAGAGGAAAAGAAAGCACAGCGGAGGAGCACTGCTGAGTCATCTTATCATGACATCTTGATAGAAATCACACCTCGGATGATCTCCTTCTCTCCATTTCTCAATTTCATCGCACCCTCTCAGTCTTCCTTCTCTTGCCAATCATGTAGCAGTAAAACTTACTTTTTTCACTCCCAACACTTCAGTTGGGAGTGAAAAACACTTCAGTGATTCTGGCTGTGACTCAGACATTCAATCACTGCTAATATCTGATTTTGCTCTGGCACTCAATTAGGCCTAAATATTTCCTCTTCTCAAGTCTGGCTCTCTTCAGCAAAACCTCACACCCTCTCCTCTGTGGAAAACTTAACCTGTTCCTCCTCCATGCTATTAATAAATGTGTATGTAGCTGGTCCTACTTCTGCTCTCACAAAAATGGTGTGGGCATTTAAGTGTGTGTGTGTGTGTGTGTGTGTGTGTGTGTGTGTGTGTGTACTACATAGCATGGTGTAGCCAGGATGGCAAAATATTTAGCACAAACCTGACAAGAAGGGCTATAAGGGGTTGGGTTGGGGAAATAGCTCACTGAAGAGTGTGCTGCTTTGCTGGATGAATGACCCAGGTTCATGTCCAGCTCCCACTACACTGAAGGGAACTTCGGTACTATGGTCTCTTTTATTGTCTCTCTGTCTCCTCTGTCTACATTTTAAGAAAAGGATTATAAGATAGACTATAAAATAGATGTAAATCCCAATTTGCATCTTCTCCTGATTTTGAAAAGCTTAAGGTTATAATTTAGGTTTCCTTTATTTCCTACTCCACCCATGTATCATATACTCCTTAGTAATACACACAGTAGGAGAACAAACCCACAAACTTATTTCTTCTCTCTCTTTCTTTCTTTCTTTCTTTCTTTCTTTCTTTCTTTCTTTCTCCCTTTCTTTCTTTCTTTCTTTCTTTCTCCCTTTCTTTCTTTCTTTCTTTCTTTCTTTCTTTCTCCCTTCCTTCCTTCCTTCCTTCCTTCCTTCCTTCCTTCCTTCCTTTCTTTCTTTCTTCCTTTCTTTTTTTCCCTACAGGGTTATTCTGGGGCTTGGTTCCCACACTGTGAATCCACTGCCTCCCTCTCAGCTGTCCATGAATATCTACTTCCTTCTTCCTGTTTCCTCTTCCTCTCACTCACTCACAAAGCAGTCATAAAGAGCTTACCACATAGGATTATGATTAGTTCACAGCAAACAATAAATCTAGGATGTTGTAAAAACATCATGGCTTATTCATCTGTGTACAGGGAAAACAAACAAAAAGTTCAATGTAATCTGGTTACCAGATGTCAGGAAGAAAAATATTCATCCAAACTGTCATATTAAATACAGTGAGACACCTGAGCTATCTGTATTTTGTCTTTAAAGTGTACCTTGAATACATGAACACAAGCTAACAGGCAAACCTTGAAATCTGACTTACACTCTGCATGATATTTTATTAAGGAAAATGTAATATTCATACCATTAAAGGCAGTTCAGTCACATATAGAATTTTTCACTACCATTTTAGACAATTCTAAAGGGAATTGATTTAATACATAATTTCTCCAGATTTTAAATCATTAAAGTAAAATTCAGTTCATAATGTGTTTTCTTTAAAAAAAAACACATAGTTTTAATCAGCTTTAAAAACAAAAAACAAGTTTCCTGGAAGCTAATTTAAATGCTCTAATACACATAATCCAAGTGATTGTATCAATAAAAACCAGGTAATGTGTTTTATGAATAACAGATTGGTATACAATTTCCATGAAGCCTAATAACATTTCGTAAAAGTTACCGTTGTTGAGATTTAGTGTGGTTTCATGCTTTTCCTCCACTAACCTTCCAGTGGGTGGGATTAATCTTTCGACGTAAAATGCATGACAAAATATTTGACTGGTTATCATTTCATTAGGAAAGTACTTACATGGTTTTTCCAGTGAAGTTAGACAAAAAAATTGATTTTCGAATTTCTAGGATTTGCAGAAATGGAAAGAAGCCTGACCAACTTTGAATTCTGATCAAGGAATTAAAATATGGGACTGGATGCCATTTTGAAATGGGTGTGCATGTGTGTTTGCCAAATTCTCTTCTTGCCAGCTACAATTACCTCCTAAAATGTTACTTAAATTTAATTACAGAATAATTCTTTAAAGGTATTTTTTTCTTTTCTTTCTTTATTATTGGATAGAGATAGAGAGAAATTGAGAGGAGAAGGGAAATAGAGAAAGAAAGAAACAGAGAGACACATCCAGACCTGCTTCACCATTCACGAAGGCTTCCCACTGTGGGTGGGGACCAGAGACTTGATCCTGGGTCCTTGCACACTTCCACTTAACCAGGTGTATCACTGCTGGATGACTGATTCTTTAAAATATTTATGATAAAGCTGGGTGCATCCTTCAACATTATTGGCAGAAATGTAGAATAAGCAAAACCAAGTGAAATATAGTAACTCACTTCTTCCATTAGAGAAACAGTAAACTTTCTTTTTTAAAGATTTTATTTATTTATTAATGAGAAAGATAGGAGAGAGATGTTACTCTGGTATATGTGCTGCTGAGGATTGAATTCAGGACTTCATGATTGAGAGTCCAGTGATTTATCCACTACACCACCTCCCAGACCACAAGAAGCAATAAACATTCTACATTTATATATGCTTGAGTGTTCATACTTGTTTGTTTATTTTGAATATATCTATATAATTTTCATTATTATTTTTTTATTGGGAGGTTAATGGTTTCTAGTTCAGTTGTTGGGACATGGATATAGTTTCTCATCTCACCAAGATGGGTACTTTCTCACCAGCCTAATAGAAGATACACCAAAAGAGCTATCATTCTAAGATGGATCAGAAGATAGGAAAACCCACAGTAGTTCTATTGTCATTAATAAGTTTTTAATGGGTAAACGTATTTCCAATAATATGCTTTTTGAAAATAAGTTTGTGGTCTTATTTGACTTATAGATAGTAAAGTTTTTTTACTGATTTAATAATGATTGACAAGACCATAGGATAAGTGGAGTACAATTCCACACAATTCCCACCACCAGAGTTCCATATCATATCCCCTCCAATTGGAAGATTCCCTATTCTTTATCCCTCTGGGAGCATGGACCAGAATTCTTTATGGGGTTCAGAAGGTAGAGGGTCTGATTTCTGTAGTTACTTCTCTGCTGGACATGGGCATTGACAGGTCAATCTATGCCCCCAGGCTGTTTCTGTCTTTCCCTAGTGGGGTAGGACTCTGGAGAGGTGAGGTTCCAGGATACACTGGTGAGGTTGTCTGTCCAGGGAAGTCAGGTTGGTGTCATGGTAGCATCCGCAACTTGGCTGAAAAAGCATTAAGATTTAAAGCAGAACAAATTGTTTAAGAATCAGGAAACCTAAAGGTAAGAATATAGCAGATGAGATTTGGAGTCTCAGTTCTAGAAAGGGCTAGTAAATCTATTTTAGGAATATTCCAAGAGGTGCATGTGGGCTAAAGATATTTTCTAGGGAGATGATGTCAGAGTTGGAAATAGGACTAGCAAGCTGGATCAGGGAAGAGAGTAAAGTTTATTTTACTAACTTAATCTGTTCCTTATCTCTATAATTAATAAGCGTTAAATGAGCTAAATAATACATTTACCTGGTGGTCCAGGAGGTGGCACAGTGGCTAAGGAACTAGACTCTCAAGCATAAGGTCCTGAGTTCGATCACCGGCAGCACATGTACCAGAGTGATGGCTGGTTCTTCCTCTTCTCCTATCTTTCTCGTGAATAAATAAATAAATTCTTAAAAAAATACATTTACCTGATTCCACTTGCTTTCATTTAAAAAAAAAAGTATCCTGAATTACTACAAAATAGGGAATTGCCGATGATGATATTCCTATTCCTTTAAGGAATTTCACTGATATAAAAATGACAGATGTCATCACTAATTCTTACAATTCTGAGAGAAAATATACAAAAGTCTCATGAACAGATGAAGAAATAAAACTGGCAATTGACATTTCTGGCTAGGACTATGACAATCAAAAGAGGGCTAATGGCCAACCTCTTCACAGTCTAAAAATTCTAAAAGTTTCTCCAAGTGTCAACAAATGTAATGTTCTGAGGAGTGATGTCTTAGGGGACATCTTTTCCACTCATTGTGAGCAAGTTAAAGGAGGCTTTGTGTACATGCTTTCAGACAGAAACTGGGGCTCCAAAGCACAGGAAGGCCTAGTGTTGCCCTCATGCCCCAGGACAGATAGCATATACATATACAGTCTATGTGTAAGATGCACAGCACAGTCTTCAAACACTTTCTTTTAGTAAATGTCCCTACATTTTTAACTTACTGAAGAAAAGGGTAAATTAGCTGTAGGTCAGAAAGACATGACAGGGGAGACCTTTTCTTCTTTCTTCCTTTCTTTCTTTGTCTATTTTGCATTAACAGATTTTCCTAGTTGGAACAAAATCACAATGACTTCATTTTTACCAATCGTTTTACTCTTAAGAGAATGGGTGCACAAAAGTTATTTCAAAATTAATTTGACAGCTTAAGTCCCTTCACAGCAGGTTCAGTTTAAATAGTGCATTTTAGTGTCATCTAACCTCCTACCACCACTGCCCCCTCCCCAAAAAAACCATGAACATCTGCTCTATGCTTTTGTGTTCATGTATTATAAAAGGCGCCAGATTCCCCCAGGGAATGATTCCAGATTCCCCAGATTCCCCCAGGAGCAATGACAGGGACAGAGAGGGTGAGAGAGTGGGAGCTGCTCTGGTATGGTAGGCCAGACTGAGCCTACTCTTGGGTGAAGATGAGCATTTCTAATCACCACACTGTGGGGAAGGAAATGCTACTAAAGTTGAAAAAGTACAGCAGAGGGCAGACAGAATGACTCAGAGCTCCCAGAAAGAAGCCCATATGTTTACCTCACTCTCCCATTGCAAATCAATGGTAGTAAAGATCCCAACAAGAGGAACCTCCTAGAGCCTTTGCTTACAAATCTTGGCATGGGGTAAAAATGGTCCTTCCTGAAATTCTGGATGTCAAGGGGAAATTTTTTAAACACCTGGTCCTAAAAGCCATTCAAACTAACCAATGTGTCAGTCAACATCCAATCTCTGTCACAACCAGACAATGCTCTCTGATGTCTACATTTCTACTAACTCTACCAGAATGTACGGATACAAAAGCTACTGACCAAATATCACAAAGGGGAAAAAAAATGACATCCAAATCAAGACAGCAGCAGAGTCATCTGAAATGTTAATTTTAGCTGTGTTATTTACTAAATCTGCCCTTGAATTAGTACTTTTTTTTTCTCTTCTGTTTTCAGGGTGACCAGTTCATGAGGAAGAAGCGAAGAGAAGAGACAGAGGCAAGAAAAAGAAAGCTTTTCTAAGTGATGCATACCATGGAGTCAACCCAAATGAACTTAATTTGCTGTGGCGGTACAATAATACTGAAAGAGTGTACTCAATCAGAGCTCTTTTGGATTGTTTTTGATGGGGTAACATGAGGAGAGTTTCTTCATAATAGTGCCTTTTTCACACAGCGGGCACTTCGGAATCCCACCTGTAAATCAGGGTTTTCTACAAGGATTTGTTTGTCATTCCTCCACCCCCATCTCTTTTTCTCTACCTCTTTTATTTTTTAGTTATTTGTGAAAATGAAATAGGCTTCCTAATTCCTTTATGTGAAAGAAGATTGGATTGTTATGCCCTGAAAGTGGCATTTTAATTTCAATCAACAATTTGCTCACTGAAACTCAATCTCTAAGATACTCACTTTACATTCTGCTTTAGAGAAGAAAAAAAAAATCTGAAATTTTTGGTCAATAAGGTACAATAATGATGTTGCTTTAAATTAAAATTTAGCATTTACTTCATGCTACTTGCATTGGCAAAAAATAACCATACACACAGAAAAATGAGGCTATAAACATTCCATGATTTCCTTAAAGTCAGTTGTTTCTCCAACTAGATAGGAATATAAAGTTTTTGTCATCACTTTCCATGTATATTGTAAAATTACCCTGCTATATAAGTCACATTGTAATTAGTCTTATATTTGTACCTCAAGTAAACTAGTTGTTATCATCTGTGGTGACCATTGTGATAGCTTTTCATATCTGAGACATGCCATAAATTCTTTTTCAAAAAGCAACAGTTATAATGAAACAATCCCTCAACAAAATCTTATTGAAATCTCTTCTCAAAGAATGTTTTTGGGGAAAGGATATTATTTACAAAGTCCTTAACATGATAAAAAAAAGAAAAGCTAGGAAGGCAAAGAAGAAAGGGAGAGGAAGAAAAGGAAAGGAGATGGAAGGAAGAAAAAAAGAAGAAGAGAGGAAGGAAAAGGTATAGGGTAAAAAAAAAGTAGGAAAAAGCAAAATAAAGTTGAAAAAAAAAACAACCAGATGGAATTAGCATGTTATAATACTTCTCACACATATTTTATAGCATATATATATGCTTATTAGCAGATAATACCACCAATTAACCAAAAAAAGTTCTATAAATTAAAATATTTCTAAGATACAAACAAGTTAGAAATAATAGAGTGAAGAATGGACATCCCAAAATGTTCAGATAGGCTATTTTCAAGAGGTCCAAAGTAAGTTTTTTCCAGGGTTCTTCACTTTAGTATGAGGATCTAACATCAGGTGAGATTCTATGGTCTCTAGGAGTGACTGTTATCTTTACACAAAAGAATGAATACCTAAATTTACAGATAGCTCCAGAAATAGCATTTTATTGGTGAAGTCTATCTTTTAAAATTTTTTATTTTTTATTAGCGGCTTAATAATGATTAACGAGACTGCAAGATAATAGGGGTACAATTCCATATAGTTCCCACCACTCTCTAGAGTTCCATGTCCCATCCTCTCCATTGAAAGTTTCCCTCTTCTTTATCCCTCTGGGCATTTGGACCAAAGTTCTTTATGGGGTGCAAAAAGGTGGAAGATCTGGCTTCTGTAATTTCTTCTCCACTGGACATGATGTTGGCAGGTTGTTCCATACCCCCAGCCTATTTCTATCTTTCCCTACTAGGGCAGGGCTCTGGAGAGATGACATGGGGACATTGGTGAGGTCATCACCAATGCCTAGGGAATTCAGCTTGGCATCATAGTGTCTGCAGCATGGTGGCTGAAAGGCAATAAGATATAAAGCAGGACAAACTGTTTAGTAAACAGGAGCCCAGGATGGGGTCAGGAGGGGAAATAGGAACGCAAAAGTAGGACTAGAGCAGATGAAATTAAGGGTCTTTTTGTGGGCAGAAACTAGGAAGTCTATCTTATGTGTATTCATTTCGGTAGTGAAACCTATGTTATGGCAAATATCTAGCACGTCTGTTTTTGTCATATGAGACTTCCCACCCTACCCCCATCCTTGATGTCTCAGAGATCTCTCTCCCCCCCGGCTCTCAAAAGTAAATAAATCTTTTAAAAAGTTTATATGTTTATCTAAAAATGAATGAAAGGTATAGGGATGTGACCTAGGAGGTGTTACAACAGATTTAAACTCTCAACATGAGATCCAAAGTTCAATTATTTTAAAAAATATTTTATTTATTGTTGGACAGAGACAGAGAGAAATTGAGAGGGGTGGGGAAGATGGATGGAGAGAGACAGAGAAACAACCGCAACCCTGCTTCACCGCGTGCAGAGCTTTCCCCTGCAGGTGGGGCTAGGGGCTTAAACCGGAGTCCTTGCACACTATAATGTGAGTGCTCAGCCAGGTGCGCCACCACCTGGTCCCTCAAAGTTCAATTCTTTATTATTATTATTATTATTACCTTTTAATTTTATTTATTGGATAGAGACAGCCAGAAATTGAGAGGGAGGGGAAGATAGGGAGAGAGACAGACAGACACCTGCAGTTCTGCTTCACCACTCGCAAAGCTTTCCCCCTGCAGGTGGGCTCTGGGGACTCACACCTGGGTCCTTGCACACTGTAACATGTGAACTCAACCGGGTGCGCCACCACCCGGTGCCCCAAAGTTCAATTCTTAATATCATAGGTACTGACGCTAACTTGCTCTTTCTCTGTCTGCCTCCTTCTCTTCCTCCTCCTCCTCCTCCTCCTCCTCCTCTCTCTCTCTCTCTCCCCCCCCCTCTCCTAGAAGTGATTCTTTAAAAAATAAATAAATAAAAGCTACTGGGTACTCCACATAAAAGTGGACTGGGGAATATAGACAGGTTAGTCAAAGCTCTTCCTCAGGAAATCATCTGTACTTACTATAATAGCTTGTCAGGGCCAGGAGGGACATATGAAAGATACTGAAAAGGAAATTAGAAAAAAAAAAAAACCCATCCTATAATAATTTTGAGAGTAATGAGATATCCTATGATTCTTTTTAAAGGCAAAAATTATGGGTTTAACACTTAGCTTGGAAAAATATTTGGAAATCAATCTTTTGAACATCTATTTTATTAAATGTGGAAAATGGTGATGAAAATAATACTTCTACTAAAGTTAGTCTTGTTTGTCCTTACAATGGTTGTGTACCCACTATACAATTAAGCAAGTCATGGAGAAAAAAATTAGAATTGATATTTTTATTTTCTAAATTTTAATCTGTTCAGTCAAGTACTTATAATTGCATATCTGAAATTTGTGTGTATTATAACCAGTGTTACTTTAAGTTGTTATGATATATATGCTTCCAGGGTTATCACTGGGGCTTGGCGCCTGCACGACAAATCCACTGCTCCTGGAGACCATTTTTACCATTGTTTAAATTTTTTTTAATTTTTTAATTTATTTTCTTTATTGAGAGGATTAATGGTTTATAGATGACAGTAAAATACAGAAGTTTGTACATGTGTAACATTTCTCAGTTTTCCACATAACAGTTCAACACCCTCTAAGTCCTCCTCTGCCATCATGTTCCAGGACTTTATTTATTTATTTGGGGATTAATGTTTTATATTTCTAACAAACTCCCAGGCAATACTACTTCTGTTGACCCCAGATCACAGACCACATCTGGAGTCTATAGAATAATATAGAAGATAAGAATCATCTAGGTCATAAGTTCACGTCCATGTTCCTGCACCCCATGATAGAGATACTAAAACAGAAGGTCTACAGTAGAGTCTAGGATTCCATAACAAATGTGTCCGGTTATTCTTATTCAATGATCTGAAATTCTGACAGAGTCCAATAGACCTGGATTCAAGTCCTAGCCCTATTACGTTCTAGTTTGTAGGAAAAGACCTTGGACGAATTAACTTTTGAGCATCAGATTCACTCTAAAAAGTGTGAATAGGAAAAAAAAAGTTCCATTAGAATATACTGATGATTATTTCAAAGTATTATACTGATCAAAAACAAATGTCAGTGTTATAGGTTTCTAGCATATTACAACAATTTAGGACGTGACAGACATTGTCAGAGTACGGGTATGATGATGATGAGGATGCTTCATAAGAAGTTCAGGCTGGGTGTTACGGAGTCCTTGATCACATCAGATCAATGGGGTTTACAGTCAACAATATGTATACTCCTTTCCCATACTAGGGAGCTGCTCTCTTCCCTGATCCAGCTTTCTGGTCCTTTTCTCAGCCATGACGTCATCTCCCCAGTGGATCCACCTGCATATCAAATTTCTGGCTCAGGCTAAAACAAACAAACAAAAAACACTAGTATAGCTACAGGCCCTTTGGAATATAACTAAAATGCCTACTAGTTATCTACAAAATGGAGGACCACCCCCCAACTCTTCATCTGCACTATTCCAGCTTTTAGGTCCATGATTGGTCAACAATTTGTTTGGCTTTGTATGTTAACTCTCTTTTCAGCCACCAGGTTCCAGATGCTAGCATGATGCTGACCAGACTTCCCTGGACAGACAACCCTACCAATATGTCCTGGAGCTCCACTTCCCCAGAGCCCTTCCCCACTAGGGAGAAAGAGAGACAGGCTGGGAGTATGGATCGACCTGTCAATGCCCATGTTCAGTCGGGAAGCAATTACAGAAGCCGGACCTTCCACCTTCTTCATCCCACAATGATCTTGGGTCCATACTCCCAGAGGGTTAAAGAATAGGAAAGCTATCAGGGGAAGGGATGGGGTACGGAGGTTTGGTGATGGGAATTGTGCAAAGCTGTACCCCTCTTATCTTATGGTTTTGTCTATGTTTCCTTTTTATAAATAAAAAAATAAAAGAATAAAAGAAGACGCTCAGAAATAGGAGTTTTGTATTCTTATCTGAGTGCCAGGGAGATAGCGTACGGTTTATGCAATAGACGCATGCCTATGACACCAGAGGCACCACCATAAGATAAAACTAAGCAGTGCTCTTGTGAAAAAGAAAATCCTTGTCTCAGGCAGTCTGCTAAGCAGGATTTGAACCCAGATCTAGCTCTAAAAGCCACATTCATCTCACTGTACCAATTTACATGAACCAAGTGTAAGACATTTCATCTATAATATAGAAATCATCCAAACCATTCCATCTTCTGTCATTACCTATTAGTTCTGCCAGACTTTTCCTTACTGGACATTTTTCCCACAACTTCTTCCACTGCCAACCCTTTGGATTTTGTTCCCTGGGTTTGACCTTCAGAATTTTCCAGGTACACTCTAGTAGTGTTGCCCATGTCCTGCTCTGGCCATGTCTGTCTCCCAGACTGCCTAAGATGTTCAAGTGAGGATAGTAAAAGAAAATAAGTAGAAGACAAACAAAATTGAAAACTGAAACAAATGAATGCATTTCATATGTATAATTTTTTGAAGCTTAGCATATATACAGGCCCTTCCTTTTGCTACTCTTAGGACCCAGTAGAATTTTTTTTAATGAAGGACTTTCAAAGAGAATTTCAACCAGCAGTAGCTATAAAGTATATGGTAGAAAAGAGTCAAAATATAATTATTTACCCATTGTTCTCTAATATACACGAGAGAGTTACAAAATATATATGGAGGTAACACAATCTCATAAAATACATGACAAGAAAAGCCACAGACTCATATTACTACTGCTCTGGCTGAAAAGATATTTCATGAGGGATTGAAACACTTCAAAATGTTGAGAAAAACTCAAGATCTAAATAAGCAAATTGTTTTAGCATTTCTGTTCCAAGCAATAACATTCAATGACTGCATGGAGATTATTTTCAATAGAGATTTTATGGGAAAACTATCACTGGGAATAAAAGGAATATTCTATCCATAAACATGACGTATTTCTTGTAGCACATGTTGGTGATGACATTGAATGAGATCTCCAAGCAAAATAAGAGTTATGATGTGTGGTTTCAGCATAATAAAATAAAGACTTCTCCCTCTCGAAGGTCAATTCTTGAGCTTCATAAAGATGTACAGAATTTCAAAGCCTGAAAATTATGTTAAGGCGACATTGAAAACCAGATGGCAAAAGAGTTTTAGAAAAGGGAAATAGAGCCTTATGCCCCTGCTTTAATTCATTGCAGCACCAATCAGTGTTTCAGACCAGCCATTCTGTCCACAGCATTTTGGAAGGGGGAAAAAGTTCATAGACATAAATTCTGTTGACAGTGTCTATATAGAAACCAACCAACCAAACAAAAACAACCAGAGACTTGAACTATCATTTTCAATAGTTACCATTAATTATTTCATTTCTTCTTCAGTGTATACAAATGTATAAGGCTATTGACATTAAAAGATTTCTTTTTTATATAATTTATTTCATTATGTTCTCTTTTTTATTTTATTTATTTATTTACCTATCAGATATGTATATATCGAGAGAAATTGAGAGGGGAAGGGGAGACAGAGAGGGAGAGAGACACCTACAGACCTGCACTTAAGAAACATTCCCCCTACAGATGGGGTCCAGGGGCTTGAACCCAGGTCCTTGCACATTGCAGTATGTACACTTAACCAGGTGTGCCACTGCCTGGCCCCTAAGAGGATTTCTAGCCTCTATTTTGTTTTTCTTATGCTAATATAAAAGTATTTTATAAAATAGAAAAATTGGACTGAGATAAAGTATACTGTAAGATAGAAAAATTGGGTTAAACCAAAAATAAGTGGTCAGCTTACCTAGTAGAGGGGAAAAAAAAGGTCTTCTTAGCTAGTAGAAGTTTGTGGTTACCTTGGGCTTGATACTGCTTGTTGTGAATCTAGAATTTGCTACTTCTAAGTATAGCCTTTATTACAAAGTCTCAGTTTGGTTTGTAAGTCTGGTTTGTAAAAATGGATATAATGGTAGTCCCACCTAACAGTATTACTATAATTATTAAGCAATATACAGGCGACCCAGAAGGTGGCACAGTTTTTCTAGTTACTAGGATGTTTATTTTTGCTACTTCTATTATGTAATCTACTGAATATTTTAGCTTGTGAAATAAGCAAAATAAAAACAAATAAAAGGCATTAGGCATGAAAAGGAAGAAGTGAAAATATTCAAGGATGAAATAATGTTGTAACCTGGGCTGGCAAAACTTGGTCACCAGGATAGTGATCCTGCCTTGTCATGTTCACAACCAGGTTTAATACCTGCCCCCCACCACACTGAAGTAAACTCCGGTACTATTTACCTTTTCCTCTCTCCCTCTGTCTCTGATTCTCCAGCTGAATAAAAAAGTAAGTTCTGAGTTGTTGGGAAATTGTGCAGATGTAGTTGAACATTGGCAGGGCCCACAAACCATTTTGTTTACAGATATCCACCACGTTATCCCCTCAGGGTATTGCTAGCTTAGCGACTACCTTCCCAGCTTGTCTTTTGCCCTCCCCCCCATCCCGTTACCACTTCAGATTTTTGCCCTATAAAGCTCTTCTGCTTCCGCCTCTCTCTCGCGCGCGCCCACTTTTCACCTCGATGACCTGACGCAGAGTAGAGTAGCAAGCGCTTAGCAGGAGGCAGCCATTTTACTAGCTCCACGTGGCCCCAACCGAGCTCTCACCCAACTCTGAGATGGCCCTGTGAATAAAGATTTGTGTTCCCTCTCTGCTCAGGTCTCTTCTCTCTCCCCCACGACGCAGCCTGACACTGAGTGGTGAAACCCAAGCTGTGAAGGAAACTAAAGTAAATAAGTAAATGAAGGATGGAAGAAAAGAAGAAAGGAAAGAAGGAGAAATAAAAGTAAATTTTCAAGGAATACACTAAAAGTCTATTAAAATGAATAATGGATTCAGAATATTACAGTGTAAGAATGACAAATCTGTTGTATGTCTAGCACCAGCAATGAACAATGCAAAAATGAAAAGTATGAAAATATATTATATACTTGTAACATTACAAAGAATGAAATATATAGAAATAAACTTAAACGAAACTTACACTAGATAGGCTAGAAACTGTAAAATGATGAAAACTTTAAAAGACTTGAAAAAGAAAAACATAAAATATTCACGAATTGGAAAACTTATTGTTGTCAAGGTGGCAGTATCACCCCCTCCCCAATTAACATCCAATATCAGTAGGATCATCAAAATTCAAGATAACTTCTTTTTAAATAGAAGTTTAAATGCTGGTTCTAGAATTCATGTGAAAATGTGAGGGCCAAAGCAATTTTGGAAAAGTTTTCTGATTTCAAAAGTTACTATGAAACTATAATATTCAAGAGATAGCATGGTAGCAGAATGAGGATAGACATATAGATCAATATAATATAATTGAGAATTCAGAAATATGCTCATATATAGGGTCAGTTGATTTAGGGTCAGTTGATTTTTGCCAAAGTGCCTGAACAGCTGGGGGGGGGGGGATATTTCCAACAGATGTCCACATGCAAAGGGGAAAAAAGGTGCTATTATACCTCAAAAATTAACTCAAAATGGACTAAAGGCCAAACATAAGTGTTACAGACATAACAATCTCAGGGGGAAAGAAATCCATCATGATCTTAGCAATATTTTTCAGATACATTAAAACAATAAGAAAAATGAGTGAACTGGATTTAATCAAAGTATAGACTTTTGCACTTTGAAGCTTACCATGAATGGAAAAGAAGATTTCAAACTGTTATCTGTTAAGGGACTTGTACGTCCTAACTTAGGATAAGGACTTCTTACATCTCAATAATAAAAGTGGTAATGGGGGGCTGGGCGGTAGTGGAGGGTAAAGCGCACATGGTACAAAGCGCAAAGACCAGCATAAGGAACTTGGTTCAAAGCCCCAGCTCCCCACCTGCGGTGTGTGTGTGTGTGGGTAGGTGGGGGGGGCAGTGGGGGGTGGGGGGGCAGTGGGGGGTGGGGTGGGGGAGTCGGGGGAGTCGGGAGGGGGAGGGGGAGTCGGGAGGGGGAGGGGGAGTCGGGAGGGGGAGGGGGAGTCGGGAGGGGGAGACAGGGGTGGGGGAGGGGAGACAGGGGGTGGAGGAGGGGGAGGGGGACGGGGAGGGGGACGGGGAGGGGGGAGAGGGTCACTAATCTTTGCCTTCTTGTCTTCCACCTTCTTCTTCTTCAATTTGTTTATTTTTATTGCCTTCAGGGTTATCACTGGGACTCACTGCCTGCACTATCAATCCACCACTTCCAATGGTCATTTTTCATTGTTTCCCTTTCTAATTTTTACATAAGACAGAGAAACTGAAAGAGAACAGGGAGAGAGGGAGAGAGAGAGAGAGAGAGAAAGAGAGAGAGACTGAGTGAGAGAGAGAAGAGGGGAGGGGAGGGGAGGAGAGGGGAGGGGAGGGGAGAGAACGACACTTGCTGCCTTGCTTCTAAAGTAGAACCTGTGCAGATGGGGAGTGAGGGCTCAAACCTGGGTCCTTGCGCTTCATAATATGTACACTTAAGGAGGTAAACCACAGCCTCGTCCTCTATTTTCTTTTAAGAAGAGAAATATCTCCTTTTGGGGGACAACTGTCTGCAGTGGTCTCAGGATCATAGGGTTTTCTTGTATTCTTTGGCCTTAGTATTTGGCACTTGACAGTTTACAGAGATAATTCAGATTTCTTGAAACAAAGGAACACCACTTTAGATCTTGTGCATGAAAGTCTGTGACATTATCCACTTCCCTAGCCTGACTCTATCGCCTTTTACACAATGGTCTATCCAAGTCTTTCCAAGATTCTTCAAATGTTCACCCATTTCTACCTTGCTTTTAGTAAACAGCTTTACCAGTAAAATGTAAATCAGTATGCACAAACAAGTTCTTCCAATTTTGTTTTAGCCTCAAATACTCTGACTATATCATCTGGCTTCCTCGTCAGCTATACCTGTCAATCTCTTTTATACTAGTTTGATACTAGTTGCCTAAGGATGCAGGGTGATTTTTATCATGAGTCATCCACCTAGACCTGTGCCTTGCACTTAGCAGACAGGTAGGTAATTATTACTACATAAACTAATGAATGTAAAGCAAATAGAAAACAAATTATCATTGAAATCTGAGTCCCTTATCTATTTCATTGATATGCCTGCCAACCCACGAAGTTTGTTGAGTAGAGTTGAAAGATAGGTCAGTTCATATCCTGTCCCATTCTTCACCACTTATCCTCAGTCCAACAACAGTGCAGATCTAGTCCTAGTGTGAGAACAGGGATTTTATTTCTAGTGATGTTATATCAGAGAATCTTGAACACCACATAACTTTCTGGGTTGTAAGATGGGTCTTTGGGATTGCTCATAGAAGATATGGAACTGATTTTAAAGTTTGCTTCAGTTACCTCAATACCAATTATCCACTGAAGATTTTTTTTTTTTGATACAAAGGAACAAGAGATATATATATGTTTGCAATGCAGCCCACCAAGGAACAGAGTAAACACAGTGGACAAGAAGTTACATTGTCCCAATTCCTGTTAGAAATGATTTAATTGTCAAATTCTTTCTTTTGAAAGCTTGTGTTTGCTGCACTTAGAAATACAGAAAGAATAGTAACCAAATGAAATAAGCTACTACCTGTAAGGAGGTACATTAAAATTCAACACTGTTTTTGTATTCATTGTCACCAACTTAAATATACATTGCCAAAGAGCTATTCACAGAGAGTAGACCAGCTGACAACTATAAAGTAGGTTTGTGAGAGCTTCAGTGATTTCTTTAAAAACATGTGTTGAATACAAGTTACTCCCACATTTCCAGGTGTTTAGTGCAATGCTATTGAAATGAAAAAATCAATCATTTTAAAGGCATGACATAACTTTGTTTGAGAGCATAAGTGCTACTTAGCACTCAAGTGTCATGAAAAATCATTGTTCAGAATCAATGACTGTATTTATGGAAAATTTAGAAGCTTTGTAACTTGTTAACAGACCTGAAAGTCTACTGCAGCTTAAATTCTCCCTTATAGCCATTTCCCTAAACTTATGTAAATTACGAGCATGTAGTTTTTCAGCCTTTCTTGAACTTCTTTTAGTGTCACCCACTCCAATGTATTTTAACTCCATGGCTAGTATATAGGTTGAACAGTTAATATTGAAAAGTAACATTTGAATAGCTGAAAACTAAATACTTACAGATAAGAACCAATTACTTTTTTAGCTGGCAAGGGTAACACTCAACTCATTAAAACAATGAAATAAGAAAAGATTGGTGATCTCACCTTCCCCACTCCTCAAGTGAGGTTTTGATGCTATTTTCTTAAAAAGCTTCCTTAATTACCTTTGCTACAGGGCTATTGACCAGCCCTACTTAATTTCCTTTTCTTAACCTGCTGTTTTAAGCTCTTGTTCTTAGCCATCCCATACCTTCAAGCAAGCTCTCTGATAGGAGAAAATATAAAAACAAATGTTCCTTCAAACCAGTTTCTTATGAACTCTACCATCTGCCTTTTGTTATAAGAATCTGTTTTTTTTTTTTTTATTTCTCTCAGAGCACTAATTGCTAAGTTGTTTCTTTTGAAAGCTTATGTTTGCTGCTTTTTTTTTTTTGGTACTGTTTTTAAAAGAGCACATGTAGGACTAGCTGGTAGCCACCTGGATGAGCGCACATGTTATAGTGCACCAGGATCAGGGTTTAAGCCCCCACCTGCAGGGGAAAGCTTTGTGAGTTGTGAAGCAGGGCTGCAGGTGTCTCTCTCCCTCCCTATCTCCCCCTTCCCTCTCAATTTCTATCTGTCTTGATCTAATAATTAAAAATAATAAAATAAAAATAGTGGGCCAGACACTAGACAGTAGTGCATCTGGTTAAGTGCACACGGGGAGAAGCACAAGGATCGGCATAAGGATGCTAAGGATCCCTGTTCTAGTCCCTGACTCCCCACCTGCAGGGGGGTTGCTTCATAAGCGGTGAAGCAGGTCTGCAGGTGTCTATTTTTCTCTCACCCTCTCTCTTCCCCTCTTCTCTTGATTTGTCTCTCTCCTATTCAACAACAACAGCAAACAACAAGGTCAACAAAATGGAGAAACATCAAATTTGAGAATCCTGCTAGACATTGTGATCAGAAGTTCAGCAACATTTACCCTGACGGATTTGAACATTGAAAAAGGAATGCAAGTGCCTCCTTTGAACTATTAATGACAATTATGAATTACGACAGAAATAGGCAGAGAATAAATCCAAATTCACCAGGATCCTTACACTGGTCCTTGTGCTTTGCACCACCTGGGCTTAACCCGCTGTGCTACCCCTGGATTCCCCTGTCAATCCTTTCTTTAACTCTTTGAAACTGAAAATTTTTATCTGTTTTATTGATGTTCATAATACTTCCTACCACTTTCCCCCCAAAGTTACATTCATGTTTAACAACAGAGCCTTAAATGTCTCAGTCCTTCTGAATGTTGCACAAAGTCGAGGAAATTGAGTCACATAAAATTCTATTTACATATAGTCTAGGAAATTAAGTCATTAGCAATATTAAAAATAAAATTCTGTTTATTTACATATAGTCAAATCTCTATTGCTTTTACAAATGGATAAATGTTTGCATGTGGTCGCTCAGTACACAATAAAATGTTAATGCAAATGTCAAGTTAATTTTAATAAGTACTTTGTGTTTAGATTTTGTATTGTTATAAAATCAATAAGAATCTGTTGAGCTAATTAAAATGACAAAATAGTAATGCATGCCACTAAAGGTCAAGGGAAGGTGTTCATATCTGTCTTTGAAAACAGTGAAATATAAGAAGAGAAAACACAGGTAGAACCGGAGCTGGAAGTGATATGTTGCACCAAAGCAAAAGACTCTGGGGTGGGGGTGGGGTGGGGAGAATACAGGTCCAAAAAGGATGACAGAGGACCTAGTGGGGGGTGTATTGCTATAGGGAAAAGTGGGAAATGTTATGAATGTATAAACTATTGTATTTACAGTCAAATGTAAAACATTAATTCCCCAATAAAGAAATTTTTAAAAAGTGAAATATAAACTACTTATTTAAAAGATATATCTACTATGATTTGAGTATAACAGACTCAGTGCTTTAAGCACTATTTTGACTGTCCTATTTAAGGATTTAAGATCATAATTTAATCTGTAATGACATGATATTATGACTCAAGAAATATCTAATTGACGTAAAAGCTATATATGTGTAAATGTTACTACTATTATATATATATGTATATATATATATATATATATATATATATATATATATATATAGAATTGGGGTTTCTTTGTCCTAATATGATTAAATGAAAAGCCCTTATTCCAGGTAGGGAAAGACAGAAACAGGCTAGGAGTATGGATCAACCTGTCAATGCCCATGTCTAGCAGAGAAGCAACTATAGAAGCCAGACCTCCCACTTTCTGCACCCCATAACGTTCCTGGGTCCATACTCCCAGAGGGATAAAAAATAGGAAATCTTCCAGTGGAGGGGATGGAATATGGAACTCTGGTAGTGGGAATTGTGTGGGATTATACCTCTCTTGTACTACAATCTTGTGGATCATTATTAAATCAATAAAAAATAATAATGCACTATTACATAGTCATAAATGGATCACCATATTTAGATTCCAAGTCTATTTCTACTAGTTTTTAAATGAAAAAAAAATTACTTGTTCTGATCCTTTCCTCGCCAAGAACTTTTAAAATAAATTTAACTTTCTTTTTATAGCAACCTACATTCTAGCTTTAATGAACACAAGACACAAACCAGAATATTGATGGGCACGTATTCAGACTGTGGTAGTTGCAGTTCTAATTATCTGTTAGCAAACTGGCATTCTAGTTTTTTAAAAATAAATTACTTTATTATTTGCCTTAGTTCATCTTGTTGTGAAACCACCTGGAGTGAGGATCATCTTGCAGCAAGCGATACTGACATTGTTCCTTGTGGACTGACACATATGGTGCCAATGGCAGGAGCAATTAAGGACACGGGTGAAAAGTAGGTGAGTAAAGGAAAGCAAAATAGGAGCAATTAAGTTGTTGCAAGACACTACCAACAGAAAATAAAGAAGCATAATACAGTTTCCCATTATTTCTCTCACTAATCTAAAGAACCATGGAAAGCTGACTTCAAAATCAAATGATCTTAAAAAAAAAAAAAACACTTACTTCTCCAAGACTTTCTCAATAACTCACATACTCAGGGATTTTTTTTTTTTTAACTTTGGCTTAATCCATAGAGACTCTTGTTTTAAGCTGGTGTCAGAGTAGGAAAGGAAAAATTTTCTGTCTCCTGGCTTGGCCTACCTAAGGCTTAAACTTACATAAAAAGTTAGCAGACATGCAGATGCAACTAAATTACATGTACAAAGGAATCACTGCAAAAGAGTAAAGACTCCCGCCCAGAATGAGCGCCCACTCCTCACCTGCATGGGGAAAGCTTTATGAGGATGAAGCAATGTTACAGGTGTCTCTCTGTCTCTCCTCTCTATTTTTCCCCTTCCTCTCAATTTCTGACAGTCTCTGTTCAATAAACAAACAAACAAACAAACAAATAAATAAATGTGGAATTTGGGAGTTAGGCCAGTGGCACACTTGGTTAAGAGCACATATAAAAAGTCCAAAGACTTCGGTTTAAGCCCCTGCTACCCACCTCCAGGGGTCCACTTCATGAGCGGTGAAGCCTATCTGCAGGTTATCTTTCTCTCCACCTCTCTATCTTCCTGTCTTCTTTCAGTTTCTCTCTGTTCTTTATTTTAAAAAAATTAGAAAGAAGAAGAAGAAGAAAAAAAAAGGTAAAAATGGCTGCCTGGAACAATGGGTTAGTGGGTTCATAATGCTGATACTAAGCCCTTGTTTAAACAAAAATTGTGGGGAGTTGGGCGGTAGTGCAGCGGGTTAAGCGCAGGTGGCACAAAGCACAAGGACTGGCATAAGGATCCTGGTTCGAACTCCCATCTTCCCACCTGCAGGGGAGTTGCTTCACAGGTGGTTAAGCAGGTCTGCAGGTGTCTATCTTTCTCTCCTCCCCTTTATCTTCCCCTCCTCTCTCCATTTCTCTCTGTCCTATCCAACAACAACATCAATAATAACTACAACAATAAAACAATAAGGGCAACAAAAGGGAATAAATAAATATTTTAAAAAATTGGAATTTGTACTGAGTGCATTTGTGAATTTATATGATTAATAACACTAGTAGATACTGTAAAAAGATGGATGGAGGATAGATAATTTTTACTCTTCTGTGACTAATATTTTTGGAGAACCATTTTAGTTTTTTAGATTTTAGCAGTTAAAAGTCTAATACTAAGCAGCAGTATTTGCTTCACTTGAAAGCTTGAGAGAAATTAGAATTATAATATTCACGCTAGCACACACTAAAATTTGAGATACTTATAGACCCTTTCAACCTAAAATTGTATGTGTATGTACATTCAAACATAAGGATTAGAGTTATGTTCATACATGTTCGAAATAAAGTTATTGAGGGCCAGACAATGGCACACCCAGCTGAGCTCACATGCTACCATGCATAAAGATCTGGGTTCTAGCCCCCTACTACCCAAGTGTAGGGGGGATGCTTCACAGGCAGTGAAGTAGAACTGCAAGTGTCTCTCTTTCTCTCACTCTCTCTATTTCTTCTTCCCTCTCAGTTTCTCTCTGTCCTATCAAAAAAACAAAACAAAATCAAGTATTATTATTGTTCATAGTTGGAAAAAATATCTATATAAACTTAGTATATTTCCTTGGTATACAATTTAGCAGCATTGGATTACAAGTTCTGTACTGATGGAATCTCCTAATTGTAAAGCCAGTAAATAGGCTTTTGAATTCTAATATTGAAATTTCATATCAATATTTCCAACAATAGAGATTTAGAATCAACCAACATTTCAAAGTCAAATACAAATGTAATTTACTCATATGTAAAACTTAATTTGTCTCCAAAAGGGTTACTAAAATGTTGATCCACTTCTGAATTTTTTTTTTATAATGAATCCTTTAATTGGTATTCCCATCTTTCAGTAGAATATACTGTCAATGCTCCATTTTCTTTTTCTTCAACCAATTAATTGTATCTGCTTTTCCATTTTGCACTGACAATTAACTTCTGGAATTTATTGAATTTTACAAATGAACATGAAGGAATAAACAACAACTAGATTATAATATCATTATTCTGATATTTTAATAAGTAGGTGTATTTTAATTATTTATGATACTTTATAACATGCCAGTAAATGCTTTCTAATGTCTTTTTGTAAAAGCAATGAAGGCTTGATAATTTTATATCTAACTATCATTCCTGCTCTTAAATTGTCCACTGGAAATGTAAAGTGATATGACAGCTGGGATTAGGAGAATTAGATTTTAGGATCAGTTAAAGTTTAAGCCATTGAATGGTTATATTTTCTAAGATTAATTATCCCAGAAGAAACTTTATTTTGTTAGATGCTGATGTCACTTCTTTTATATTCCTCCTTGGAATGACCTTTCTGAACATGGTCATCAGCAGTGAAAACCAAATACCTATTTTTATGTCAGTTCCTAATGATAGCTTAATTTAGGCAGATACTGACTCTCAATCTACCAGTAACCACTTGAGTAACTTTGGAAATATAACTGGAATTTCCAGGCTCTTAATATTCCAATTATAGTACAGTTCTAGACTCTTGCAGGGATCTGGGTTTGTATCAGTATCTGATATTGGTATCTGTGGAAAGCTCACCTGAAAACAGTTGACCTCATAATATCCTACTGTAAATTAAATTGTAGATTGTAAATTAATATCCTACCTATCTGTAAATTAAATTGTTTGCAAGGGGTGGGGGGGATTTCTCCATATTCATTCTGATATACCTGTTTTGTACACAAATCCACTATTAATCCTGACTCTCATTTGTTTTTATGGATTAATGTGCTAGAATGACCTTTCAATGGTAAGGTCATATTTTTCCCTGGACACTAACTCTTTAGCCAACTTTTATAGCAACATAGGTTACTCTATGCTACTTCTGTATGTGTGTTTGGTGGTGGGGGTAGGGGGTGGAAAAGAATAGGTGGGAAAACAAATCCAGTGAATACTTTTGTATTTATCCTTTGCTATCTTAGTCCTTTCACAATGCTATAACACCACCATATACTGTGTGTTTTATAAACAGCAGAAATTCATTTCTCATAGTTCTGAAGGCTAAGAAGTTCAAGATCAAGATGCTAACAGATTTAGAGTCTGGTGAAAGCCAGCTCCCTAGATCATGGATGGGAGCCTTTGCACTGTGTCCTCTCATGGAAGAAGAGATAAGGGAGCTCTCAGGATCCTTCATCAGTCCCTGTTCACGAGGACTTCTCTTTCCTGACCAAATCTGCACCTAGAGGCCTAACCTCTAATACCACAGGAAATCAACATACTGATTTAGGAGGGATACAAACATACTGTCTATAGCACTTACACTCTACTTTATGACCTTACTAATAAATAAAATAAATATTTAAAAAGTCCCAAATTGGCCGGGTGGCGGTGCACCTGGTTAAGCTCATACACTACAACATGCAAGGACCCAGGTTCGAGCCCCAGTAGCTACCTGCAGGAGGAAAGCTTCATGAGTGGTGAAGCGGTGCTGCCAGTGTCTCTCTCTGTATTTCTCTATCTTCCCCTTCCACTTCTATTTTTCCCTGTATCTATCCAGTAAATAATTAAACAAACAAATAAATTGGCCTAAAAATATGAGACTCAAGAACATTTTTTGAATGGTATACAAATAATAGTTTATATTCACATGAATTAAAATTAAATAAAATTAAAAATTTATTTTACTGGAAACATTTCAAGGGCTCCATAGCCAGGTATAATTAGTATTTGTTCTTTGTAGCAACACAGATAGAAACTGGACAGTGGTATTCCAGCTATTTTATCTAACTGTCAAAATGTATTCCCCAAAGCAATTTGTTGCAGAGACTCAGAAGTACTCAGGGAACCGGAAAGATAACATATGGTTATACAAGCAGACTCTTATGCCTGAGGCTCCAAGGTTCCAAGTTTAATCTCCCACAACACTATAAACCAGAGCTAAGCAATGCTATGGTAAATGAAAAACAAAACAAATAAAAAAAAATAGACAAACACAAAAGAAAAACAAACAACTCAGAAAGGTCACTTACTCATCCAACAAAAGAACCAGCAATTAGAATCAATAGTCACTCATACTTGTGATTTAAATACTAATCTGACACTCGACTCCTGAATTTTAGTAGCAGAAGAATGTATCTAAGAACACGATCTTGTAGTTAACCATCTGTTTTAGTGCTCTAGTTTTCTATAAGAGAAAAACAGCTACTTCAAGGTTCAAATATTAGTAAATGACAAAGTACTACAATTACTCTAGATCTAGTTTGATGACCAAGTGACAGGGAAAATAAGAGAAGATTAACTAATATTTACTCAGCATTAACTTTATGCTAAATACTGTTCTGTTCTGTAAAAATAGGAGTGTTGTTAAGGTGGGCCATGAGAGCTTGTTTGGTTCTAGCAGGTGAGTGTGGCTACTCTAAAACCCTTGCTGGAAGACCACACTGTCTCTATTGGGGAAGTGATGGTAGTGTTGTATAGATACCAAGCACCAGTGATAACCTAGGTTGCTAATAATAAAAATAAATAAATAAGTAAAATCGATGCTTCTTGTGCTCGCTTCGGCAGCACATATACTAAAATTGGAACGATGCTTCTGAAATTTTTCTTTTATTTGCTTTTGTACACAATTATGTATTTTTCTTTTATTTATTTATTTTCCCTTTTGTTGCCCTTGTTTTTATTGTTGTTGTAGTTATTATTGTCATCGTTGTTAGATCGGACAGAGAGAAATGGAGAGAGAAAGGGAAGACAGAGAGGGGGAGAGAAAGATAGACACCTGCAGACTTGCTTCACTGCCTGTGAAATGACTCCCCTGCAGGTGGGGAGCTGGGGGCTCAAACCGGGATCCTTGCACCCGTCCTTGCACTTTGTGCCACATGCGCTTAAACCACTGCGCTACCGCCCAACTCCCAATTAAGTATGTTTCTTTGAGGCAAAGAGGCAGAGAGAGGGAATGAGAGTATAGCACCAAAGCTTGGTTCAGCATGGAGAGGGCTAGGTATAAAGCTGGCTGTCACACAGGCAAACCAGCACACCATCCAAGTAAGCTATTTTATCACTCCAGGGACTTAGAACTTTATTAGCAGTATTCATGTTTTCTAATTCCTTTCAAATACTTAACTTTATGGTATGGTTATCTATAAGTGAAATCATCTAGTATTTGTCTTTCTCTTTCTGGTTTATCTCATTTAGTATGATTCTTTTATGTTTCCTCCAACTATGCCTGAACAAAGTATACCATACATTGCAAATCAATCGGACTTAAGGAGATTGTGTTACAACTTCAACATTTTGTCAGCTCTTCACAGATATCTCTGAACATAAACACTTGAAATCTTGAGATTTATTAATATGTCATAAATTTTGATTAGGCTCTTCTGATTTATGATATTAGACCAAGTTAATCCTGAAATGAAATTAACACAGAGAAACCAAGAAAAAGAAATAATCTTCACAACATGTAAGAAATGATGACTAGGATTGGGAAGATAAGATAGTAGTTATATAAAAACGTTTGTGTTTGAGGCACCAAAGGTCTCAAGTTCAATCCCCAACACTACCATAAACCAGAGCTGAGCATTGCTCTGGGAAAATAAAAATATGTATAAGGACATAAAAGTGTTCTCTAAGTAATATCTAAATACCTCACATTACTTACACACTGAAGGAGGAAGAAATGAACACATAACATTTAGTGCACCTACATCAGAGTAAAAATGTATGTTCCTTTTATTTGGTTAAATATGTGCCAGATAATAAAAATATTACCTTTGTTAGTTTATTTACTTTTTTTTTTGTCTTTTTTGCCTCCAAAGTTATCACTGGAGCTCAGTGCTGGCACTAGAAATCCACTGTTCCTGGCAGCCATTTTTTTCTGTTTTTTTCTTAGATAGGACAGAAAGAAATAGAGAGCGGAGGGGAAGATACAGAGGGAGAGAGAAAGATAGACACCTGCATATCTGCTTCACAGCTTGTCTAGTGTCTCTCCTGCAGGTGGAGAGCCAGGGGCTCCAACTGGAATCCTTATGTAAGGTCCTTGTCCTTCATACAACTTGCGCTTAACCTGGTGTGCTACCACCCGCCCCCCTACTTATTTTTTCTATGTAGAGACAGGTAAAAAGGCAGATAAAAAGGGAATGGAACCACATAAGTGAATCTTCCTTCAATGCAGTGGGGGACCTGGCTCAAACCTGGGTCACATACATGACAAAGCAGCGCCTTATCCAAGTGAGTCACTTCATTGGCTCAATATTACCTCCTATTTACATTTTACTCCATTCTTAAAATTTTAATTCTCATGCTATTCACTAATTCTCTGATCTTTTTTGTTTGTTTGTTTTTTCCTTAAATCAATTATAAAGTTTTTTTCAATTATAAAGTTTTTAAAGAATTATCTCATAGTTGTGTTTCCTTAAAATGCCTAGCACAGTGCTGAGTAAATCTGACATTAAGAAAAACAAGTCTTATAGTCAGAGAGGTGGCTCACAGGGGTAGAGTGCAGAACTTACTTGTATGCTGTCAATGGGTATAATTTCTTATCTCCCTGTGATAAGTGTCTACAAAATACACTTATGTCTTTTCCACCATTATGCACCAGGATCCCAAAGTCCTCTTGATCTCTTCCGATCCCCTCCTCTCACAGAGTTCTTTGTTTTGGTTCCATACACCCCACCCAGACCAAGTGTCACTTTGTGTTTTCTCGAATGTGTGTCCTTATTTCTCAATTTCTACCTATAAGTGAAATCATCCAGTATTTGTCCTCTTTCTGGTTTATATCATTTAGTATGATTCTTTTATGTTTCATCCAAGATGAGGCAAAGGCAATGACTTCATCATTTCTGACAGTTTAGTAATATATATATCTCACAACTGCTTTAGCCATGCCTCTGAGTTGTTTCCAAGTTTGAACTATTATTGCAAGTTGAACTATTATTGCAAATTGTGCACCTATAAACATAGATAGACACAGATCTCTTTGAATAGGTGTATTTATGTCTTTTGTATATATACCTGGAAGAGGAATTGCCAGGTCATAGAGTAGATCTATTTCTAGCATTCTAAGGAGTCTCCAGACTGTTTTCCATAAGAGTTAGACCAATTAACATTCCTATCAGCAATGGATTCCTTTACCTCATATCCTCTCTAACCACTGATTTTTTTCTTTTTTCAGTTTTTTTTTTTTTTTAATAAAAAGGAAACATTGACAAAACCATAAGGTAAGAGGGTACAACTCACACAGTTCCCTCCATCAGAACTTCGTATCCCATCCCCTCCTCTGATAGCTTTCCTAGTCTCTATCCCTCTGGGAGTGTGGACCCAGGGTCATTATGGGGTGCAGAAGGTGGAAGGTCTGGCTTCTGTAATTGCTTCCTCGCTGAAGTCAGGTTTTATTGTCAACTGGTAACATCTGTTTATCTCCCATATGAGTTATAGCAGTTCCTAGGGGAGAAAAATGAGTCTTTGCTATTTGAAGAAGTTGGCTAACCACTGTCAGGATTAAGGAGGAAATGGGAAGAAATAAATACCACTTTCATAAGTTAGGATACCTGAGGGTTGTAAGAAAAACCACTAGGTGAATTTCAGATGTTTGGATATTTGTTTCTTTGTTTTTGCTTAGTTTTCCAGATTTAGTTGCATAAGTCATAGCCAGATGTATGTGCCATCAATTTTCCATATCCATTTCTACATACTTCAGGAAACATTACCTATTATAAATATTCTGTTTCCAAACAAATAATTACATTCTTGCCTCCACCTTATTTTTCTGTGTACTTTGTTTTTTTATTTTTTATTTATAAAAAGGAAACGTTGACAAAACCATAGGATAAAAGAGGTACAGCTTTGCACATTTCCCACCACCAGATCTCTGTATCCCATCCCCTCCCCTGATAGCTTTCCTATTCTTTAACCTTCTGGGAGTATGGACCCAAGATCATTGTGGGATGCAGAAGGTGGAAGGTGTGGCTTCTGTAACTGCTTCCCTGCTGAACATGGGTGTTGACAGGTTGATCCATACTCCCAGTCTGTCTCTCTCTTTCCCTAGTGGGGAAGGGCTCTAGGGAAGCAGAGCTCCAAGACACCTTGGTGGGGTTGTCTGTCCAGGGAAGTCTGGTTGGCATCATGCTAGCATCTGGAACCTGGTGGTTGACAAAAGTGTTAACATACAAAGCCAAACAAATAGTTGACCAATCATGGACCTAAAGGCTGGAATAGTGCAGAAGGAGAGTTGGGGGGGGGGGTCCTCCATTTTATAGATAGCAAGTAGGCATATTTTAGTTAAATTCCAAAGGGAATACTAGTCTTTTTTGTGGCTATACTAGTTTTTTTTTCCTTTTTCTTTTTGTCCCTGAGCCTGAATTCTGATGTGTAGGTGGATCCAAGTTATTATCTGGGGAGATGATTTTATGGCTGGGAAAAGGACCAGAGAGCTAGATCAGGGAAGAGAGTAGCTCCCTAATATGGGAGAGGGGTATAAATATTGTTGACTGTAAACCCCATCGATTTGATGTGAATTGGGGCCCATAATTAGCTTAGGAGCCTATGTGACCTCTGTATTCCTGTAGATCTGAGCTCATGTTCTGTGGTCATAAGTAGGAACATTCCATGCTGCCCCAATGTCAACCCATCTTCCTCAGGTGTAGCATATGTTGTCCATCCTGATTTTTCAGTCTTTTCTGATGTATGATATTTTCATAGTTGTGAAGTAATATTTCATTGTCTCAATTTTAATTTATTTCTCTGCTTATCATTGATTTAAACATTTTTTCATATGTCTATTGGCCTTTTTGGATCTCTTCTTTGATGACTATTTTATTCATATTCTTTTCCTCTTCCCTTCCTTCCTTCCTTCCTTCCTTCCTTCTTCTCTTTCTTTCTTCCTTTCTTCCTTCCTTTCTTTCTTCCTTCCTTTCTTTATCCCTTTATTTCTCTTTCTTTCTTTCTTTCTTTCTTTCTTTCTTTCTTTCTTTCTTTCTTTCTTTCTGTCTTCTGGATAGAAACAAACAGACATTGAGAGAAAAAAGAGAAATGGAAGGAGGGAAGAAGGGAGTGAGGGAGAGGGGAAGAAAGAAAGATCCCTGTATAATTTCACCACTTATGAAGCTTCTCCCCCATAGGTGGGGGTCAGGGACTTGAACCTGGGTTCTTATGTACTGTTAAATATACACTCAACCATGTGCTCCACTACCTGCCCTCCCACTCAATTATCATTTATTAATTTGTTGGGTTTGTTTGTTTTGTTTTTGGTTTTATGGCTGAATTATTGATTCCTTTATATATTTTGGTTATTAGCCCTTTGATGTATGGCATGTAAAGATCTACCATTCTGTAAGAAGTCTCTCTGTTTTTGTGGTCATTCCTTTGCTATGCAGAAGCTTTTCAGTTTGATGTAGTCCCATAAGTTTATTTTTGTTTCTCTTTACATTGTAGTTGGACTTGAGTTGCCAAAGATATTTTTAAAGCTTACATAGAAAAGAGTTCTGCCTATGTTTTCTTCTAAATACTTGATGGTTTCTGGTCTATCATCTAAATCTTTGATGCATTTGGAGTTTAATTCTGTGCACAATGAAGTGTTGTCTAGTATCATTCTTCTGCACATTTCAATATACTTTTCCTAGCATGATTTGTTGAAGAGACTCTCCTTTCTCCACTATCTTAAAGCAATTAAGGATTAGTATTGCATATAACTATGGTTGTATAAAGCTCTTACAGTGTGTGGGGTAAGGAATTAAACAAATCAAAAAATAAGCTTGGATATGCCTTAATGGTTTAAAGAAAATGGTTTAAAGCCTTAAGTTTGCTGCTTGCTGCCCATCCATAACACCTGCTACCTGACACTGTGAAGTCTCTACTAAGCGAGGTGGGTGGTCAAAAGAATCCACAAGGCCACTGGGTTTGACCCCAATTATCTTATATTGTAAGTAGGCCATATGTCAAATTCCAAGATTAATTGGAAACATTTGATCTATCTTCTGTTCCTAGATTAATTTTAAAAGATTCAGGCTCTATTCTTTCAGATTCTTTTGGGGGAACCAAAACAGATATTTTGCTCTTTTGATTTAAATAAAAGATGTATTTGTTTATATATATTAAAGAGGATTACATCTTTAAGGATACTTTTTGAAAATGAGAATTTAACAAGCAGAACATATTTTTGAAGAAAAATGGCATGATATTAGTACACTCAAATTTTAAATAAGGGCCAATTATAACCATCCAATTTCTTCACAGGCATATGTGTTTGCCAAGAAGAATATAACTAAGGAAACACTGTCTATTATGCTTAACAGAGATGGACACTTTAACAAATCTCCTCATTTCCCCATGAAAATCATAGCTGTATCCAGGCAAAACAACACACACAAATATATCACACATGAAAAATAATATTCTGATAAGACCTTGAGGTATAATTGAAACAATGCTGCCTTAAGACAAACTATTAAAAACCACTGACCCTAATTTATTCAAAAATGAAAATGACATTAATGTAAACTAACATAACCTACAACCAAATAGATTCTGCATGAATGATTCAGAACAATGTGATTTTCATAAGACAATTTGGCATTAAAACTAAACAGAACAGCAATGTAGAGTCCATACGACTCACCCCTTTGCAAATACTTGGACTATGTCATCCTAAACTATTTAACATACTATTACTTATATTTACACACAAATAAAGTTCCTTAAGAAAAAAATTCTGTAGAAATTAGTGTTTTGCCTAAAGTCAAGTAGAATGGTATAAGGTTTTTAGGTCTAATTTTGAAGGATTATGACTGTTTATTAAAATACTGCCCAAAGTTAGATTTATTGGCACACGTTGTGTTTATTTTGCTTCTTTCTTTTTCTGAAGGCCACTCCATAAATATTTATCTTACAGATTAATTGTTCTTGAAACATGCATATAGCTATGTTTATGCTCATTTGCATCTGACCAGAGCTCTAGTTCTAAAATGAGTTGCTATTCCCACTCCACAGATAGTACAAACAATAGTCCCAAGCACTGGAAAGATGAAACAGAGCTGAAATTAGGAAGAACAAGAAAATAAATAATGGGCTGAGTGAAGGGAAAGACCTAACTGCAATGGAAAACAAATAACATCCTGCTCTATTCTTCTGTGACCTTGGTGGCTACTGAATTTTGAATTTTGTGTACTGATACTGAAGAAGTGACAAAAGGTGACTGCTGACGAACTGGCCACAAACTCCCCTTAGGTTGCTTTCTCAGACGGATCCATTGACTCTCCTTCTTACTGTCTCTATGCCCTTTTCCCTCACATGACCCTGCTCTCCTTTCTTACAATGCAATGTCTTCCTCTAACACCATGCTCCTTTCTAAATCTATAAAAAAGCTTCATTGTTTATTGAGAAAAATGCCAAGAAATGTAGAAATATTTAGTATAGCCTGAAACATATTATATATATCATATATATATATAAATATACATGTACATCTGTCTGATGAACTTTCCACCTTTCCACAATAAAGCATTAATAAGAATGAAGTAAGATCCTCATAGTATCAATGGTCATTAATTATGTATTCATTACTAATAAGAGTTAGTATAACAGTGATGATATATATATATATACCTAATTACAATATTAAACAGCCAACATGTATGATTAATTTATTTTCCTGAGCGAAGCTTTAATGCGTTTCTTGTTATACTGATATATATGGCTTCAGCTATATGAGAATTTCATCATTCTTTTTATAGTGATCCTTAAAAAGAAATAAAATTTAATTTTATAGATTGTAAGCTTTAACATTTATATATATAAGCTAATAAACCTCAAGCAGTAGAAAAAAACCGCAAATGATCCTTTAGACTTCTATTTATTTACCCACCCTTAAATTCTAAGTGTGGTCTGAAATATGTAATACATGAGAGGTAGATTTCTGATACTTCAGGGAGAGAACAAGAACTGATAGGTTCCTTCAGGGCTCAGGCCCCATCATCATATCACTCAGCCAGAGAAGAGAGTAAAATTAAAAAGCAAAATAAAAGAAAACAGGAAAAAAAACAAAAACCAGAAGAGTATCTGGGCAAGTTCAAATGGACCACATTATAGTGGATATCATAAACCCTGATAAAGTTCTTTTATATTCTGCACCTCTGCCAAATTTTTCAGAGACTTGTCATGTAAACAGCTACCCCAACTCCAAGTTAGAAACTTCTGTCTATCCAGTTACATTATTGTGACACCTCAGATAAATATATGGAGTATTGGACAAAAGATTCTATCTACCTCCTGGTCCACTCTTTTTGCAGTCATGAAATGAAGATCTCTTAAATTTCTGAGAGTAAAATAATAATAATAGGGGCTGGGTGGTGGTGCACCTGGTTGAGTGCACATGTTACCATGTACAAGGACCCAGGTTTGAGCTTCTGGACCCCTTCTGCAGGGGGAAAGCTCTGTGAGTGTTGATGCAGTGCTGCAGGTGTCTCTCTTTCTCTCTCCCTGTATTTCCCCCATACCCTCTCAACTTTTGGCTGTTTCTAATAAATAAAAATAAATTTTTAAAAATTACAGATAATAACAATCATTATTATTCTCAGTAGAAATTAGGAAAATCAGTCAAAATATTTTTATCCAAGTATCAGAATAATGATTGCCTTTGTTCCTGGCTTTCTTGACCCTAAGAGAGAAATAGAGGAAAATACAAAACATGCTACTATATTTCACAGATAATCCAGAGTGTTCACTATAGTAGAAAAATTGAGGCTAAATGTTTTATAGGAAGGTTTGAGGATTTAGCATTCTGTCTATATATAATATACCTCATTATCTGAGAAAAGAAAAAGTTTTAACTGTATACTGTTCATGTGTGAAGCAATGAGATCACCTGTTAGGTATGATCTATTTACTAATTTAACTTCCTTTTCCAGAAGAGAAGTTAATTTCTACTTCTAGTTTATAAAAGACGACAGGAATTTTCCAGATGAAATTTTGTAGTTATTATTCTATTCTTTTAAGGAAATGTGGCACCAGGTGGTAGTGCACCTGGTTGGGCACACATGTTACAGTATGCAAAAAGCTGGGCTCTAGCTCCTGTTTCTCACCTGCAGAGGGAAAATTTCATGAGTGGTGAAGCTGGGCTGTAGGTGTCTCTTGCTTTCTCTCTCTCTCTGGCTCTCTGTATCCCACTCCCTTCTTGATTTCTCTCTGTTTCTATCCAAAGTAAACAACAAAAGAACAACAACAATAATATTTGAAAAAGAAAAATAAATTTGCTAGGAATTTGATGGGGACTGCATTAAATTTGTATATGGCTCTGGGTAGAGTAGTCATTTTGATTATGTTAATCCTACTGTTTTATGAACTTGGGGTGTCTTTCCATTTCTTTGTATCTTTGTCAATTTCCTTCAACAGTGTTAGGTTTATCCCTATTTGTGTTGCCATTGCCAATAGGATCAATTACTAAATTTCTTCTTTTGACTTAGTGTTTGCATGAAAGAATGTCACTTGTTTTTGTATATTAATTTTGTGACCTTCTGCCTTACTATATTATTTAATAATTTCCAAGAACTCCCCACCAGCAGGGGGAAAGCTTTATGAGTGGTGCAGCAGGGCTGCAAGTGTCTGTCTCTTTCCCTTTTTATATGCCTCACCCCTCTCAACTTCCTTCTGTCTCTGTTCAATAATAAATAAATATATTTTAAAAAGGAGATAAGGATTAAGCCTTGACCAAACTTGAAAAAAAAAAAATTCCAGGAGCTTCCTGCTGGATTCTTTAGGATTTTCTGTGTATGTTATATCGTTTGTGGGAGAGATCGACCCCTGGGCTTGATTGAGGCCTATCATCTCCAAGCATGGAGTCTTGAGTGGGTGGACCCCGAGCCCTCCCAGAGAGAGGCGGTAGGTGTGTTCCTTCTAGATCATGTGGATCCAGATGGTGCCTAGACTCCAGGCTTCGGGTGGAGACTCCCTCATCACAAGTTCATTAACTCATGACAAAGAGCGTGGCCAGTGTCTGTTAGGGACATATATGGCCTTATGCTAGGGTATGATGTGGTTTGGTATGAGGTGTGGCTCTGTGATTGGATGGCTACTACTTTTCCTTCCCTAAATCTGAGTATATTAACCCCACCCGCTGTACAATAAAGGAGCTGTCTCTCTGAAGCACTCCCAGAGGTTTGTGTCTTCATGCGCTTGCCTTCACCATGGGTTTCCCCGTGGCAGTGTGTCACCCCCTCGACCAGTGCAGGCTGCAGAGGAGAAACAGGCAACAATTGTCCACAAACAGTGACACTTTAACTTCTCTTCCAACCTGTATCCCTTTAGTTTACTTCTATTCCATAACTGCTATGGCTGAGACTTCCACTGTGTTGAATAGCAATGGCAATAGTGGATATTCCTGTCTAGTGCCTGATCTAAATGGAAATGTTTTCAGAATCTTCGCCACTGAATAGGATGCTGGCTGTAGGTTTGCTGTATATAGTATCAATTAGACTTAGTAATTTTCCATTTATTCACATGCTTTTGGTGTTCTGATCGTGAAAGGATGTTGGATTTTGTCAAAGGCTTTCTCTGCATTTGTTGAAATAATCATGTGCTTTTTGGTTTTCCTTTTGCTGATGTGGTGGATCACATTTATTTATTTGCATATGCTGAACCAGCTTTGCATCTCTGGGATAAATCACACTTAGCCACGATGTAGAATCTTTTAAATGTGCTTCTGTATCTGATTGGCTATAATTTTGTCCAATATTTAGCATCTATATACTGATACTGGTCTGTAGTTTTCTTTTTTCTTTTTTTTTTTTTTGTCATATCTCTGTCTGCTTTAGGTATCAGGGCGATTCTGGTTTCATAGAAGATGGTAGGGAGTGTTCCTGTATCCTTAATAGTTTGGGAGAGCTTAAAAAGCATGGTAATCTCTTCCTTAAAGGTTTTTGTAAAAATACAAGTACAAGACTGGAGTCATCACTCTTCCAGATTTCACACAATAGTCTAAGGCTACTGTCTTCAAAACTGCATGATATTGGACCATACATAGTATACACAGTGACCAGTGGAATAGAATTGGGAGCCCAGAAATACCCCGCCACACACACCTACAGACATCTAATTTTTGACAAAGGGGCCCAAAATATTAAATGAAGAAAGGAGGGTCTCTTCAACAAATGGTGTTGGGGAAATTGGGTTAAATAATGCAGAAGAATGCAACTGAACCACTTCATCTCACCACACACAGAAATATTCTCCAACAGCAACAACAATGGAAAAAAGATGGCCACCAAGAGCAGTATTTCAAGTGCAGGCACCAAGCCCCAGCAATAACTCTGGAAGCAAAATAATAATAACAACAACAACTAGTACTACTACTTTAGTAGCAAATGTAGATGAGTTGTACACACATATAAATATAGGTGTAATAGAGCCAGGCAGTGCTGCACCTGGTTAAGTGCACAAGGACTAAGTGCAAGGAACCAGGTTCGAGCCTCTGGCTCCCCACATAAGGTGGGGGGGGAGGGGTCACTTCATATGTAGTGAAGCAGGTCTGCAGGTGTCTATCTTTCTCTCTCCCTCTCTATCTTCCCCTCCTCTCTCAATTCCTCTCTGTCTTATCCAATAAAAAATGGAAAAAATGGCCACCAGGTACAGTGGATAGGCACTGAGCCCCAGCAATAATCCTGGATGCAAATAAATAAATAAATGTGTGAAATGATACTCTTAGAAATTTTAGTTTTTCAAGTCAATGTTAAAAAAAAAACACATCACCAACCTAGTTCAAATAAAATTTGTTTGTGAAGACTCACTATTCTCCAAGCAGTACTCCAAATATGACAAAGGCTATAGATGTGAACATTTTAATCAAGGAAAAAAAATCAAAAGGCAAATTAATTTTGATAAGACCATTCAGCATAGGAAATAACATAGCTAAAGAATATAGTAGAAAGTGGGTTCAGTCAAAACATAAAATAACATAATTGCATGATATTCTAATATTCTAAGAAAATATGTTGGAAATTACATTAGGCAAAGGTTAAACATCAAAGTTGTGTGTTTGTGTGTGTGTGTGTGTGTGTGTGTGTGTGTTCAGTGTATGATTATACTGTTGTCTTTTGACTGGTAGGGTTTTGTTGTTTGCTAGGAGAAACATCAGATCTGAGTTTTGGGAAAATGGGTGGGTCATCCACATGTAGGATGAACCATGAGACTGGGGAATGCTGTAGTAATCACTCTAAAGATCCTGTTTATGTAAAACTTAGTTCTCTTTATTCACGAGGAAAATAGCTAATAAAAAGTAGAATTTCCAGGATTGCTTGGTAGGCCTGTTACAAGCAAAATCTCACTCCACACTTAGATGGTTGAGTATGACTTACTTTCTCAGAAGTGCCAGTGAATTGGTATCTAGCAGGAACTTGACCACTATTAGGTTTTCAGGGATGCCTGAGTGAAAGGTGCTATATACCACAATTATTGAGTTTCACCATATGCTCCCAGTTGCTCACAGAGGTGAGAAACAGCTAGCTGGCTCATCTTTGGGAGGCAAACCTTATGTCCACTGAACAAAATGATTTTAGAAACTTATTTGTCAGTTATAAAATTTATTTCAGGTTTTTATGTGTAGTGATCATAGATTCTAAGACATTTATTTGCCCATACATACCTGTATAATTTTCTAATTATATCTAATACCATTTGAGGGAACAGTTATAAAACTTGCTCTTGTTACATAAGGGAGCCATATACATATAGATTGATAGCATACTAATTCATCAATATCTAGAATTATTATAAAGAAAACTATTTGAAAATACCAGAACAGTACCAAAGTTCTATTCATTCATGAAATGATTGATTGCATACACTCTGCAGAAGTGGATTCATATTTCTGAATACATGTTACTTTATATCCCTCAAAGAGAAAAATACATTTGCACTCAATATGCATTTACAGGATAATATGACACAGGTGTGGTGATGTTCAAAAAGAGAAAACCAGCTATAAAGTACAAAAAAAAAAAAGCTTTTCTAGTGAAGAAACTCTGATTTGAGAATGGAGTGATAGGTTTAGAAATAGGAAAAAAGCCAAATAGGAAAAATGTTTTTCATATTACAAGGAAACTCAGTCACCCGAAAAAGCTCATAAGCAAAGGTTTTAGGAGGGCATGTTATATAGCAAAATCAAGTTTATGACAATGGAGATACTGATTTAAGCAAGTGAAGCCCTCAAGACAGGTTGAACAGGAGGTTGCTACTCAGCATGGAGCTAATATGAAAAAGACGTACAGCGGAGGCAACATCAAGTATTCCAGCACTCGCCTCCTGCAGAGTTTCATGTTGCTGCTGTATCACATGACACATGAGCCTGTCGAAGAAGCCTTCAGAGCAGGTATAACATTTTAAATGTGTCAGCCTTGATGGTGAGCACAGTCTTTTTCTATGCCATCACTTTTATGCACATTGTTAAAGCCAATGAAACTACTTCATATTAGTTTTTAACACTGAATTCATCGTTTCTTAAGATCTATCCTTTCCTACAACATTTTATGGCTTTGTGAGATGGAAAATTGAAGTATGCTAGACTAAATTTTAAAGATTGTCAGAGATGAATTTTTTGGTGACATGGCTTAGAAATTATTTGGGTTTCTTTCTTTCTTTCTTAGAGTAAGTCTTGTTTATTTTTACCAGAGCACTGCTCAGCTCTGGTTTGTGGTGGTGGTGCAGGGATTGAATCTGGAACTTTTAGAGCCTTAGGCATAAGTCTCTTTACATAACCATTATGCTATCTATCCCCTATTTACTTATTTATAATTTGGGAGATGGAAGGACAGTCAGATCATCACTCTGACATATACACTGCTGTTAAATCAAACTCAGGATCTCATGGATGAGGATTCAATATTTTACCCACTGCTATCTCCTGGGCACCTGAGTATTCTTCAATATACCATAAAGTAGAAAAGCTACAGCTTTCCTTACACTTGAGAATATTAATTGAAGACAGTAAATTAACGAATGCAAATGCCAATTTACTTCTCAGCACTAGATAGGTAATAGGAGCACAGATCATTGTAAGTTAATCACAAGCTAAGAATGAGTGGCTGCTAGACTGGCCACCCTCAAACATGCTCCCATTTGGGCTCTTCTGCCTACTCTCATCAGTCTACGTTATTCCCTGGACCTATGATCAAAAATAGGTTCAACCTACAATATGGTGAGGGTGTGTATGATACAGCAAATCCTAACAAAGGGATTTTTCAAAGTTAACCCTATTGCCAAACAATGTGATATTGCGATAACTATCTGTTTTCTTCTTAAACCCTAAGACAACAGGAATCTCCTGATCCCTCTATAGAGCCTATGTTTCTCCCAATCCTGGAACCTTTGGGGTGGGGCTCATTTCCCTGCATGCTTCTCTCAAGTCAGGCCAAATGATATTGCATCTGCCAATTCCAGCCTAATCAATGCACTGAGTACCATCTCAGCATGCTTCACCTCAGACGGGGTACAGAGACATCAGGCATGGAATGCTAACCCTTCACCCTCATCACTCGGGTGAGACCTTTCCTTTCATGGTATTCTCTAATTCCATTCCAGGAGGTTCACTTCCTAACAAAGTCCCAAAACCTAGATATAGGTCAGGTCCCCTGAAATAGAGCATATGTTCACATGTATCCATAAATTAGGGCAAAATATATACCTGAAAGCAAAAATACACAATAGTCTGTAGTGAGTCAATATCAAGTTCATAATGAAATAGTGTCCACTTAGACTTAGATACCCTTCTCACATACTTCCTATTATAGTTTTCTCACTCACTCCAAAGCTAACCTTATCAAAGCAAGGACTTCAAAAGCTGAATAAGGGCAAGATACTGTCATACTTTAACGATGACTCTTCAGTCACTACTATCAGGCCATTCTACCAGTTGGGGCCCTAATCTGGGAGTCCTGAGATTCCCAAACAGACTTGATGGGCCTAGAACTCAGATAAGTCCCTCTCTCCATTGTTACTGGTCATTTATATCAGGAACAACAAAATAGACGCCTTTGTGGGCCCCCATAGGACCTTGCCCTCAACTTGGATCAACAATTGTAGAGAATGTTCCATCCTCCGAAGGGAGGCTGGACAACATACTCTATGCTGCACATGAGGAAGATGGGTCTATACTGGGGCAGCATGGAATGTTCCTACTCATGACCACAGAATGTGAGCTCAGGTCTAGAGGGATGTAGAGGTCATACAGCCTCCTAAGCTAATTATGGGCCCCAGATCACATCATATCGATAGGGTTTACAGTCAACAATATTTATATCCCGTTCCCATATTAGGGAGCTACTCTCTTCCCTGATCCAGCTCTCTGGTCCTTTTCCCAGCCATGACATCATCTCCCCAGATAATAACTTGGATCCACCTGCATATCAGATTTCAGGCTCAGGCAAAAAAAAAAAAAAAAAAAAAAAAAAAACCCAAAACACTAGTATAGCTACAGGCCCTTTGAAATATAACTAAAATATGCCTACTAGTTTTCTAAAAAATGGAGGACCCCCCCCCAACACTTCATCTGCATTATTCCAGCCTTTAGGTCCATGATTGTTCAACAATTTGTTTGGCTTTGTATGTTAACTCTCTTTTCAGCCACCAGATTCCAGATGCTAGCAGGATGTGACCAGACTGTCCTGGACAGACAACCTTACCAATGTGCTTTGGAGCTCTGTTTCCCCAGAGCTCTTCCCCACTAGGGAAAAAGAGACAAGCTGGGAGTATGGATTGACCTGTCAATGCCCATGTTCAGCGGGGAAGCAATTACAGAATTCAGACTTTCAACCTTCTGCATCCCACAATGATCTTGGGTCCATACTCCCAGAGGGTTAAAGAATAGGAAAGCTATCAGGGGAGGAGATGGTATACAGAAGTCTGGTGGTGGGAATTGTGCGAAGCTTTACCCCTCTTATCCTATGGTTTTGTCAATGTTTCCTTTTTATAAATAAAAAATTTAAAAATAAAAAATAATAAAAAGTACCACATAGTGGAAAATACTATATGTCATGCTAGAGACCATGTGAAAATATCAAAAGCAAACAATAAGAGGTGAGATTGTTTAGATTACCTTTTTTTTTCTTTTACTTCTTTCTCTTTAAGCTTTACTTATTTTATGACAGAAGAGTCAGAAGGTGATAATCACACCACTTCATCACGTACGGGGACAGCAACTGAAACAGAACAGCTTATGTGCATAGGCAATTCCTATGTTCTACCACTAAGGCACCTCCCTGATTACTGGACTACATTAAAAATAATTTTTAGAATCAGTGTAAATGAGTGGTTTGGAGAAGATAAATATTAAAATCTATATGGCCAAATTAAGTAATTCAAACAACCAACAGAATAGTAAAAAAAAAACAACCAAGAAAAAAACAAAACAAAACAAAAAACAGAAAGAAAGCAGGATAGATACTGGTACATGTGGATTTGTGCACATGTTACCATGCACAAGAACCCAAGTTCAAGACCCCAGTCCCCACTTGCAGGGGGAAAGCATTGTCAGCAGTGAAGCAGTACTGTAGGTGGCTCTCTGTCTCTCTTCTTCTCTACCCCCCCTTCCCTCTCAATTTCTGTTTGTCTCTAACCAATAAATAAATAAGAAAATAAATTTTTAAAAGGGTAATATTAGAAATACTTGGGGAGTCGGGCGGTAACACAGAGGGTTTAGTGCACATGGCGCATAAGGATCCAGGCTTGCCCCCGGGTCTCCACCTGCAAGGGAGTCACTTCACAGGCGGTGAAGCAGGTCTGCAGGTGTCTATCTTTCTCCCCCCTCTCTGTCTCTCTCCATTTCTCTCTGTGCTATCCAACAATGACGACATCAATAACAACAACAATAACTACAACAACAATAAAAAACAAGGGCAACAAAAGGGAAAACAAATAAATAAATAAATAAAATTTTAATAAAGAAACACTTGGTAGTGAAATTAACAGTAGTTTGCATTGCTTAATTTAGAGTGACATTGCCAAAAAGGTACAGTTTATCTTGTTTTTAATGAATATAATTAACATGGCTGAGGGATGTGTAAGAAGAATGAAGTTAGATGGGAAAAATAAATTGGAAAGTGAAATTGATGTGGACCCTGTTCAGTTTGAGAAACCCGGACACATATGGACATGCAATTATTTTTGTTAGTCTCCAGCAATCAGAGGAGAAGCCCAAGCTAGACATCCAGATTCAGGAAGAAGTAGCACAGAAGTCACATAACCAGAGATAAGACGCAAAAAGGGATATGGAGGCCGGGCACAGAGCACTGATCCTGATGAGTTCAGAATACCTTCTCTAACATGTTCGCAGAAGAAAGCAGTATTTAGTAAAAGGGAAAAAAAAGACGCAACGATTTATAAATACAGACTAGTCTCATCAATAAGTCTGACTATCAGTGAAAATGACCATCTATTGCTGTTGTTGTTGCCTGGTTTTCAGTCTTTGTTTTTAAAAATAAGGAAACATGAAAATGTTTCTGAACAGAAGACAAGGATAAACCGGTAGAGAGGGAAAGATTGTGGAATCAAAAGGAAAAAGGGATATATGATGGGACTGGGTAATGGAGGAAATTTGGAAAGATCACAGTGGGCTGTGGGATACAGAGCACCCTAGGCTGCAGACCAGTGATAAGTGAGCAGCAGCTCCTATTTCAGAGATGAGCAGCAGGAGAGAAAATGGGCAGAGTCACTACGGGAAAAAAAGAGAAGGCAAAAAAAAAAAAAAAAGAAAAAAGGAGCTGGGTCCATTCAATGTTTATGCAACAAGAATGACGGTTTAAGAGCTGACCCATTAAGGGGGTATTGTGTCCTCCTGTGTTCCTGCTGGATGCTGAGAAATGTGGGCAACTTGGGGAAGCACTGAATGCACTGAATGGATAGTCACAAAATCACTTTCTCTTTCCTCCCCATGCAGATCAAGAACAGGAGCAGTTGAGATCGTTTCCTGGGGTGAGGCTCCTGGCTGAAGCAGGAACTGCACATCTGCTTTGACTCCCTTCAAACTCAGCTTGATTTAAAATGATAAGCTCATACAGGATTTGCCTGAAACTCAGATAGAAAAATTTTCAATTATATTACTCTAGCCAAGCCAGAAAAAATACAAAGCCCTTATGAGAATTGTAAAAGCCATCCAGACTTGCAATAAAACCTGGAGAATATGGGGATGTGATTCCTAGTTTAATCTGTCTATCTGTGGTTGTACAACAAATACTTTGAGAAAGAAAAAGTGGGTTTTTTCCCTTAAAAGCAACAAGGAATTGTGTTGTTGTTATTTTTAAGTCGAAAAGACTACATCGACTTGAAATAAAGCCAGGTTTGTTTTCTTTTAGTTTTGAAACTAAATACAGATTGATAAACCTATGGAGTCATTGACACCAGTCAACCTAGAAAAGGTTTTCCTCTTGATAGATGCAGTAGTCTTCAAAAATCTGTGCACTGAAGTATGTTTAAATTTGTGTATTTAGAGTTCAGTAAATAAGCTATAACCTCTTGCATTAAAAGTCCCATTTTGCCTTCTGGAATAGTCAGTGGTGTATGTCTTGGACAGCCCTGGCTCACCGTTTCCTTTTCTAGTCTTATAAGCTACAGTGACTGAGGGTCGGGTTAGTCCAGAGATGTTTTTGCAATAGCCTAGTATGTTTTTGTTTAAGACCTGCTTGCCTCTTACCTGTTTTACTGCTACCTAACACATTATCTTCTACCACAAGGAGGGACTTGTTCTCTCCAAAACTTTTCCAGTTATCCCTCTCTGGATTTAATATTACTTGTCTTGGAATGTCCATAGTACTTGACTATCACATCGCCTAAGACATACCTTCATCCCATGCTTTCTCTATTCAGTAGTTCTTTATATATTTGGGTTACGTCTTTTGTTGCCCTTTTACAAGAGCTGACTACAGAGGTAGGAAGCCCTTAGCAATGGAGGCTACTTTTCCCAAGATGTGACAATATTTTTGGGATAGTTTTTATTTCCTGAAGTATCTGACTTCTTTGTAGTCAGTTAGTACTGATGTTATCTAATTAAGAAAAAAACCCCAAAGTAATAGCAAATGATGTGATTTCACCATCAGTATGGTTTGCAAGGAGCTAGATGTGACCTTTACTTTAAAACTGGGGCCATGCTGTATATGAAATGACATCCTAGGGTATACAGGGAATGTGCTATTAATTTTATTTTTGTTGAAAATGAACCCCCAAAACTTTTCTGCCTGTTATTCCAAAAATAAAATAGAATATTGTCAACAAAGAGATCTGAGTGTCAGTCTACATATATGTAGACTAAACATGTACAGCTAATGATATTCATTCAAACTCTACTTCATTTGATGCTAAGACATTTGACAATTTGTTTTTTTTTATTTTTATTTATAAAAAGGAAACACTGACAAAACCATAGGATAAGAGGGATACTACTCCACACAATTCCCTACACCAGAACTCTATATCCCATTCCGTTCCCTGATAGCTTTCCTATTCTTTATCCCTCTGGGAGTATGGACTCAGGGTCATTATGGGGAGCAGAAGGTGGAAGGTCTGGCTTCCGTAACTGTTTTCCCAGTGAACATGGGCATTGGCAGGTCTATCCATACTCCCAGCCTGTCTCTCTCTTTCCCTAGTGGGGCAGGGCTCTGGGGAAGCAGGGCTCCAGGACACATTGGTGGGGTCATCTGCCCAGGGAAGATCTGACAAGTTTTTATCTTTTAATTTTTTTTTTTAATTTGTAGTCACTAAGGCTTCACTTCTCTGGGTCAACATTTTTTAAAAATATTTTTATTTATTTATTTTCCCTTTTGCCCTTTTCTTTTAAGATTTTATTTATTTATGAGGAAGATAGGAGGAGAGAGAAAGAAACCAGACATCACTCTGGCACATGTGCTGCCGGGGATCGAACTTGCGACCTCATGCTTGAGAGACCAAAGCTTTATCACTGCGCCACCTCCCGGACCACTGCCCTTGTTTTTTATTGTTGTTGTAGTTATTATTATTGTTGTTATTGATATCGTCATTGTTGGCTAGGACAGAGAAAAATGGAGAGAGGAGGGGAAGACTGAGAGGGAGAGAGAAAGCTAGACACCTGCAGACCTGCTTCACTGCCTGTGAAGTGACTCCCCTGCAGGTGGGGAGCCGGGGGCTCCAACCAGGATCCTTATGCCGGCCCTTGCGCTTAGAGCCACATGTGCTTAACCCGCTGTGCTATTGCCTGACTCCCAATTTTTTCTCAGACAGTGAGAGACAGAGAAAGGGGGAAAGGCAGAGAAAGAGAAAGGAAGACACCACAGCACTGAAGCTTCCCCCTGAGCAGTAGAGGCTGGGTTCATACCCAGGTTTCATGCATGATAAAGCAAGTACCTTCCTGGGTGAGCCATATCATTGCCTCCAGTTTGTATCATTATTTAAAATTTTTATTTATTTATTTATTGGATAGAGACCATGTGAGAAGGGGAAGATAGGGAAGCTGAGAAAAAGAGAAATACCTGCAGCACTGCTTCACTGTTTGTGAAGGTGCTCTCTTACAAATGGGACCTGGGGGCTTGAACTCATGTCCTTGTGCATGGTAGCCTGTATACTCAACCAGGTGTGTCACCATCCAGCCCCCAGTTTGTATTATTATTGAAATAATTCACTCACAGTCAAAATTCAGAAACTTAAATTCCAAAAGTCTTGCTACATATTGGGAAAAGCAGTCTCCATTACTACGGCAACCTATTAATAGTCAGCCCTTCTTAGAAGATTCTAAATTGGTTTGGGTTGTACATTGTTTATTTTTTCAGATTGTTCATTCCTACTAAATCCTACAATATTCAATAAACATTTGTTGACAGCATAAATGAACCTCATGTGCTAGGAAATGAAGAAAATAAGAGAAATATGCAGTCATCAGAGCCAGGTTTCCTGAACCAATTAAAACCAACAGCTAAAACTTTGACTAGAGAGCTAAAAATCCTTCCTCCCCCCTAGAAAAATAAGAGCTAATTCTAATGTCCAGGATTGAATCCTTGTACCACATGGAAGACGTCAGGGCACAGGAAGAATTCCAGTATCGTTTCATCTCTCTGTACATGTCTCTCTTTTTCTCTCTTTCTGTCTCTCTCTGTCTCAATCTGAATGAAAAAGTAACTCAGAGTGGTGAAAATAACTCATAGGCTTCAGTGAAGATCTGAAAGGATACAGAAATGGGGATAACAGGAAAAATGTGTTTTCTTTCATTTTATTTTCTTCATCTTCTTTATCTAATCACCTATAAAAGGTTGTTTCCATATATTAGCTATTGTAAATCATGCTGTAATATATGCTGTTATATATATATATATATATATATATATATATATATATATATATATACACTATCACAAATTAATGATTTAATATTCTTCAGATTGATAGAGATTGAATTGATGGACCATGTGGAACTTCTATTTTCAATTACATGAGTGAGGGCCATGCTAATTTCTAAAAATAGTAGCGACAATTTACATTCCACCAACAATGTACACACTTTTTCCTTCACACCACGATGATAAACAGCTCTTTTATGAATATAAATAAATTTATGAAGGTAAATAAAATCTTTTAAAAAGAGAGCAAGAGGAAACAGAGTACTCCAGCCCACAGGACACCAGGATAAGCCAGGAGCCCCAGATACACAAGTCCTGCTAAGTTCTTCTCATGGCTGCAGGAGGAGGGTATTTGCAACCAGCAATTAAACACTGAAAAAAAATAGATCATGAACAGAGGAGAAAACATAATGATTATGCATATGGACTCTCATGGCTGACACTCTCTAGTTCCAAGTTCAATCTTGCATAATACCATAAACCGGAGCTGAGTAGCACTCTGGAAGGAAAAAAAAAAAAAGCACAAATGAACAGAAAAATAATGCATACTATTAGGACTTCAGGATTTAATTCTGGTAATTTAAGTTCTATAATTCTATATAATTTTTTTAATTTAATATACATTCTACCTTTGGTAGCCCCCAAATTAAAATTTCTAAATATCCAGTTCAAATCACAGCATGATGAATTTGGCACTCCATTTACTTTTAGGAAGAATCAGAATCAGGGCACTTTCCTTGGAGATTAGCAATCCTTCAATTTTATAAAACAATTATCTTTTCATTCAATAATTTTCCTACTAGAAATGAACCCTGCAAATATGTCTGCCAAAATATGCTGATATTGTATATAGAATACACAATATTCTGTACTCTAATTTCAATTGAGAAGTTTGTTGTGGCAATCATTAATATGACTTTCTTTTAGCTCATTATGAGTAATATTTTCTAAGTATTACCATAAATAATATAATTATTTTACTAAAAAATAACACTGTATTAAAATAATAGCAAATCATAAAAATAACATATCTATATACTATCAACCATGCAAAAGATACACTATTATCAATAGTGTAATGGAGCCCCTACAATGTATACCAGGCACCGTGCTACAGGATTTACAGAACCTTGTAAACAAGTTTATATCTGATTTGCCGAATATTTTTTTCCTGTGGGAAAAAAAGACTCAGAGGATACGTAACTGATCAGAATGCAAAGTCAAACTCCAAGATCCTTCCTTAAAACCAATTCTCTTTTACTTTATACCACAAAAAAGGACACATTTCAGGTTATTCTCTTCAAACTTTAGAAACAGAAGCACTGTAGAATTTCTGAGTAAACTCTTCTTTTTAAAAGGAAGAAATGATGGGAACCATTCTATGGACAGATTATGGTAAGAGCATACATTATATTATTTCAAGCAAATTTAAACAACTTAAAGTAGTGTGGAAACACTCATGATAATTTTTTAGCCCCTTTCTAGAGCTATCCTATTGGCATACAAGACTTCCATCACTGTATTACTACAGTGGAAGAATTATTTCCATGCCATGGAGGAGTAGAAGATTTCTTTCTAATAGCTCTGTTCACTTCTAAGTAAATAGCAATAATTCCCTTTCTACTTCTTTAAAACTTAGCTCCTCATACATAAGGGATGTGTGGAGTGTGGAAATGTGTGGCTAAGCTCAGATTCACAGCCTGAAGTTATAAGGCTTTGTGCCAAGTTTTTACCTATATAGACTCATTCAGCAAGCTTAACTACTCTGCTTCTCCCTGAAGGAAAAGTACTAACATGATTTAACTGCAGTTAAGAATTCCAGTAGGGGCAGGGGTAGATAGCATAAAGGTTATGCCAAGAGACTTTCATGCCAAGAGGCACTCATGCTAGAGGCTCTCATGCCTGAGGCTCCAAGGTCCTAAGTTCAATCTCCCCACACCACCATAAACCAGAGCTGAACAGTGCTCTGATAATAATAATAACAATAACAATAATAATAAATATTTTTTTAAAAAGAATTCCAGTAGGTAGTTACTAAATGTGGCTTGATCTTCTCCACACATAGAGAAAAGTTAAGTCTTTTGCTAATTTATGCCTCATTCCAAACAATGGAGTTCTGCCCTTCTCCCCCTCTCCTCCCCACCCTGCCAAAGCAGGATCACTGTAATGAACTTTAAATACATGAAGCATAAAAGATGTCATGTGGGAGTCGGGCTGTAGCACAGCAGGTTAAGCGCAGGTGGCGCAAAGCACAAGGACCAGCATAAGGATCCCGGTTCGAACCCCGGCTCCCCACCTGCAGGGGAGTCGCTTCACAGGAGTTGAAGCAGGTCTGCAGGTGTCTATCTTTCTCTCCTCCTCTCTGTCTTCCCCTCCTCTCTCCATTTCTCTCTGTCCTATCCAACAACGACAACAACAATAATAACTACAACAATAAAACAACAAGGGCAACAAAAGGGAATAAATAAATAAAATAAATATTTTTTTAAAAAAAGATGTCATGTATGATACAGAAAATCCTAACAACGGGATTTTCAAAGTTAACCCAATTGCCAAATAATTTGATTATAGCAATAACTGTCTATTGCCTTCTTAAACCCTAAGATAGCAGGAACCTCCCGCTTCCTCTATAGAGCCTATATTTTCCCCAGTCCTGGAACCTCACTTTCCTGCATGCTTCTCTCAGTTCATACCAAATGATACCGCATCTGCTGATCCCAACTTAATCAACACAACAAGTTCCACCTCGGCATAACTTCATTTAGGAATGTGTCCAGAGACACCAGGCATGGAATGTCAACCTTTTGACCTCATTACTCAGGTGACACCTTTCCTTCCTCATAGGATTCTTTAATTCCATTTTGGGTGGTTCACTTCCTAACAAAGCGCCAAAACCTAGATATACACTAGATTCCATGAGACAGGGCATATATATACATGTATCCATAAATTAGGGAAAAATATATACCTGAAAGCAAAAGTGCACAATACTCTTTAGTAAGTCTATAAATGAAACCAGGGGAGTTGGGCGCTAGCACAGCGGGTTAAGCGCACATGGTGCAAAGTGCAAGGACCGGCATAAGGATCCCGGTTCAAGCCCTGGCTCCCCACCTGCAGGGGAGTCACTTTACAAGTGGTAAAGCAGGTCTGTAGGTGTCTTTCTCTCCCCCCTCTGTCTTCCCCTTCTCTCTCCATTTCTCTGTCTTATCCAACAAAGACAATAATAACTACAACAATAAAACAACAAGGACAATGAAAGAGAATAAATAAATAAATATTTTAAAACATAGCTATAAAAAGAATAAAAATAAATAATTGAAGCAAGTAGAAAGACCTAAAAAGACACCATAAAGTGCCCAATGAAATAGTTTCTACTTAGACATAGATACCCTTCTCACCTACCTCCTATTACACTTCCCTCAGTCACTCCAAAGCTAACCTTGTCAAATTAAGGACTGTAAAAGCTGAATAAGGGTAAGAGACTGGCATACTTTAATGACTTTTTAGTCACTATCAGGCCACCCATATGCATCTGGGGCCCTGGTCAGTGAATCCTGGGATTCCCACACAGACATGACGGGCCTAGACCTCGAATAGATGCCTCTCTCCATTGTCACTGATAATATCCATCAGAAATGACACAATGGACCCCTTTGGGGGCCCCCATAGGACCTTGCTCTCAATGTGGATCAACAACAGTAGAGAGTGTTCCATCCTCTGAAGAGAGGCTGGACAACATAGTTTATCTACCATCTGAGGAAGATGAGTCCTGAAATTGGGGCAGTTTGGAATGTTCCTACTCATGACCACAGAATGTGAGCTCAGACCTACAGGGATGCAAAGGTTACATAGGCTCCTAAGCTGAATATGGGCCCCAGATCAAATCGATGGGGTTTACAGTCAACAAAATTTATATACCTTTCCCATATTTGGGAGCTACTCTCTTCCCTGATCCAGCTTTCTAGGCATTCTTCCAGCCATGACATCGTCTCTCCAAACAATAACTTGGGTCCACCTGCATATCAGATATCAGGCTCAGGAAAAAACTAGTATTGTCATGGGCCCTTCGAAATAGAACTAAAATAGACCTATTAGCTGTCTAAAAAGAAGGAGATGCCCAAATCTTCACCAGCAATATTCCACCCTTTAGGTTCATGATTAGTCAATAATTTTTTTGGCTTTACAGTTAACTCTTTTTTTAGACACAAGGTTCCAGATGCTAACATGATGCCAACCGGACTTCCCTGGGAAGATGATCCCACCAATGTGTCCTGGAGCCCTGCTTCCCCAGAGCTCTTCTCCCTAGGGAAAGAGAGAGAAAGAGAGAGAGGCTGGGAGTATGAATCGACCTGCCAATGCCCATGTTCAGCAGGGAATTAATTACAGAAGCCAGACCTTCTACCTTCTGCACTCTATAAAGACACTGGGTCCATATTCCCAGAGGGATTAAGAATAGGAAAGCTATCAGGGAACGGAATGGGATACGGAGTTCTGGTAGTGGGAATTGAGTAGAATTGTACCCCTCTTATCCTATGGTCTTTGTCTGTATTTCCTTTTTATAAATAAAAAATTTAAAAAAAGATATAATTATGGGGAACAGCAATAAATTCAAATATACAGATCTTGAAAAACATTTATATGTTTTATACATCAAAAATGTTAAATGGTTTTCTCTGACACAATCAGTTCATATTTTGCTCATGATTCCTCTCTCTCTCTCTCTCTCTCTCTCTCGAAGAAAGGCAGACTGCCACATGCAGCACCTCATTTGGATGTGTCTGGAGTCTTGGAAACTTGACTACCCTATGTTCTCCTACAAGTGGACCTTGAGAGCTTGTTTGGAGCTTCTAACAGAGGAGCGCAGGTACTCACATACCCTTGACCAAAGACAGGTCAGTCTCTGTTTGGTGAATGGGATCCTCTTCTACTGAGTGCACACAGCTTGGGTGCGCACGGAGCGGTGAGGGAGGAAGGGGACACCGCCTAGTCAGGCAGGTCAGAGGAATCAGTGCTGGCAATCAACAGGGTGACAGATGTCGCAACCAGTTTGTCCTCAAATCCTTCACTATTTCTCTTTCCTTCACTACTTTGGACTATTTCAATGACATGATGTGGATGAAGAGGACAAAGTTATTTTATAATTTAGAGAAAAGGGAAACAAATGTTCAGTGTGAAAGTAACATTAGCATGAACCTCCTAAATAAAGAAGAGGGGGTAGAATGAAAGGGGGTAGAATCTGGACTAGAAAGTGTTTCTGGCCAGACCTGTGGGACTGCAGGCAGTGTGCTTATACCCCTGTTTGCAGTTTGTCTGTGATCTCTTGCCAAAAGGAGATAATTTAGCAATGGTAAGAATAAAGCAATGCATTGCCTTACCCGCTGACATGGCAGGAAAAACACTTTACAGCAACTGTGGTTTTTTTTGTTTGTTTGTTTTTTTCCTGTAAGCAGCAAGATAGTAAAGATAACAGTCCAAGAATGACAGTGAAAAGGTGACAGCATTTACAGTGAAAGGCCAGTTTAAAAGACTGTTAAGGAGCTAAGGACATAAATTTGAAATGAAGGGGGGAAAAAAATCAGTGTTGAAACCTGTTAACCTAGAAAATTCACAAGCAAATTACTGCAGTTCCAAAGACAAACTTCATAGTTACTGCTTCTACCAGGATGGCTTAGCAAGCTGTGACTTCAAAGTGAGTGCTGCTGTAGCAGAAAGGCCGGTGTGGGGTGTTTTGATGTAAGTTTTGGGTGAAGGCAGGAGAACAGGTGGCTACGATCAATTTGACTGCCTCTTGGGGAGGATGGTTTAAACTGTGTTGTAAGCTAAAAAGTAAACCATATGAATGATTTTAAGGAGGTGTTTAATGCTCAAGATTGTTAGATGGCTTGTTTCACCAGTAGAAGTGGGCTTAAAAATAGAAATGGTCTTCGTGACGGAAAATACTTCAAAACTAGCCATGGACACATAATTCTGAAGAATTTGCTGTGAGACCCTCCAAACCCAAAGTACTGTGTATAGCAGTGTGGATAGAAGAAAAGGCATATGGGAAAGTTCTGGCTGAGTTTTTATTTTATTTTATTGTTTTATTTATAAAAAGGAAACAATAACAAAACCCTAGGATAAGAGGGGTATAACTCCACACAATTCCCACCACCAGAACTCTGTATCCCATCCCCTCACCTGATAGCTTTCCTATTCTTTAACCCTCTGCAAGTATGGACCCAAGGTTGAGGTTTTAGAAGTTGACTCTAGTTTACAAAGTATTCCTCTAGTTGGAATATTAACATATTCTTTTTGATAGGTAAGAATGTTGCAGAACTGACCCATTACTCTCCAATAGCTAGTATATTCTCCACTACTTAAAGAGCCTCATTCTTTTCAGGGTGGTGGCATGTACAAAGGTTCATCTTTATAAAGAACTAAGGAAACTACTATATTTTCCAGTCTCCTCTATAGTTCAGGCAGTGATGTTTAGCTAAATATGGTACAGGCATCAAAATTATTTAAAAGTTACTGATAGCTTTTTTGTCCTTTTTATTTCCCTTTTTTTCCTTCAGGGGTATCACTGGGACTCAGTACGAGCACTATGAATCTATTGCTCCTAGAGGACATTGTTTCCATTTTATTGGATAGAACAGAGAGAAATTGAGAGAAGAGGGGGAGATTAAAAGGGAGAGAGACAGAGAGACACCTGCAGACCTTCTTCACAGCTTGTAAGGCATCTTCCCTGCAGGTGGGGAGTGGGACTCGAACCTGGATCCATAGCACTTTGTGCTATGAACGCATAACCGGATACACCAAATTCTGCACCTCACTCCCTTTTTGTCCTTTCCCTTCTCTCCAATATATGTGAACATGAAAAGAAGGAACAAATGTTTAGGAGAACAGACTGTTTTTTGCTTAAGTCCTTAATTTGCCATAAAGTTGCTGTGTCAGTCTTGAACTGTGTTAGCATGAGATGGATATGATCCTTAATTTATTTAAGCCATTGGGATTCTCCTTTTAATGGTATGAAGGTAGGGTGTGACATCTCTATGCAAAGCAACATAACTCCTCACTTGCAAAATGTCTATTTGGCATTTCCTATATCATTCTACTTCTAGAGATCCATTCCTTTCATTTATCAAAATCAAGTGTTTAAAATGTAACATTCAAAATAATAAATAAATGGAATAAAAAATTTCCCAACAGAATCATATAGAAATACCACCTGGTCCCTTTCCTCCCAGAACTAACCACTCACCTAATGAAAGTACTGAGAAGATTAAGCTTACACATACTGTGTTGGCCATTCCTCAGTGATTTACCATGCTTGGGTCATGCATAAAATCTATCACCGCTCTGAAATTTCTGTTAGCCACTATGTGTTGTTGAGCGCGATGTTGTTGAGCACGGGCTACAGAGAAGAGAGAGGGGTCCGGAGTGAAGAGGAAACACAAATATTTATTTGCGCTGGCACCTCAGAGTTGGGTGCTAGAGAGGCAGGTTGGGCCACGTGGAGGTAGCGAAAATGGCCGCCTCACGCAGTAACCTTTCCTGCATCTGAACACTGGAGTGAAGTGCTGGCAAGAGAGCGAGGTGCGGAAAACGAAGGGTTTTTATAGGAGTAGCTTTCACGAGAATGGGAAGGGGAAGGAGTAACCATAGCACTCCAGGATAGGATGATAACTCTCGTGAGAATGGAAGGGGGGAGGAGTGATCAAAGCACTCCAGATATTGCGGAGATATAGACAATGTCCTGAGGGCATAATATGGCAGAACAGGCACTCCAAGAATGTCCCAACTCTCGAGGGAACTAACAGTAGCCTGAGGGGACAACATGGCAGATGTGACTGCATCGGCATAATTTCCCAGCATCTCCCCCTTTCCTTTTATCTAATGCCCAGGGCAACAGTGTGTAAAGTCTGTGAACTACTCAGGGTCAGTCTATGAAAAACCAGCAACGTGAAGGGAAGAAAGCTGCTATAAAATTGTCTAAAGTGTCCAAAGGGTATACCAGCAAGTCCAGTAAAAGTCTCAGTCCAAAGTAGGTGACTAGGGGGAGAAATGGCAGGGGATGAAATGCTGCATAAGGAAGGTCAGCCTCTGGAATTCTGCTTTTCTGTAGAAAGTGAGCTGGAACCGCCAAAACGTGACAGGTCAAAGCAAAAGCAGAAAAGGCAGACAGGCAGTAAAAAGGTTCTGTCCTTGGAGTCTGTGAATCAGGTTCTTCAGATTGTGTCAGGTGACATCTAGGGTTTCGGGGGGTGTGCCACTGTAGTCATGCCATCTAGTGGGTGATGTCAGGGTGTGCAGGGGTCCAGATGTTTTTTTCCGGGATTCCTGTGGAAGAAACACAAACAATCTGCTTCTCGTGGTTAGCAGGGCATCTGATTTGAATGCTTTATAGAAAAAGAGGTTTGGTGCCTTGACCAACTGAGTATTGGGGGATGTATCTTTCCTATTCATTTATGATTATACTTTATATTATTTGTCATGGTAGTCAGCCGTTATCTGGAAGGTCCTGGGTGATTCATGGGGAAAAAGAACTTATCTTTTAACAAAGACTCTAAGGTGTAGGGAAGCAGGAACTATCTTATCCCCCCCCTTTTTTTTTGTATCTTGCCTTTGTTGCCCTAGTTGTTTTATTGTATGTAATTATATAGTTGTTATTACTGATATTGTGGTCATTGGATAAAACAGAGAAATGGAGAGAGGAGGGGAAGACAGAGAGGGGGAGAGAAAGACACCTGTAGACCTGCTTCACTGCCCATGAAGTGATTCCCTTAAAGGTGAGGAGCCAGGGGCTCAAACTGGGATCCTCAAGCCAGTTCTTGCACTTAGAGCCACCTGCGCTAAACCTGCTGCGTCACCACCTGATTCCCAGGAACTATCTTTTAACATAAACTCTATGGCCATGCCAATAGCAACCTTGAGGGCACATGTGGCTCCCCACATGTCCCCCTGTCTTATATCATGTTTTGATGTTTGGTGGACTTTGTTTTGTGGCAGGGTGGACTGTGCCTGTCTTAGGTTGGGGATCAGCCTTCTGTCTTACCTGTCATTGGAACACCTGGTCATTTTTGCCCAGTAGGACCAGGTGCCCTGTCTTAGGTTGACTGGATAGTGCTAGTTTCCTCTTACCCGTCATTGGCTAGCCAGCCCTCTACATGGTTGACGTTCTGATGGAGGGGGGCAAATCCTCCACAGCAACTCAATATTCTGCCATGTCCAGCCTATGATAGTGAGTTTGTATAGGTTGCATCTTTATGGCATCAATCTGTTGCCGCAAAAGGCCATGAGCTTGTTAAGTATTATAGGACCGTGGTCTGGGAGGTGTTGCAGTGGATAAGGCGTTAGACTCTCAAGCATGAGGTCCCAAGTTCGATCCCTGGCAGCACATGTACCAGAAAGATATCTGGTTCTTTCTTTCTCCTCCTATCTTTCTCATTAATGAATAAATTAAAATGTTGAAAAAAAGAATTATAGGGCCTATTGTGAGCAGAAGAAGTAAAATAAGCTAGGATCCCACAACTAAGGGTAGACAGGTAAGGAAGGGGGAATGTATCCATTGGTATGAAGAGGTGGGATCATATCTTAAGTCTAAGGGAAGCAGTCAGTGGATGTGATGTCTAGGGGAACAGCCATTTGTCTTTGGGGGTAGTAAAGGATGTCCGTGGCATGGGTGATGTTATAAAGGGAAACATCTTTAAATTGTTGGCTGACAAAGGCATGGATTATGGTGGCAAGACAAGATACACCAGTTAAGTATACAAGAATATGTGAATGTTGTTAATTCACATAGGTTGGATATGGAGGAACTTCTTACAGTTTAATACCTTACCATATGAACAGATGATTCCTCATATGAAGGCTTGATAGCTGTAGTCATTTACTTGTACTTTGGACTATAAACAGACTCAGGTTACTTAGAGAGTTAACGCATGTTAGTGACAATGGTTTTAACATTTAGAGTACTCTGAGCAGATGGGTCATACAAAAACTTTTGGTCATTCAACACACTCACTCACAAAACACAACTGGCCAGTCATAATATAAGACATTCAGGGAAAAGGTAGGAGAGAGGTCTCTGTGAGCCAACTTTTGTAGGTTCTGCCATGTCATATTATGGATCCTGGGATGTATCCTGCAGCTAGTCCTCTTGTATTTCTTGTTCTTCAGGGATAACAGTGCCATCATGAGGGTATTGTCAGACATGGCGGGCAGGAACCCAGACAGGTTTAGAGTAATTATGTGGGAAAATGCATGCAAAACCTCTTCCCAAGGTCAATAGAGGGTCAGGCCCTTTCCAAATTTTATCAAGTGGGTCTTTCCATTTGACCTTAATAGATGGGAGAGTAGACGGTGTTTGCCAGTGAAGAATAATAGGAGGTAAGTCTGAGTTATTGTAAATATTAAAGAGATTTAACGTAGTTAAGGCTTTTGCTAGCTGGATATTGGGGGGGTACATTCCTCCTTTATCTTTATTTAATTGAGTCTTTTTTTAAAATGATTTTTCTTTTCTTTTTTTTCTTTATTTTATTTATTTATTCCCTTTTGTTGCCCTTGTTGCTTTATTGTTGTAGTTATTATTGTTGTTGTCATTGTTGGCTAGGACAGAGAGAAATGGAGAGAGGAGGGGAAGACAGAGAGGAGGAGAGAAAGATAGACACCTGCAGACCTGCTTCACCACCTGTGAAGCGACTCCCCTGCAGGTGGGGAGCCGGGGTTCGAACCGGGATCCTTATGCCGGTCCTTGTGCTTTGCACCACCTGCGCTTAACCCACTGCGCTACAGCCCGACTCCCTTAATTGAGTCTTAAGGGTTTGATGGGCCCTCTCGACAATGCCTTGTCCCTGTGGATTATAGGGAATGCCTGTGGTATGAGTAATGTTACAGAGGGAACAAAAATATTTAAATTGTTTGCTGGTAAATGCTTGTCCATGGTCAGTTTTCACTTGAAGAGGTAAGCCCATCACAGCAAAACAGGAGAGCATATGGCTTACAAGCTTTTTAGAGCTTTCTCCTGTCTGAGCTGTTGCCCACATAAATTTAGAAAAGGTATCAATTGAGACAAACATATATTTTTGTTTGCCAAAGTTTGGTATGTGGGTGACATCAATTTGCCAAATAGCATTAGCTTTTAAGCCTCAGGGGTTAACACCAAGAGTCTGAATAGCAGGTGTTTTTATGAGACTTGCACAGGAAGAGCATGTAACTAGGATATGTTTTAATTGTGGTAACGGAACATCAGGAAATCGAGCTCGAAGGCCTTTAAGATTAACATGGGTTAGGGAATGGAAATCAGCAGGATCAGAGACAGAGACTAGGAGAGCTCCTGTGGAGGCAAGGTGGTCAGCTGCAGCATTCCCTTCAGACAGGGCACCAGGAAGAGGGCTGTGGGAACGAAGGTGCTGAATATATAGTGGTTGGGTTCGAGAAGAGAGCATAGAGGCAATTTGAATCAAGAGAGGGGAAAGTGGGTTGTCATCAATTTTCACATAAGAACGAGCAAGCCATGGGAGTAAGTTAATAGCATACACACTGTCAGAAAAAAGGTTGAAGGATTCTGGTACAGCTTTTAATGCAAGGAAAACAGCATAAACTTCTTTGTACTGAGGGGAATTCTCAGGAAGCTCAGTAAAGAGAGGTTTAGGAGATTGTTTGTCTGGGTAATATATAAGGGCAGCAGCTCCCTTTTTTCCACCATCAGTGAAGACTGTAGGAGCAGAAGGAATGGGATCTCGAGAGACAAGTTTAGGTGCTAGTAGAGGCAGAAGAGGTAAAGAAGCTATCAATTTATTGGAAGGAAAATGGTTATCTATTTGTCCTGGAAACCCCATGAAGCTTATGGAAAAGCGGGAATGATGGCATATAAGCCACTCTGTATCTGTGAGAGAAAAGGGCAGAATAATAAATCCAGTTCTTTCCCTAAGACCTGCACAGACCTATTTCTCCCTTGGCGAACCATGAATGCTAATGCGTCTATCTCAGTGAGGAGTCTTGTAGTTCCTCCTACTGGCGTGTGAAGCCACTCAAGAACCCCATGGTCTTGCCACAATGCCCCTACTACTGTGGGGGTGGATTTGAAGATTAGAAGGTTTACCAGAAAGGAGGGAGAGAATCGAACAAGGTGCATTTCTTGGAGGGCCTGGTTAACCCTTTCCAGTGCCGAGGAGGCCTCGGGAGTTAACTTACGTTTTGAGGAGGGCTGTTTGTTTCCTTTTAATAGGTCAAACAGTGGTTGGAGGCAGCTTTTAGGCAGATAGAGATACTGCCTAAGCCAATTTAAATTTCCTAGAAAACTTTGTAAAGAAGCCAGAGTAAGGTTAGAAGGAAACGTGACATTAGGCTTTAAGGGACGAATTTGCGTTAAAGAAATCTCTGAACCTAAGAAAGATATTGGAGGAATTAGCTGTATCTTCTCAGGAGCCACATTAAGGCCGCTTTTCTTTAATGCAGGAATGAGAAAATCACATAAGGCATAGAGATCTGTATCTGATTTTCCCCATATTAAAATATCATCTGTATAATGAAAAACATTAAGGCCCTTATTAATATATGGGACAAGGGCAGATTTAATAGCCTCTTGACAAATTGTAGGACTATTGGCCATACCCTGGGGCAGCACCACCCATTCAAATCTGTCAGCAGGGCTGGTGTAGTTAATAGAAGGAACAGAGAAGGCAAAACGTTTACAATCTTGTGGATGCAAGAGAATAGAGAAAAAACTATCTTGTATATCAATAGCTATGATTGGAATTCCTGTGGGAATTGCAGAAGCAAGAGGCAAACCCCTTTGGGGGGAGCCCCAGACCTGTATGGTTTTATTAACTGCACGGAGATCTTGGAGGAGGCGCCATTTTCCCGAGCACTTTTTAATCACAAAGACAGGAGTATTCCATGGGCTTCGAGAATGACGAATGTGTCCCAAGGACAACTGCTCTCGGATGAGCTCTTTTAAAATTTCTAGCTTATCCCTAGGTAAAGGCCACTGTTCCACCCAGACAGGCTCATTAGAAAGCCAGCTTAAGCGGGGTGTTTGGCTACGAACAGTGGCATTTAGTATTGAGGGTGCTGATTAGAACTGGTGTCGCGGGAGCGAGTGTTACGCTCTGCAGAGTCATCTGTGGATATCCTAACATCAAGACATTCTAGAATATCCCTGCCCAATAGGTTTGTGCTAATATTAACTACCAAAGGGTGGAAGTGTCTGGTAGAACCTTCTGGGTCTTCCCACATGAGCGAATCTCATGTGCAAAATGATTGGGTCACCCCTCCTACTCCATGTATACTGGGTCCAGGGATAAGTTCCCAATCTTGAGGAAACTCTTCTTGCCTTAAAATCGTCTTTGCTGCCCCTGTGTCAATCAAAAATTTAAGAAATATTATGCCAATCTTTACTGTCATAGAAGGGTGACCCCATTCTAAAACAGGAGTGGTCCACAAAATCTCAGGCCCCGAATTTGTACCATTCAGGGGCGAACCATCTTTATGAAATTGGGACCAACAATCTCTCTTCCAATGAAACCCCTTACGACATCTTGGACAAACAGTACGTGGCCTCTGGCTCCCTGACTGAAAGCGGGGTTGCTCTGACTGGAGGCGTGGTCGCTCTAACTGGAGGCGGGGTTTCCCTGACTGGAGGCGTGGTCGCAGCTTATTAGGACATTGGTTACGCCAATGTCCTTGGCAACCGCACTGAAAGCAGGCCCCATTGTGTTTACGTGGGGTAGCTGCATAAACCTGTGTCATAGCGGGTGCCCCATAATTACCTGATGTAAGTTCCTGTGTCACTAAAATCCAATTATCTGGGTGTAGGTGTTTAAGATTAAGGCATGCCTGACGGAATTGTGGTATCATGCCTTCCCAGACAATAGAGCACAGGAGTAGTGAGCGGACGTCAGGATTATAAACCTTTCTCTCTAAGCTTGTCTTCACCCTTGAGATGAAGCTCGCTAATGATTCATCAGTGCCTTGGTGAAGAGAGTTAATGGGAACTGATGAATCTACATTGGGTGGGGTCACCCTTTCCCATGCTTGTGTTGCGCAGATGCGTACCTGTTCAAAATAACTGGTTGGAAACCTGGCTTCTGCCTGCTGAGCTCCAGATTCATAAGCTCCGTCTCCAAACAAAGCATCAGAATCCCATTCTACCTGTTTGTTACTATTTTCCTGCGACTGTCTAGAGCACTCATCGTGGAAGCATGCCTTCCACTGTAGGTAGAGGGGGTCTGGGAGTGCAGCATGAGCCAGATCTTTCCAATCTTGCGGCATGTTAAGATGGTGGTAAAAACTCCTTAAAACGGTCTTGGTCCATGGAGCGTGCCAGCCGTCCTCCCTGACTGCTTGCTTGAGTGCTCCAAGAGCTTTGGAGGAGTATGGCTGCCACAGCTGAGGGTTTTGTTTAGAAGGGGCCACGTTTACTGGGAAGGTGTGGATTTGGTTCGATGACACTGAGAAAAGATCTACGGAGGTGGAAGGTGCCGTGGAAACTGCTGTAGTGGCAGGGGAAACTGAACACTTATCTACGGGGACGGAGCTCTCGGGGTGGACTGCAAATGGTTTAAGGTCCTTAAATGCTGAAAAAATATCCTTTAACTCTTGTATCTCAGCCACAAGGTCTCTTAATGATGACATATCAGTAGGGGGTGGGGTCAGAGAAGCAGAAGCCTCAGGGGAAGCCAAAACCGGGGTGGTAGGAGGAGGTGCTAGAGAACCGGAAGCCTCAGGGGAAGCAGGGGGCAGGGCCAGAGAAGCAGAAGGAACTGAACACGTGTCTGCCACAGAAGGAGCTGAACACGTGTCTGTGGGGACAGCTGGGGGAGGGGTCAAATGAGCGGCCAAACACGTGTCTGCGGGGGCAGGGGGGGAGGGGTTGTGGAAGCGGAAGCTGCCGTAGGAGAAACCGAACACGTGTCTCCGGAGGCAGCAGTTTGGGGGCTGACTGCAGATTGCTTAGGGTGTTTAAGTCTTAGGCAAATATCCTTTAACTCCCATATCTCAGCCTCAAGGTCACTTAACCTTTTGGCAGGAGGCCTTGTACATATCCTGAAAATAGTAAATATAGCCATGAGAACCAACGGTGTAGCGAAAATTAAAGCGTCTCTGAGATTGAAAGCCTGTCCTAGGAGAGAAGGATAGAATGTCTGGGACACCTCCTCATAAAACGGAAAAAGTCCCATGGTGGAGGGAAACGCAGGGCCACAGAGGCGGGCAGATGCCACTTACCTGTGTCTGGGCAGCTTTTCTGGACCTCAGGCTGGGTGTGAGTGCAGGACACGTTGAGCACCAGATGTTGTTGAGCCAGATATTTTTTAGCACGGGCCGCGGAGAAGAGAGAGGGGGTCCAGAGCGAAGAGGAAACACAAATCTTTATTTACACTGGCATCTCAGAGTTGGGTGCTAGAGAAGCAGGTTGGGCCACGTGGAGGTGGCGAAAATGGCCGCCTCACGCAGTAACCTTTCCTGCGTCTGAACACCGGAGTGAAGCGCTGGCAAGAGAATGAGGTGCGGAAAACAAAGGGTTTTTATAGGAGTAGCTTTCATGAGAATGGGAAGGGGGAGGAGTAACCATAGCACTCCAGGATAGGATGATAACTCTTGAGATAATGGGAGGGGGGAGGAGTGACCAAAGCACTCCAGATATCGCGGGGATATAGACAATGTCCTGAGGGCATAACATGGTGGAACAGGCACTCGAGAATGTCCCAACTCTCGCAGGAACTAGCAGTAGCCTGAGGGGACAACATGGCAGATGTGACTGCATCGGCATAATTTCCCAGCAACTATGAATACTACTCAAGAAAAAAAAACAAACAATATTTTATGAAAATCAATTAAGATCTAAAACCTTCCAATATTTAAAAGAGTTTTAAAACACATTTATTTATTTAATTGAGTAAGAGAGAATCAGGGCACCATTTCTGGTAGATGTGATGCCTGGGATTGAACATGGAACCTAATATGTGCAAGTTCTATACTCCACTATTGACTTATATCCCTGAGTGCTTCTTCTCTAATATTTCTACCTTTATTACAACTGCACATAGAACAATTAAAATTATATGAAAATTGAAATGGAGTACGAATATAAAATGACAATATTGGGTACCTAAAATGGATATAAAGTTGCTTGTCAATTAAACTTAACTTTAAAAAGTGGTTGTTGATAGGCAAGACATATAGAGCTTATTGTCAGAGTTTCCAATCCAACAGAGTCATGTTCCATAATGGGGACAGACAGGACACAATGGACACAATTCTTGTTGGGATTTTAGGGGTTCCTTACAGTTTTAATAATTTCCAGATTTGTATGAAATATGAGAGATTAAAAGAAAAAATAATTGTCTGTAAAGTGATTATATATGGCTTTTTCCTGTTTCCCAGGTTTCAATTTTGATAACATATCTAGAGCAATAAGAAAGGAAATTGAAGGCAACTCTAATTCACTCTTCCAGTTATTTCATAGTATTTGTAGATTCACAATAAAAATGGAAAAGAACTTCTCTCCTCTGGTTATATTTGTTCTGCCTAAATCATTATAGCCACAAACATACAGGTTTAGGAGCCCTTCTCACCCCAGGAAGAACAGATGAAAGATGGGCAGAGGTGGAAGTGAAACAGGTTTACTGACTTTATTCTCTTCTCACCCATTCACACTTTTTAAATATGTATTTACTCACTGACAGAGAGAGAGAGAGAGGCAAAGAGAAAGTCCAGTGTACTGCACCGCTATGGCACATGCAGTGCCAAGAACGCAACGTTAAGTCTCAGGCATGGAAATCCTTTACTCTACCCACCGAGCCACCTCCCTGGTCACTCCTGCCTACTCAGTAGAGTGAGAAAGAAGCAAAGCAACACTCCTAACACACACAATGTCAGGACTGAATCACATTCTTGAGAGTCCAACACTCTGTCCACCGTGCCACTTCCCAGTTCATAATCAATCTTAACAACCAAAACGAATTCAGCTCCTGAATAGTGAAATGATGCTGATGAGATACAATGCCTCTATTTTTGTCGTCTACATTATGCTCAGTTTTATATGTCAATAAATTACTTTAGTTCCTAATACAACATGAGAATTACACCACAGTGTTTAAGCTTGCCCAAGAGCAGTAGGGACCAAACTCAAACCTAGAAGCATGCTCATGGCAAAGAGGCACACCACCTATGCTACCCAGGCTCAAAACAGGATCCTTGCGCAGGCCCTTGCACTTAGTACTATGTGCACTTAATCTGGTGCACCCATCCCCCACCCCAGGAAGACTTTCTTAAACTCTAGTATTGATAGATGACAGGTAGGGTTCAGAGGCTAGTGATTCTGCTATGAGATTCAAGTCAACAGGTACGACAATCTAAATGATGTCCATCAATAGATGACTGGATAAAGAAGTTATGAGATATATACTCAATGGACTACTACTCTGCCGTTTTAAAACGATGCTTTCAGTGGGACTACATCAAACTGGAGAAAGTTCTGCACAGAAAGGGTAACATAGCTCAAACAACAGAAATACACCCTAAAGGGTAGAAGAAGACCTTTATACAACATTCTTTAGGTAAAGGACTAATAACCAAAATACAGAAAGGGCTCAGTAAACTACACACACACATAGCAAAACCCTTAGAAAATGGGGTGAGGACATGGAAGAGACTGAGGAAGACAGAAAGTGATTCCCAGAGCCAACAGACTCATGAGAAGGTGCTAAAATTTACTGATTATCAGAGAAATGCAAACAGAGACAACAATGAGATATCATTTTACACCTGTTAAAATGTCACACATTAGAAAGGAAAATAGCAACAAATGTTGAAGAGAATTTGAGGGAAAGGGGGCACTTCTGCACTGCTGGTGGTAGTATAAATTGATCCAACACTTCTAGAACACTAGAAATTGACCTATCCTAGAAATTAACCTACCCAGCAATATCTTTTTTGGGGATTTACCCAATGGAAATAAAAACACCTATCCACCTATGTTCATAGCACAATTTGTAATAGCCAAAAACTGGAAGCAACCCATATGTTTAATGACAGATGAGTGGCTAAAAAATATGATGGTATATATACACAATGGAATACTACTTAGCTCTTAAAAAATGAAGTCATTTCCATTGTGTTATCATGGATGGAATTTGAAGATATCACGTTAATTGAGGTAATCCAAAGAGAAAAGAGCAAATACCAAATGATCATACTTGTAAGTTGCACTTAATATACAGGGACAGGGAGGAAGAACACAAGTGCATCATGGACTTGGCATTTTGTACTACATCAAAGCAAAGGATTCTGAGCAAGGATGGACGATGACTTTGGAGCCCTGGTGCATAATATACATACACTTAACCAGGTGCACCACCACCTGGCCACCCTGGTGCATAATAAATCTGTGCCCATCTGTCAGTGGCTATGCTGTAAGCCATTAGCATCCTCAATAATAATAATAATTACAATATGAATTTGTATTATATAATCTGGAACAAAATGGATGGAACTAGAGTGCTGGTCCCTGTCAGGCGCCAAATGCCATGCTAGCTTCGAGGGCCGGAGACAGTCGACTAGGGACTCATGGCTGAGCTGGGAACACAGTTCAATCTTTATTGATGAGTGGGAATGCAGTGCAATCAATCTAATCTCTCTTCATTAGAAAATCCTGTACTTTATATCTCCCAAGGCGGAAGTGTCAGGTCGGATGAGGAAGTACATAGGATAGGGGGTGGGGAGAAGGAAAAAGTGTGCGTGGAAGTATCAGTCTTCCATCTAACCAGTGGGGATTAAACCAATGCCCTGTATGCAGGGTGGGTCTCAGGTAAAGCAGTGATTATGTAAATAGCGTTAAGCAATGCAAATGAACCTAATGTGATGATCAAAACAGAAGGGGTCTTAGAAGCAGAATTAGAAGAAGACCAACATTTCCCCCTTTCTTTTTAACTAGTGGCCATAGTATCAGGAGTGTGGGGTGAACAGAAACCTATATTATGCAGGCATTTTCAAAAGAACAGGCATAAGAGATGGAGGAACAAGTAGAACAGCAAGAACCAGCTTGATGTCAAGGGAGGGCTTTCTGGGTGAAGGAACCATTACCAAACAATCTCTTAGATTTGATATGAGGTATGGTGATGAGTGGGGTGGAATATGGTAAATTACACACAAACCTGTGTAGATCTGAAAACATACCCTTAAACTTTTATAATCATTTAAAATATTATAAAATACTTAATTTTAAAAAGTTTGTGTGGTGGTAGCTGCTTCTCATCCACATCTTTTTTTCAGGCACTATGATGGTCTTGCTGCCAAAGAGAAGCAAGTGTTGGCTACACAGTGTATTTCTTTCAATAATGTCTTCATGTCTGCACAAGAGGGTTTTTAATTTTTATTTATTTTTTTGTACTTATGGAAAAACTCTCCATCCACATTAGCAACCACAAATTGACTTACATTTTTGGGTTTGGGGCTGACAGTCTAGGCAAAACCCATCATTCTATAAGCAAAAGTGTGTGAGGGATAAGAGCTTTTCCCATTTAACTCTGGAAAAGTCCAGGCCACAGTATGGATGCTCACACAGTGGTCAACATGCTGCTACTGATGGACTGTGCTGTGTTGACTTAGATCTCAGACCAAAGGCAGATGCCATTGCCTTCAAAAGATTGCCAGTGTACTGTGTAGTAAGTTGGATCTCTTATAAATCATTATAGGCAGCTGAGACATTTTTAAAGCTAAATATATGTGGGAGGAATATCCATATGGGGCTACAGCCTCAAATGACCATACTTGCCATCACCAGTAGAAGGCTGCTAAGAACTCCAAAAAATGAGAATGCACTATTAGCAGAACAAGGATTAAATAACTCCCACAAAATCTTTTTTCTCTTCCAAAGGAAATGCGTGTATGCAAGAAGACCCTTGAGCTATCTTTTGCCTTGATGCCATCCTTCTTTGACACTTATAAACTAATTTACCTTTTTCTCAATTAAAGTCTGCGGTACTTTCAATGTCTGTGGACAATCTGTGACACACTCATGATTTATAAACCCCAATTCAAAAGTCAATCTCCAAAAAATTTTCCCTACATTTCACTGTTCCATGGGATCACATGAGTTTCTCTACACACACACAAAGAAAAAAATCCTTTACTTATTTCCAGAGTTTATATCATGGTTCCTGTTGTCTCTGGGAAGTGTTGTTATTTGAAGGTCTTCTCAGTGATCTGTTAGATCAGCCAGTTCAATTCAATTCCCAAGTCAGGAAACAGTTCTTAGCAACTTTCAATCTGTCTGCAGCCTTTGAAATGTATATTTTAAAGGTAAAGACAAGCAAATATTTCTCTAGTTAAGTAGGAACTTCGATATTGTCAAGGGGAATATTTTTTCCACTACATGAGCACATTTTTTCTAAGAGAAAAAAAATGAAAAAGAAAAACCAAGCTTGCCACAAGTGCATCTTTAGAAAGATTGATTCACTGTAATTATACATGCCTTAGAAAATACATTAGACAGCCGTGTATGTAAGCAAATAGAGGCAAACTCAGTTATGCGACTCACAGAATTACATGGTGAAGATCACAAAGTTCCATATAGGTAATAAGTACTTTGTAGAGAACAAAAATGAAAGAATTCTGTTTCCATATTAGCTGGAAGAATCTTGGTTTTGTAAGAGAAATGAAGGCGTTCTGAAAGCAGCAGCAACTCTAACATTCCATTTAAGTCCACTTACATCAATGTGATCTTGAGCCCTTTCTAAAAGAAAAGCATTTTTCAGTGGCTGTCATTCAATCATCACTAGAAGAAATTCATGGGGCCAGGCGGTTGCACTCACACTACAGTGCCCAAGGACCCAGGTTCAAGCCCCTGGTCTCCACCTGCAAGGGGGAAGCACCATGAGTGGTGAAGCAGGTCTCTCTCTCTATCTCCCCCTTCCCTCTCAATTTCTCTCTGTCTCTATCCAATAAAAAGTAAATAAATAAATATATACATTTTAAAAATCAATTAAAAAAAGAAAAAATTCACTATGCCCTGAAATTTTAGAATTTCCAAGCAAGACAATGAAGTATTTTAAATAGTGTAGCTCTCTTTATTAATAAGCATTTAAATGTACATATATGTGTATATTCATAAGCATATATGTATACACATGTAGGCATATTCCCATATATGTGTGTTCACATGTAAATATGAATATGTACATTTTACTTTCAGATCTGAGAAAGGATCTTGATTTTTTTAAGATCTCAGAGGTTGGGCACTAGTACATCTGGTGGAGTATACATGTTATCATGTGCAAGAAGCTGGGTTGGAGCCCCCGTTTCCCACCTACAGTGGGGACACTTCACAAGCAGTGAAGTAGGTATGCAGGTGTCTATCTTTCTCTTTCCCTCTCTACCTCCCCCTTCCCTTTCAATTTCTCTCTGTTCTATCAAACAAAATAGAAAGGGATGGGTGAGAAAGAAAAAAAAAAAAAACAGCTGCTGGGAAACAGTGGATTCATAGCACCAGCATTGAACCCCAGCAATAACCCTGGTGGTAATTAATAAGAAAAATTATGACCTCTTTTTTATTAAGATGATTTTCTTTGATATTAAAAATCATAAGGGTTACAAGGGAATAGTGGTCCTGGTAAAGCATGTGACCCATCATGTATGATGCTTAGGTTTGAGTCCTGGTACCTCATGGGAGAAACATAGATAGTACCAGAGAGTTCTATGGAGAGTGGAATAGTATTACATTGTTTCTCTTTGCCCTACGCCCATTCCTCTCTCCTCTGTATCTCTAAAATGAAGAATGCAGACCTTCTACCTTCTGCACCATAATGATTCTGGGTCTGTATTCCCACAAGGATAAAGAATAGGAAAGCTTTCAATGGAGGGAATGAGATACAGAATTCTTGTGGTGGGAATTGTGTGGGATTGTATCCTCTTATCTTATGGTCTAGTCGATCATTATTAAATCATTAAAAAAACGAAGAATGACAACAGTAACTCCAACCTCTAGAGTGTGATCGGTGGCAGTATCACATATACACAAGGTCCCAGTACCTCAAAAGAAAAACAATTCAAAGCAATAATGATGGACATGATAGACATTTTCTTACACTGATCCATTTTTATTTGAAGTTAAAGAAGAGTCATTAATAACTTTCTACCCTAATCCTGCTTCCCAGTTCTATTCTCAGCTATGACACATGTTCCCCAGACAGTATTTCTAGTCCACCCTCATGTTAGCTATCAGGTTCAAGCAAAGATTACTAAGACTAAAGCTAAACACATGTATATATGGGAATATGTGTACATGTGTATACATTGCATTAATGAGCATACCTAAAACAGAGTTCCTACCATCCTTCCACCCTAAGGTCCATTCTGTTATCTGCTCTATTCCTACTTTATGGTTCTTGCTTTTTAAACATTTTCTCCTGCTTTCCATCTTATTGCCTTCCAGCCACCATGTTCCAGATGCTACTATGGCTCCATCCTGACTTCTCTGTGCAGGTGACCTCACCAATGCTTCCTAGAACATCACCTTTCCAGAGCTCTACCCCACTAAGGAAAGTTAAAAGAGGCTGGGGGTATAGATCAACCTGCCAATGTCCATGTCCAGTGGAGGAGCAATTTTGGAAGCCAGAACTCTCACCTTCTGTACCCTAAACAGAATTTTGGTCCCTATTCCCAGAGGGGCAAGTGATAGGGGCTCTGTGCCCCCAGTCCACCAGGACCTGAGTCACTGTTCATCAAAAACCTTGTTTCTTTACCAGCAATGAAAAGGAAGCAAATCTGGAAAACACCAGAGGAAGCCAGGCACTGTTTCTCTTATCTGAGAGAGAAAGGAAACAACAACAACAACAAAAATACCTGGGAGTGGTAATAGGTGTAGGGGTGGTTTAGAAAAGAGGTCAAGGCAGGATCATCAATAAAATTGGAAGGAAAAAATATATACATAAATATAGATAAATAGTTATAGAATCAGCGTATATCAGTGACCTTGGGAAACTACTACAATTACCAGTGGAGGGGATTCTTCTTCTAGCGTTTGCCCTTCTTCCGTAGACGGTTAACAGCGTTAGGTTGAGCCTGATGTAAAGTTTCGAGACCTCCTTTGAATCTGGAGAGGTGGCAGTCGTTGACTATATGGGTCATAGTGGAGGGGATGAGGACACAGAACTCTGGTGGTGGGAACTATATGAAATTAAACCCTTATTACCTTACAATTTCTTAAATCAATAATAAAAATAAATAAATAAAAAGAAGTAATTAATTATTATTAGGAAAATGGCTACTCATAGGAAATGCCCCAGTGAAACTGACGTACTGATGAGCATAGGTACTTTCTTATTAGTCTTTTTAACCAGTTGTTCTTAAAGTGGGGGAAGAGGAAATTATGACACACACATCCCCAGGAACTATTTGGAAAAATGTGGAGACATGTTTAATTGTTCTAAATGGAAGGCTTAAGGAGTCCTACTGTTATCTAATAGAGGAAGGTCAGGAATGCTACTAGCATCTCAGAATATATAGACTACCTCCCCCCACCTTAACCCACCCCCCCAAAAGAAAACCCTATCATGCCACAAATGTTAATAGTGCTAAGATGGGGCTGGGTGCTGGTGCACCTGGCTGAGTGCACAAGTTACAGCACCCAAGGACCTGGGTTTGAGCCCCCAGTCCCTACCGCAGGGGGAAAGCTTTGCAAGTGGTGCAGCAGTGTTGCAGCTCTCTCTCTCCCTCTCCCTCTCCTTCCTCCTCTCCCTCTCCCTCTCCCTCTCTCTCTCTCTCTCTGTTTACCACCCTCTTCCCTCTCAATTTCTGCTGTCTCCATTGAATAAAGATAAGAAAAAAATTAAAAAATAGTGCTAAAATCAAAAACTTATGCTTACACCAAAAGTCCCTCTCACTCAGTATTACCACTGTCCTTCCTTCCAAAACTGAGTAGATCAACTACCCCAGAAGATTCCTCTAAAGAATCAACCAAAAAAAAAAAAAAAAAGTCATCCTAGTAATTATTTGTAATTATTTATCTTTCAGTTGCAAGGTCCTCCACATCTTAAGTTCTTAACTCTAGAAATATGCTTGTCCTCTGTAAGACTGGAATTATTATTATTTAAATGGAGGTACTATATCAACTAGAGAATGGTGTTTAATGAACGTATGGGGAGTGTATGCACATAGAGCTATCAAGTATACTACTACATATATACTACACTACTACAAATCAGGTAACTTAAAATGACAGAAACTTACTTTGTAACAGCTCAGAAATCCAGAATTCCAAAATTAAGGCATTGGTGGGATCATGATACCACTTAAAGTTAATAGGAGAGAATTTTCCCTTACTTTCTCTAGATTCTGATGGCTCCAGGTGTTCTCTAAGTTGTGGCAGGTGAAGGTCCATGTAATTTATAAGCAGGTTCCTTCACGATCAACATTCAAGTATATTACTGTTTTGTCAGTGGAAAACAAGAAAGACCATGCAGCTTAAACAAGCCTACAAAAGAAAAAAAAGATTCTGAAAACCATCTTGCTAAAATCTCTTCAGTTTACACACAGGGATTTTGGTAGTGGGTGCAGTACGTTACACACACACACACACACACACACACACACACACACACCACATGATTCTGTATTTCTAAAATCTTTTAAAATTTTATTTTACCTTCTATTGCCACCAGGGTTATTGCTGAGGCTTGGTGCCAGCACTACAAATTCATCACTCTTGGCAGCCATTTCATTTTTGCTTGCTTGCTTCTTTTATTATTAGATAGGATGGAGAGAAATTGAATGAGGTGTTGGGAAATAGAAAGGTGGAGAGAAAGACACCTGCAGACCTGCTTCTCTGCCCATGATGGGGAGCTGGGGGTTCCAATCTGGTCCTTGTGTGAGCCCTCAACTGGATGCACCACTGCCTGGCTCCTATTTTTAAATTCCTCTAATATTGTAAACCAATGTTAAAGCAACAATAACAACAAAAAACTATTTAAAAATATCTTTTAATTTTAGAAGTTAGACAACTAAGATCCTGTGTCCAGGAGGTGGTGCACCTGGTTAAGTGCACACACTACAATGCACAAGGATCCAGGTTCAAGCCCCTGGTCCCAACCTGCAGGGAGAAAGTTTCAGGAGTGGTGAAGCAGGACTGCAGGTTTCTCTCTCTGTCTCTTCCTCTCATTCTCTTCCTCTCATTCTCCCTCTCCTCTCTCAATTTCTCTACCCAATAATAAATTATATATATATGAAACAAAGATCCCAAAGGCCTGCATCTTTCATTAATGCCCAAGGTCACACAGACAGGAGCAATGCCTAGGGCAAGACTGGAACATCAATACTATCTCGTTCTTTTTTTTTTTTTTTACACATACTTCCTTCGCTACATGATAAATGCATTCACCTGGTCTTCTTTTAGTGAAGAAAAGGCATGACCAATATTCATAGGTATTTATTTATTTACTTTTTTTTTTCAAATAGAGCAAGACAGAGGGATACACACACAAAGAGAGTGGGGAGGAGATCATAGCACCACAAGTTTTGTTCAATGTGGTCATGGCAAAGGAGTCCACTATACAGTAAGCTATTTTTTCCCCTACCTCTTAGGCCTTGTATTTGTCACTTAAGGTTGCCAAAAAATAAAATAAAATAAAACAAATCCCAAAACACATGTCTTAGACTTTTTGTCTTAAACAGCAGAAATCTATTTTCTCATAGTTCTGAATGCTAAATCTCTGAGATCAAGATGCCAGCATAGTAAGTTTCTATTAAGAGCTCCATTCCTGGCTCACTGCATACTCAAGCGGCCTTCCCTCAATGCTTTTTGACAGAGTGAGACATCTCTCTTCTTCTTAAGACTATCAGTTCTATTGGATTAATACTCCATCCTACTGTTGAGGGACAATGCATGGCACAGGGGGTCCTGGTGAGCATGGACACTTTATTTTCACTGGGTTTGCACACGTGGAACTGAGACGCACACTGGTGAAGGGTTTTTATACTGTACTATACGAAGTGAGAGGGGTTTGTTTCATCGGGCCAATGAAAAGTGGGCCCCAGTGTGATGTCAGAAGGGTGGAAGACGGGGAGCCTTTTAGACCAGCTCCAGAGGACCTCAGGAACCTGTCAACAGAGCTTTAACTCTAACTTCACATTTGCAAAGAACTCGTCTCAGACTCTAATAAAGAACAAATTTAGAAACTGCACATATGTCACATGTGTTCTCTTGAAATTCTTTTAGAGTGAAAACTGTGTCAGACCCCAGAAGGGATCCCTACCTCTAAAACCCTTCTTCATTATGAATGTAGTAAATCTTACCTCATAAAAGCCTACATTCAAATACAGTCACATGGAGGGGCTAGCGTTTCATCATATGAATTTGTGTGTGTAGGGGGGATAATTCAAGTAAATTCAAATATAAATATGAAGAGTATAATACAAAGGGTATTATATTTATCAAAAACAATTTTTACCGAAATGTATCATATTTTTTTGTTGCCATAAGGTAATGGGGATGTGCTATCATAGGGACTAATATTTCATTGAATTTTCAATTTTTGGTGATTTGTTCCATCTAACAAATCGAGAAACTAAGGGAAGGAAGCTGACTGGCCCGGGTTCAGAGAGCAGGTTAGACGAAAGCTGTGATTCAATATATGCCTTTTATTTAGACTATATATCTTTCCCAGTATCCCAAATGACCTTCTGTATTGTCCTTTTTAAAAATATATATATATTTTATTTATTTATTTGTTTTATTTATTTTAATAAAAGATACAGAGAGAAAGAGACTGGCGACCTCTGAGCTTCAAACATGAAAGTTCTTTGCATAATCATTGTGCTGTCTCCTCAGCTCTACAACTATACTTATAAAGTATCCACAGATATCTGAAAATACATGACTTTAGCAAGGTCCTTAGAGAGAACTTCTCTGAGAGTACATTGTAATTCTTGTACTTTACCATCTAACATAATAGTGACATAAACCTCTTAGAATGGTAACTGTTTTAGTATATCATCTGCTCTCAGTGTGCCAGGAGTATGGCTTGAATGTTAATTCAGCTGTTCACACAGTGAACCATCAATTTTACATATATATGTATATATCATAAAGGGATAAATGATTATCCCTGGTGCCAAAAGCACATGTATTTTGAACAAGAAAATACTATGTTAAAGAACGTGAGAGGAATACATGACACAGATTCATTTAATGAGCTTTTCAGTGAAACTCCTAAATGAAACATAAGAAATTTTTCATTCCATAATGTAGTGTCAAGTCTTCTTTTTTTTTTTTTTTTTTTTACCAGAGCACTGCTTAGCTCTATCTTATAGTGGCACAGGGGATTTGTCATTTTGTGCCGCAGAGAAGAGAGAGAGGAGGTTGGGGCGAAGAGGGAACACAAATCTTTATTTGCGCTGGCACCTCAGAGTTGGGCGCGAGAGAAACAGGTTGGGCCACGTGGAGGTAGCAAAAATGGCCGCCTCACTAGGTAACCTTTCCTGCATCTAAACACCAAAGTGGACCGCCAACAAGGGAGAGGTGAAGCACTGGCAAGAGAGGTGAAGCGCTGGCAAGAGAACGAGGTGCGGAAGAAGAAGGGCTTTTATAGGAGCAGCTTTCGCGAGAATGGGAAGGGGGAGGAGTAACCACAGCACTCCAGGATAGGATAATAACTCTCATGAGAATGTGAGGAGGGAGGAGTAACCAAAGCACTCCAAATATTGCGGGGGAAATAGACAATGCCCTGAGGGCACAACATGGCGGAACAGGCACTCCGAGAATGTCCCAACTCTCGCAGGGAACTAGCAGTAGCCTGAAGGGACAACATGGCAGATGTGACTGCATCTCCACAATTTCCCAGCAGGGATTCAACCTGAGACCTTGGAACCTCAGGCCTGAGCGACTGACTCTTCACGTATGCTACCTACCCACTGCCTTGGTGTCAAGTTTGTAACATGTATAAAAGAGATAAAAGTATTTTTTGTTGACAATGATGCACATTTCTAGATGATTGTAGATATTTATTTTAGACTTCTAACATAGAAATTACTTTTATTATTTATAAACTTTCAAAGTTTGTATGACAAGTATACTAGTAAGAATTACTAATACTTATACTTGTGTGGATACTTGTGTTATAAAACATTTTGGAAGCATACATGAAAGGGGATATTTAGGAGTTAAATGTGTTAGTTCTGTGATAACTTTCAGATATTTCAAAAAGGTGAAGCAAATATAACAAGCTGTTGAGCATATGGTGATTTATCATGCTGTTTTCTTTTGTCATACAAATGATTTTATGTTTAGAGGTAGGTCGAAACTAAAAGTAGCATTATGTTATTACAACATGCTATGAAGTTACTAAAATAATAGAAGGAAAACATTAATATAGTATTAATTAACTATGACAATGACTAAATAAGACTATGACTACTCAGTGAATTCATGGCCTATATGAGAAGATGCAAGAGGGAATATGTTTGGAGAAAGATTTCTTATTTTTCTTGGTGAGCTGACTTAGATTAACTGCAACTTTCTCTATTTTTAGAACTGTAAAAATAATATCAGAATGCTATTTTGAATGGGGTGGACCAGTATAATTTTTCTTTTCTTTTTTTTACAGAGGAGGATTTGTATATAACCAATATATACAACTTCATGATTTAGGATATCTGGACACCCATGAAGCCATCACTAAAGTCTATTCTATAAGCCTCCCCCAAATTTCTTACCTCTTTCTTTCTTTCTCTTTCTTTCTTTCTTTCTTTCTTTCTTTCTTTCTTTCTTTCTTTTTTTTGTGATAATAATAAAACTTGAAAGCTAACTTCTTAGCAAAAGCTTAATTATATAACACAGGATTGGTAACACTCTATACTGTACAGGAGATGATTTAATTTCAATAGCGTGCATTTCATCCTGTGATTCAGTGTAAATACAAAGGTGCACTAATTCAGAAGAATTTAGTCCATATGCAGCTAACATTAAAAGCAGAAGGTGTAGAAATCACTCAATAGCACACACGCATTCTCTTTAAGCTTCCATTTGAAAGACTTTTTGAAAAGGTAGCTGCCTTCTCCCCTGAGGGTATTCAAAAAGCCAGAAGCAGTTTTTTTGTCACTTGTTCTGAATTTTTTTTCCCACAAGATGAAATACAGGAAGCCATTTCAGAGGAGCTAGTAAACTCAGTTATTTTAAGGGCCCCCACGCTTCCCTTGCTTTCTCCTCCCTCACCATACACAACTCTCACTCTCACCTAGTACTGCAGTCAGCTAGAGGACAATCTGACTTTGGATTTTAAGTACAAGTTCAAGCATACCTGAGGGATTCTTACTCCCATAAAGCTTCCCATTTTACCTCTGATGTGAATAGTATGAGTGTGTGAGAGCAGGAGGTAAGTCCACCAGAAAAACAAATCCGGTCCCTCACCTGGATTCTCCTCCCTCTGGTCTCTTGGAGAGCACCATCTTGCTTCTGGAAGCTATTAGTCATCATCATCTCCCAGTTTGCAGATATCACAATACATTTGCTATTTTATTTGACAAATAACTCTGTAATTGACCTCACAAGATTAGAGAATTTGGAAGCATGTTGGGTTAGAAAAGATGTTAAACTAAGTTACAAGAAAAAAACGTTAAACCTCACCTTGTGGAAGGAAGACAAATGAGGTGTGCCTAAGTGCAAAAGCACATCTGTGAGCGCTCTAACAAATTATCCGGGGCGTTTACAGGAGTAAGTGCTATACCTCAGAATCTGAGGAGCTGGGAACAAAGAAGTAGTGTGATCAGTCAACTGTCTCACAATTCTAGGGAAAGGAGAAGTTGCATATACCGTATTTTCCTATTAACAAAGAAGTCATTGTTTTTTTTTTTTTAAATCACTTCTAATCTTGTCCCCCAGGAAATGGTGCACTTTTAGCTCCTTGATCCACAGACTTCCAGTTGCTCAGAAAGGTTTTCCTTGACAAACATAAATTTAAAATGACCCAATCCATTACTATCAACCCCAATGTAGAAAATCTGCGTGGCAAAGATCAGAAAACCCAAGTCATACTGACTTACACAGTGAGGGATATTAATCCAGAGATCAGAGACTTGTGTTATACTTGTCCTGATCAGCCCTCAAGATGGCTTCATTTACAGTCATCTTATAATAAAAAGGTGACCACTAACATCAAGATACAAATTCCTGGGGAAATAGGCTCTCTTTCCTATTAGTTGCTATTGCAAAAGACCAGTAACTAGTTCCAGTTGGTTTGTATGGTTATTCCCGAACTTGATACTATGAGTAGAGCAGCTCAGTAAACCCAGGGATACTAAATGCTTGCGAAATGGAACAGTGAGAAAGAAAGCCTTTCTCTTTTGTTCATTTTGAAAAACAAAAAAGAAATTTTCTTTGCATTGAGAGGACTAATGGTTTAGTGTAGTCATTGACACATGGGCACAGTTTTATTACACACCATGTCCCCAAAGTTCTCTTCTGCTCCTCCTTCTCTTTCCCCAGAGTCCTTTTCTTTGATGCAAAGCACCTTGCCCAGTCCATCTTTCACTTTGTGTTCTCCCTCCCTGACCTTATGTATTACGTTATGCTTCTAAGTGAGATCAGTTGGTATTTGTCCTTCTCATTTTAGCTTATCTCACTTAACATGTCTTCAAGTCCCATCCAAGATGATTCCCTCATTGTGATAGTTGAATAGCATTCCACACATTCTGCTTTTAGTGTTCATTGCATGTGGGTTAAAATAGAGTTAGTACAACTTTGATTCACACTGGATCACAGAATGAACTACTATCTGTAGAAATTAAATTGTTTACTACACAATAATTACCTAGAATATATCCTTGAGATAACCTTAAATGAACATAAGTTTTGCCTTTATGCTTCATTTCTCTTGTATATAAAAATGAGATACAATAAAAACACCTATCTAAGATGCCTGCAGCACAGCTCCACCACTCATGAAGCTTCCCCTTACAACTGAGGACTGGAGGCTTGAACCTAGATCCTTGTTCTTGGTAACTTATGTGCTTTACTGGTTGCACCACCACCCAGCCCCCTATCTTGACCACTTTTAGTCTTTATTTTTATTAATGATTAAATATTGATTTACAAAATTACATGTCAACAGGAGTATAATTCCACACGATTCCCAGCACCAGAGTTCTGAATCCCTGATCCCTCCATTGCAGTCCATAGTAGTTCTCCCAAGGTTACAGACATGGGTTAACTGTCATCTCTACAACTCTCTGCCTACATTTGTACATAATTGCCCCTTTTTTCTTCCAGGTCCAGTTCTCTCTTCACCTCCAAGCCACAAATAACCCTGTTACTACATTTAAATGTCCCTCCCCTTTTCCTCCTCTCTCTCTGGATGCTGATATAGTTGGATTCCAGTGCCCTCTTATCCTCTTCCTCCTATCACTTCTCCCCCACTGGGAGTATGGATCAATGTTGTTTTTGGGGTGCAGAAGACAGGAGTTCTGGATTCTGTAATTGCTTCTCTACTGGACATGGGCATTGCCAGGTCGATCCATAATTCCCAGCTTATTTCTATCTTTCCCTAGTGGGTTAGAAATCTAGAGAGGTGAGATTCCAGGACATATTGGTGAGGTCGTCTCCCACTTTTAATCTTTATAACAAACCTTAAAGTAGATGCTATTATTTCCCTGAAGAGAGTTTAGTTAATTTATCCATAGTCACAAAAGCAAAACGAACTGTAAGTTTATGAACAAGTCAATAAAATATCATAATAACCATGTATTAAAACTAGGGAAATCTTGTAAACCATTATTAAACCAGTTATAAAAATAATACTGAGACCTGGAAGGTAGAACAATAAATAAAGCATTGACTTGCCAGAATGAGGTCCTGAATTCAATCCCCGGTATCATACACTGCCCCCCCATCACAAATAAATCAATAAACAACCAAATAAATATCTTGTAAAACTTAGGCAGGTTACATTCTCTATATTCTAATTTTACAATATAACATAAAAGAAACCATGCTGTTACCAAGCTTTTAGTGGCATAGAAAAGAAAACTAGAAGTAATATAGCAGCATCTATTTCAAACAAACATTTGGACACTAGTAAGAACTGAGAGTCTGCATCCTAATAGCAAGGAAAAAACAAAAGATCTATTTACACCAATCTTCAGGATGAAAAGGATGTTAGAAGGTAGGTCCTAAAAATCCCATGTTATTGTTTTCTTAACATTTAATGTCATTATTATTATTATTTCTACTGAATTATGTAATCTAAAATTAAAGTAGGGTGATTTGTTCCCACTAAACATACTCTCCTTCTAAAGGGGAAATTTTGAGGATTATGAAGGACAGCGCATATGAAGGGTTTATTACAAACTTGTTGTATAAATCCTCCATGTATGTCCTCTGCAATGATTAGTAGCATCACCATTAACACTAGTGAAACTATATTCTGATTGAGAATTTTGAAATCAGATTACTTGATTTCAAACCCAGTTCTATCTCATACTAAGTAGTTTTAGACAAGGTACTTAAATGACCTAAGAAATAGTTGGCATATCCATAAAATAGAAACTATAGTAATTCCTGCCTACCAGGAGCAAAAGAAGTGAAGTTTAACGTAAATAAATACATCACTTAGCTCTCAGATACTCATTTTTTATAGAGTACTATTTGAAGGTTTCCTCATTTTTTTCCTTCTCAAAGGAAAAAAAAATAGTCCCCCATTGTCATTTCTGCTCCAAGTATTTGCAGTTCTGGAGATGGAAAAGTGATCCTTCAATTAACCATCAGTAACCGGGAGTCTGGCGGTAGCGAAACGGGTTAAGCACACATGGCGCGAAGCGCAAGGACCGGCGTAAGAATCCCTGTTCAAGCCCATGGCTCCCCACCTGCAGGGGAGTCGCTTCATAGGCGGTGAAGCTGGTCTGCAGGTGTCTTTCTCTCCCCCTCTCTGTCTTCCCCTCCTCTCTCCATTTCTCGCTCCCCTATCCAACAACAACGACATCAATAACAACAACAATAATAACTACAAGAACAGTAAAAAAGGGAAAATAAAAAATCAATTAATTAATAATCAGTAACTATTATAAATGTAAACACTTTGGTATGACCCTGAGCAAGGGTACTGAGTCAATAGCAGAGATAATTCACTAGCTTAGCAAATATTTCTAAAGGTGACACTTGTAGGGAGGATGTATAAAGGATGAACATTAGATAGAAAAATTATGGTGTGATGTCAATGACAACTTGAGGAAGCCTAGGAGTTAAAAGAGAATTATGTCAGATGTGGGCTAAGTGCTCACTGGCCTTTGCATTGTAGTCAAGTATTTATGTCATAATACCCTGTTTGACTCAGGAATCAAATTATTTGATAGGGGTTGTGCATAGCATCTCCACAAAAACAACAAAAGACAAAAACAAAACGCTACCAAGTTTAAGATTCACTAACGTTCACTCCGATTTTAGAAAAGTTACATATTTCTGAAGAAATGTTGAGGCCACATGTCATGAAGCTGATGGTTTCAACATTCTACGGCCCCAGCTCTTTAGTTATTTCCAAACAGCATTTTAACGATACAATTCTCTTCTTCAGATGTGGAGAAACTGGAGAACAGAATAATTTCATAAGACCACAAAACACAGAGGAGGCAAGGAAAAAGTAATGGGATGAGCCTAACCAAAAGAAATCTTCAACTTATTAGCTGAACAGTTTTCCCAAGTTTTCAACTAAGGAGAGAATTCCCAGAGGAAATCTGGGGCACTGTCTTCCTGAAGTATATTTTAAAATTCATCCAGACTAAACAATGGAGACCACACTGAACAATTCTCCCCTTGCAGGTAACACAGTATGAAGGAAAGACTGGATTTTTTTTTTCCAGCTCTAATTTCTATGATAAGTGATCCTAGTTACCTGGGCTGCTGGACTGGGAGTGGAGGCAAAGAGAGCTGGTTGTTCACACTGACTTTCCTTTTTTTTTTTTTTTTTTTTTTAAATATGAGCAAGTTTAATCAGTTCCTCAGCTCAACCCTCCTTTTAAGTCTCTGGAAACATCTCAAGGGAGAAAATAACACTAAAAAACACAGACATCTTTTCTCTACTCTGCGGGCATTTGTCACAGTGCCAGTTCCTAAGTGCACAAACTTTTGGCAGACAGAATTACTTTGATATACTTTTCCCAGGGTTCAAAAAGAAAAGATAAACAAAGAACTTGTGACTTCAGGGATGCAGAGGTAGCCAGGAGTTTATGAGGTAGCTCATCTTCGTTGCATTTCTGGCAAAAGGGAAGGGAGTGTCCTGAAAAGAAATCACCTTGTTAGTGGTTTCTGAGACTGCAGGTTTGGTGCCTGAGGGCATTTTCTGGGCTGACTCTCCTAGGTTGCTGCTATTTTCCACAGGTAAAGCAGAGGTCAGCTTCTGTCAGCCCACGATGACAGTCCAAGGTTTTGTTTTGTTTTGGTGCTTTTTTTCTTAGTCAAGGAAAAGTATTACTCATTTAAAACTAGTTCTCAAAAAGCATATTTCTTTAGTCATATTTCTCAATGGATTAAGTCAAACAAGAAGGCAAAAATAGTCAACATGTTCCTTAGATTTATGTGAACAAATAGGGTACATCTAGTTAAAACTTTATTTTCCAGATCTTGGCAACTTTAGCCGTTGGTTTATTTCTTCAAGATTAAGATAGTTTATAGCCACTTGAAGATTCTAATAATTTCCTTTGTTGTCAGTTTCTGTCATCCCACAGAGGAAGAGTTGGACAGGAAAGAAAGAAAGAAAGAAAGAGAGAGAGAGAGAGAGAGAGAGAGAGGGAAAGAGAAAGAAAAAGAAAGAAAGAAAGAAAGAGAGAGAGAGAGAGAGAGAGAGAGAGGGAAAGAGAAAGAAAAAGAAAGAAAGAAAGAAAGAGAGAGAGAGAGAGAGAGGGAAAGAGAAAGAAAAAGAAAGAAAGAAAGAAAGAGAGAGAGAGAGAGGGAAAGAGAAAGAAAAAGAAAGAAAGAAAGAAAGAAAGAAAGAGAGAGAGGGAAAGAGAAAGAAAAAGAAAGAAAGAAAGAAAGAAAGAAAGAAGAAAGAAAGAAAAAAAGAGAGAGAGAAAGGAACTAAGAGGCTGGGACCAGGTGGTGGCACACTCAGTAAATAGCTTATTAAGTACAAACCCCTGGTCCTCACCTGCCGAGGGAAAGTTTCATGAGTGTTCAACAGTGCTATATCTTTTTCCTTCTCTAATTTCCCCTTCCCTCGCAATTTCTTTCTGTGCTATCAAATAAAAGAGATACAAGTAAATTAATTAATCAATGAATTAATTAATTTTAAAAACCAGTTATAACCTGGGAAAAGGTGCAATGGATAAAGCTTTGACTTGCAAGTATAAGGTGCTAACTTTGATCCCTAGAATCAAAATTTTCAAAGTGGTATTCTGGTTCTCTTATTCTCCCTCTTTCTCACTCTCATAAATAGATAAATAAATCTGAGGGGTCAGGTGGTAGCGTATTGGGATAAGCACATATGGTGTAAAGCGCAGGTCTGCAGGTGTCTCTCTTTATCTTCCCCTCTCTGTCTCCCTTCCTCTTTCTATTTCTCTCTGTCTTATCCAACAACAACATCAATGGCAACACTAACAATAATGACAACAGGGTAATAAAATGGGAGGTGAAAAAAAGGCCTCCTGGAACAATGGATTCATGCAGGCACTGAGCCCTAGCAATAACCCTGGAGGCACAAAAAAAAAAAAAAAAAGAAAGAAAGAAAATCACTACTTTTTGATAACTCTACTTTTTCCTGATCATTTGTCAAGAGGTTGAGAGGTAAGGGGAAAAAAAACTAAAACAAATCATCTTCAGTTTTGAGTGGAATTGGATCAGGACCTAGAAAATAAAGTACAAATCAAGTGTCCTCTTTAGTGACATTATACCAATGATATCATCATCACAGCTGGAATTGGCCAATTTTACAGAATTTCACTTGTTAAACTTTTAATCAACTGGATTACTTTTTCTACACTCCAGAAAATTTAGAACATTAAGGACACTGCCTGGCCTGATATGGATGTGCTAGTAAATATCTCTGTAGATAAAGCACAGAAGAAAAGTGGATTTGATGTCCCTGAGCTTCTAGTCCCTTGCTGAAAAGAGCAAAGTAGACATAAATGCTTACTGTCCCAAACTAAATCTACTTGACTACATTTTGAAAATCTTGAAAAGGTTCACAATTTCCCATGTGAGGCTTATTTCTACAATAATTTTTTTGTAAATATATTTATTTACTTTTAGTGAGAGAGATACAAAAAGGAAAGAAAAAATGGAAGAAGGGAGGAATGAAAGAAAGAAGGAAGGAAGGAAGGAAGGAAGGAAGGAAGGAAGTCAAGAAATCAGCTCTGATTTATGGTAGTACTGAGAACTTAGAGTTTTAGGCATCAAAGTGTGTGTGCGTGTGTGTGTGTGTGTGTGTGTGTGTTTTAATATTTATTTATAAAATTATAAGGTGACTGGGTTATAATTCCACACTATTCCCACCACCAGAGTTCTGTGTCCCCATTCCCTCCATTGGAAGTTACAGTAGTTTTCCCAAGGTTGCTGATATGTGTTGACTATTATTCTGTGACTATCTGTCTACATGTATTTACACGTATTTGCACATTTTTTCCCTCTATGGTCTACCTTTTCTTCTTTTCTAAGTCACATCTACATCTATTACTGCTTCTTTTTCCCTCTTCTCTCTGAAGGTCCTGATGGAGTTGGAGTTCAGAGCTGCCTGGACAGCTTTCGTTGTCATTTCTTCCTCCCTTAGAGTATGGATGAAAATTCTTTTTGAGGTGCAGAGTGTGAGAGTTCCGGCTTCTGTAATTGCTTCTCTGCTGGACATGGATGTTGGTAGGATAATACATACCCATAACCTGTTTCTATGTTTCCCCATTTGGGTAGAGCCCTGGAGAAGTGAGGCTCCAAGACACATTGGCAAAGTCATTTTGACCAAGGAAGTCAGGATGGAATCATGATGGCGTCTGCAACTTGGTGGCTGAAAGCAGTAAGACATAAAGCAGGACAAAAGATGAATAAACGGGAACCAAAATGTAAAAACAAAGCACATATGAATAGAGATTTTAGGGTGCAAAGATGTGAGGAGGTCTATTTTAGGTATGTTCCTGGAGGCCTGAGTTTGATAGCTAATATGGAGATAGACAAAAATATTGTCTGAGAAGATAGTGTCAGAGTTGAGAAAAGGGCTGGAAAGTTGGCTTAGGGCAAAGAGTAGCTCCCAAACTTGAAGAAAATCTATTACTAAAATTAACTGTTTACTCCTATCGATCTGACTCAGGGCCCATATATATTCATATGTAGCAGAGATGCCTGTGTAGCCTCTGAGTCCATGTCAGTCTGACCTCATGGTTCATGGTCACAGCTGGGAACATTCTAGGCTGCACTCATTTTCAGGACCAGTCTTCTTTAAGGGGCAGGGTAGGGTGACCCAACTCCCTTTGGAGAGTGGGACATTCCCTACTATTGCTACTTTATAGGGAGGACAAATTACTGGAGTGAACCATGAGAGGGCTTATATTCATGTTCTTGATGGAAGTGAACAGTGATGGTGGATAGAGGGATTTGTTAGAGATCTAGGCCCATAATATTTGTATGGGTATCCAAGGATTCCCTAAATAGGGTCCCAGATGATAGGGTGGTCTGGTATTGACCAAAAAGGCCATGCTTAAGTGAGCCAGTCTCTTGCCCTTATGTAGCTTTTGTAGTCCTTTCTTTTTCTGATGAACTTAAACTTTCTCCCAGTTGTTAAAGTGTTGAGTGCCATTTGTTGTAACCAAACTGCTATTAGGTTTATGGGATCTGCCTTCTTTGGGCCTTTTTTTTACTAAATTGCTAAGTTTATGAGGTCTACGTCTAATTAGTAAGTGAATTTATAATGCCTTCCTTAGGCCTTTCTACTAGGATCCCAGGCTTATCAGGTCTAATCACAGAGGGCTATTAAACACTTTTACTTTGAGTTATATAATTGCCCTTTGCTTATAGAAACATGTACACATGTACCAAGTACCCTAGGCCCTAGCCTGTATCTAGTGTTGTTAAAATTTCGGCGGCTCTTGCCGGGCGGGTTGGCTTCACGGACGGGTAACAGAGACGCGGAGACAATGGCTGGGCAGGGAAGCTGTATTTCTTTATTCAGGAACAACGATTCATAAACTAAGACAAACTAATCACCAAACAGAACTCTGCTGTCTCTTTGCGGCGGCACAAGCACTCTCTGTTACTCTTGAACTCAGGAACCGTCTCTTACTGTGGAACTCTCGAACTCTGAAACTCTTCCACTGTGGAACTCTCTCTTACTCTGTAACTCTGAAACTCTCGAACTCAGGAACCCTCTGTCAGGGTTCCTTGGGGTGGGGCCAAGCAGGCCCACGAAATTAACTGGACTGATCCAATTCTCTTGGCGGGGGAGGGCTAGAACAAACCAATGTAAAGCATACGACAATCTAGTATCTGTAACTGTGTTAGATAACATATCATCTGAAATGGAACTAGGTAGCCCCATGTGTTAAGAAAGATCTCACCACATCAGAGGAGTTAGGAGGTTGACATCTGAAGCTTTGTATTTCTGGGGACAATCCTATGTAAGAAGTCAGTACCAGCAGATTGGAATCTCACAGAAAAACAAACTCCAATGAACTTGGTTATAATAATAATTAACTATTGTTATTTTTAAACTCTTTCTAAGACTGCAAGGAACCCTTCCCATTCTCTTTAAGATTCATATTCCTTCTAGTCCTGGAACCTTTAGGACTATGCCCATATTACTTGATGTTTCTTCTTTCTGATCCTTTATTATCATACTGCATCTGTTTACCTGAACTAAATCAATGCTACCAGGCATGAGAGTCTTTTGCGTAACAGTTATATTATCTTCCCAGCCTTCTGAAATCATTAACCCAAGATGATTAATTTCCATTGACACTAACCAAATATGTGACTAAAACAAAATATTCACTTATTATTTCATAGTAACAAACAGATTTTCCAATGATTTTGAGTGACTTTTGAATGTGACTAGATCATTCCTTTCTTCTGAAGGTAAAGTTACATGGACATAAAAATTACATTTAAGAGATAGCTTACTGAATAGAGTGTCATTGTAATGCTGATGAGAGGTACCACTGAGTGGTTATTACCTGTACTACCCAACTTTACTTCCAAGAGGGGCAAGAGGACACAACAAATAATTTTGTGGTCATTTCCTGTTGATACCTTGATAAATTAATTCTCCAGGTTATTCCAGAATTTAGATAAATCTAAATTGCCACCCTAAGACAATGATTCCTTTATATTTGTCACCCTATGTTTTGAGTAGATTATGATATTCTTTTGATGAAAAATCAAATACAACAAAATCTGCTGATGATTTTGATGGGACTACAAGGGAAGCGTAGAAACCTTGATTGAATTTGTGAACCATCCTGTGTCTCCTGCCTGGCAACTGAAAATCAAAATAATTGTGTGGACAGCATAAGTAATTAGTCTGTACCCCAAGGGCTTACTTCGGCAATGTTTTCTTCTTCAACCTATAGTATGGGAAATCTTTATACAATATTCATCAAATTATAACAAAAATACAAAGCTAATAACAAGAATACAAGGATAGCTCATTAAGCTAAGCAACAATAGTTTTAAAGGTTTTAAAAAAATATTTATTTATTTATTTTCCCTTCTGTTGTCCTTGTTTTTTATTGTTGTTGTAGTTATTACTGTTGTTGTTGATGTCGTCATTGTTGGATAGGATAGAGAGAAATGGAGAGGGGAGGGGAAGACAGAGAGGGGGAGAGAAAGAGAGACAACTGCAGACCTGCTTCACTGCTTGTGAAGGGACTCCCCTGCAGACGGGGAGCTGTGGGCTCAAACCAGAATCCTTATGTTGGTCCTTGTGCTTTGCGCCACTTGCACTTAAACTACTGCAATACCACCCAACCCCCCTAAATTTTTTTTAATAGGGTAAGGGCACAGACAAAATATTTAACCAATAGGATAGCCAGAAAACCAACAGCCATGTGAAAAAAATCCTCTAAGTAGCTGATTGTCTGACATGCAAATAAAGACAACAATGAGGCACCACTTTACACTGGTGTGGTAAGAATGTCATACATTAAAAAGCACAGAAACGGGTCAGGCAGTAGTGCAGCGGGTTAAGCGCACAGGGCATGAGGCGCAAGGACCATCGTAAGGATCCCAGTTAGAGTCCCCAGCTTCCCACATGCAAAGGTAGAAGTTGCCTCACAAGCAGTGAAACAGATCTACAGGTGTCTGTGTTTCTCCCCCACCCCACCCCATCTTCCCCATCTCTCTTGATTTCTCTGTCCTATCCAACAATAACAACAGCAATAACAATAATGGTAACATCCCCACCTAAAGGAGGGATGCTTCACAAGCAGGTCAGCAGGTGTCTTTTTCTCTCCCTCCCACTCCCCTCACAATTTCTCTCTGTCACGTCAAATAAAAAGGAAAATAAATGTCCACCAAATTTTGTAATGCCCACACAGAGCCCCAATGATAACCCTGGAGGCAAAAAAAAAAACAAAAACCACAAATCTTAGGGAAAAGAAACACTTCTACACTGCTAGTGAAAATGTAGATTGGGGACTTCTGGAGGCGGTGCTATAGAGCAGCAGCAGCTGTGTTTCTCTGCTCTCCTCTCCAGGATCAACTAGGAATACCAAAGTAGACCACCTGGGACTGAAACAAGACAGGACTAGAACAATTTCAGGAACCCACCAAATCACCGGTGAGTGCAAATACGTGTGGCTCATGAAAAGAGAAGAGCCTAGTGAGAGATTGGGTGGCTGGTAACAGTCCAGCAGTTTACCAGTTGAGACACCACCTCCAGTCTGTTTCACCAACAAGGGGACAGCTGAAGGGAGGAGAGGACTCCCCTGAGACTCACCAAATGCAACTGTGAGTTTCCATTGCTACTGCCCTCAGAATCTGGAGCAGCAGGGAGGCCCTGGGCTGACACCAGGGGACAGAGAACTAACCTGGAAACTCAGGAGAAGAACTTTACCTCTGAGGCCTAGAAGTGGGGCTGTGAAAGGCTCTTTGCATAATCACGGGATTATCTCTGCCCCACCCTGCTTTATCTCTTGGTCAGGAGTCAGTGATTAAGCTAAGAAGCTTACTGATAGTTTAAAAGCCATCAAGCTCCCATAGCCTACAGGGAAGAAAAAGAACAAAAGAGGCTTTTAAGCCACTGAGCTCCAACTCAGGGATTAAAATACTATTGAAACAACTGTCAACTTCCATAACTGTGAGCCCTTTAATTAGACACATGTCAATCCAGGCAAGAGTGATCAGTAATTTGAAAAGTACTGAGAGAGTTACTGTATAACATATATGTTCCTATATAACATATACAAACACTATATAAAATGGTTAAAGCAACAAGAAGAAGTATTGGAGAAATGAACTAGGACAAGCATCCAGCTAAAAGCCCCCCAAAGGTTGAAGCACAAAATAATGAAGTCAACATCCAAACACTATTTAAGGAAATAATCACAGGAGTGAGTAGAGTTTTGAAAGATTTGTTATCGGACATGCAGAAACAACAAATGAGACTCTGGAAGAAAACACTAATTATTTCAAGGTTATTAGAGAGCTGAAAGCTGAAATAGCTGAGCTAGGAACACAACTAGCTGAACAAGCTAAAACAGTATCAGAACAGGTTAACAAAATAGATGAACTCTAGAAAACAGTAGAAGGGAGAGAGAATAGAATCTTTGAGGCTGAAAACAGAATTAGCAAGATTGGGGATGAATTAGAGACAACTAAAAAAGAAGAGATCTCAAAAAGAGATTAAGAGATACTAAAAACAACAACAGAGACCTATAGGATGACTTCAAAAGAAACAATATACACATTATTGGCTTACCAGAGGAAGAAAGAGAGGGAAGGGAAGTAAGCATTCTTCAGGCCATAATAGCTGAAAACTTCTCTAGTCTAGACAACATCAAAGACATAAAGGTTCAAGAAGCCCAGAGGGTCCCAAACAGAATTAACCCAGACTTAAAGACACCAAGACACATCATATTTAGAATGGAAATGAATAAGGATAAAAAAGGACCCTGAAGGCCAAGAAACACATGAAAAAAATGCTCCAAGTCTCTGATTGTCAGAGAAATAAACACAACAATGAGATACCACTTCACTCCTGTGAGAATGTCATATATCAGAAAAGGTAACAGCAGCAAATTATGGAGAGGTTATGGGGTCAAAGGAACCCTCCTGTATACTTCTGGTGGGAATGTCAATTGGTCCAACTTCTGTGGAGAGCAGTCTAGAGAATTCTCAGAAAGCTAGAAATGAACCTACCCTATGATCCTGCAGTTCCTCTCCTGGTGATATATCCTAAGGAAGCCAACACACCCATCCAAAAAGATCTGTGTACACATATGTTCTTGGCAACATAATTTGTAATAGACAAAACCTGGAAGTAACACAGGTGTCCAACAACAGATGAGTGGCTAAGAAAGTTGTGGTATATATATATATATTACTCAGCTATATATATTACTCAGCTATAAAAAATGGTGACTTCACTGTTTTTAGCCGATCTTGGATGGACCTTGAAAAATTCATGTTAGGTGAAATAAGTCCGAAACAGAAGGATGAATATGGGATCATCTCACTCTCAGGCAGAAGTTGAAAAACAAGATCAGAAAAGAAAACACAAGAAAAACTTGAACTGGAATTGGCGTATTGCACCAAAATGAAATACCCTGGGGTGGGTAAGTGGGGAGAATACGGATCCAAGAAGGGTTAGGGACAGAGGACCTAGTTGGGGTTGTATTGTTATATGGAAAACTGGGAAATGTTATGCATGTACAAACTATTGCATTTACTGTTGAATGTAAAACATTAATTCCCCAATAAAGAAATTAAAAATAAATTAAAATAAATAAAAATTTAAAATGTAGATTGTTCCAATACTTGTGGAAAACAGACTGAAGATTTCTCAGTCTATTTCTAGAAATAGTAGATTTCTATAAATGTACCCACCCTATGACGCAGCAATTTCTTTCCTGGGTATTTATCCAAAGACATCTATATACAGCTATGTTCTTAACAGCACAATTTGTAATAACTCAAACTTGGAAGTAATCCAGATATACAATGACAGGTGAGTAGCAAAGAAAGTTGTAGAGTATATCCACAATGGAATACTACTCACTATTAAAAACGATGACATCATCTCCTTTGACTCACCTTGGATGGAACTTGGTATATTGCAACAAAGCTAAGGACTCTGGGGCAGAAGGGGGAGGAAGGAGAGAAATCATCGGGGTCTTGGTACATAATGATGGAAAAGAACTTGAGTTCTTCATACACCTATCACAGGGAGATGGGAAATTATACCCATCAGTTAGAATTGTACTGTAAAACTACTAATTTCCAACAAGATGATTAAAAAAACAAAAAAACCTCTCCTGTACTTACTTTTAGCAGTGACAATTTCTGACCTGGTTTCTGAAATAAGGATGTCTTCTACTGTGCCTGACAGCTCTATGCCATGCTGCCATCATGCCTGTAATGGCAAGGGCAAGATACTCTGCCACAAATTATTCTTGTGCTTACAGAACATCTTTCTGGGAGAATTTTAGTTCTGTAATGAAATGAAGAGAATGCTAAAGGACGTCCAGCAAGGTAGAAGCAGAGTTTCAGACCAGTGTCTCTCCAGAGACACATGTTACTCATGTACAGGCCACTATATTTTACTGTTAACTGTAAAACCATTAATCTTCCAATAAAGAAAACAGTTAAAAAACAGTCCACCAATTTGTTCAAGATTCTAACTACAATTCTCATTTAAGGAAGAATTAATCAAAGCCATGGAAATAATTGTGGGCTCCTCTAATTTCCCTCACTCTTTCCCAGTATCTGCAATATACTAGAGAATGCTAGAAAAAAAAGTTTAAAACATGTTTTTATTTTATTTCCAGAGTAAATAAAGTATATTTTATTCCCAGAGTAAATGAGTATATTTTCTAATCAAAATAATGACACTTGTTGATCTTGCTTTGTCCCAGATACCGGAAACAAACTGAAATAAAACGTTATAATTGTTTCATGAGTCAAATGCTAATTTTAACTCTAGCAGGTACTGGGGTGAGAAAGTTGTATGAGCTAATTAGCTACTTTATGCCTCAAATTGACAAGGCTTGTAGAGGGCAGTTATTCTTTAAGCCCTAGGAATTTTATCATAAAGTTCACCTTCTCAGCTAGTAAGAAATATGTCTCCTCAAAATTTCAAATTATAAATGATTGTATAATTTTGCTTAAACCATTGTATTCATTGGTATTAATTTGATCATTGTGCTGAAACTGTTTCTTATTCTTTTCTTCCCTCAATGTGAAATAAGGCAGATGTAAAATTAGAACAACCTCCTGTCCTGTTTCTCAGTGAATGACTTTATTATCATCTTGGCTAATATTGAAATCACCATTAAAAAAAATCCACCACCCACATTACCTTCATTCTTAATGTTTATAACATGTGGTAAGAGTGTTTAGAATTCAACTTCATTGTTCCAACAAAAATTCAAGATCTTCCAAATTGGCTAAGGGGTTCTATTTTTGAACAGCCTACAATTCAAGTATAGTCCTCTTGCCAATGTGTCTGACAAACTGAGTGTCTAAATTTGAAAGTTATCAGAACATCTTTTGGCAGGTTAAAAAGAGTTCCAAATGTTGCATGGACTCCTAGAATTTTACCTCCAAAAATTATAATTCATTCACATGTGTATATAAAAATGTGTTCAGATGTTCATTATGAAGAGAAAAACAAAGCCAACCAACTAAGCAAGAACCTATTTATAATCCACTATAAAAAATATCAAGTTTAACCTAACTCAGAGGAACTAAGTTAGTAACAATTCCCTGACAATTAACTCTCTGAAGATAAAAAAAATAAAAACTTTGTTACTTTTGGTTAAAGTAATGTAAAAAGAGCTCATTTTCCAGTTCTTTCTGACTTTTGCACTTTTCAAAGATGTTTATGATACTAAAATGCATCAGTGTCACCAAGGATTAATCATTGTCCAATCACCACATTACTCTGGGAAGCAGCCTAATCAGTTAGTAGATTCTTTTTCTGATCTTGTTTCTTGTGATCTCAAAAGAGAATATTAAAGCAGATTCTGTTTCAGCATAAAGATTCCCTTCATTTTCCCATTAATCTCCTGATACTTAGACAAACAGGGAACATGGGCATTGTCTTTCCCTATAGTTTTCTAACACTGTATACAAGAAAAGTAAACCGTTCTGCATCATAATTTTAATATCCTCTTACTCAATGTTTATTTCCTTTTCTTCTCCTATATTCCTAACTCAGTAAATTTGTATACTCTATATGTTTGTATACATTTCATATTTCTTCACATATATCCTCAATAATCTCAAGGTTCAAATATTTTCCATCTGTTTCAACATAAAGTATCTCCTAGCTTCTTTTTTTAAACATTTATTTATTCCCTTTTGTTGCCCTTGTTGTTCTATTGTTGTAGTTATTGTTGTTGTTGGACAGGACAGAGAGAAATCAAGAGAGATGGGGAGACAGAGAGGTGGAGAGAAAGACACCTGCAGACCTACTTCACCGCTTGAAGCAACTCCTCTGCAGGTGGGGAGCCTGGGGCTCCAACTGAGAGCCTTTCACAGGTACTTGCGCTTCGCGCCACCTGTGCTTAACCCGCTGTGCTACCGCTGACTCCCTCTTCTAGCTTTTTTATAAGACAAAAAGGAACTAGTAGCTATTTCCCGGGGGGGGGGGGGGAACTATGTATGTAAAAAGTGTGATATAGGCATCTTATTAGTTAGTGCATTAACTAATCTTATCCCACAATCTTGTTGATTTTTATTAAATAACTAATAAAAAATAAGTTAGAAGTAAAAAAAAATGTTTTTGTTCTTCTGAGCTGCTTTGTTATATGCATAACCCAGGGTGGAGCTTGACTCCCCCTTGTCGTATGCTTTACATTGGTTTGTTCTAGCCCTCCCCCGCCAAGAGAATTGGATCAATCCAGTTAATTTCCCGGGCCCGCTTGGCCCCGCCCCAAGGAACCCCGGGAGAGGGTTCCTGAGTTCCAGAGTGCCAGAGTTTCAGGGGGTTCCCGAGTACAAGAGTTCCAGAGTAAGGGAGAGAGTTCCTGAGTTCGAGAGTTTCAGGGTTACAGAGTAAGAGAGAGTTCCAGTGTGCCAGACTTTCAGAGGGTTCCCCAGTACAAGAGTTCCAGAATGAGAGAGTAAGAGAGTTCCTGAGTTCGAGAGTGCCAGAGTTTTCAGGGGGTTCCCGAGTCCGAGAGTTCCTGAGTTCCTGAGTTCGAGAGTAAGGGAGAGGGTTCCTGAGTTCGAGAGTAAAAGAAAGAGTGCTTGCGCCGCCGCAAAGAGACAGCGGAGTTCTGTTTGGTGATTAGTTTGTCTTAGTTTATGAATCGTTGTTCCTGAATAAAGAAATACAGCTTCCCTGCCCAGCCATTGTCTCCGCGTCTCTGTTACCCGCCGTGAAGCAAGCCAGCCCGGCAAGAGCCTCCGAAATTTTAACAACACCCCCTGCATCAAAGGAAGCCTCAGTGCTGTGGTGTCTTTCATTCTCTCTCTCTCTCCCTCTCTCTTTCCCTCTCTCTCTCTCCCTCTCTCTCTCTCTCTCTCCATTTTCAGTCTCCATTTAAAAAAATTGTTCTTCCCTGAATTTCCAATTCTTTTTCTCTTACTTCTTTGTTAGACTGAGATGTCTAATGTTTATCAATGAAGTCTAACAAGGAATACTATTCACCTTCTACTTGTATTATTCAGAGAAAAATAATTTAGTTCATCAAAATAAAGTATAAATTAGGGAAAAAAAGATCTGATTGAAAATTATCTCTTACTAGGCCCTGTCAAACAGTTTGTGCACTTAGTCTCTTTGTCAGATAAAGTATGTATAAACGTCAATACCTACACGGGTTTCTTGAATTTAGATGACTTGAATCCTCCCCATAAAGTATCATTATGCTCTAAGCAGTATAACTTAACTCTTCAGTTCATCAGAGCAAATATTTATCAAGTATAAAGATATGTGTATTTATGTCATTAACTAAAATAATAAAAATTCCTATGATAACTTGTAGACATACGACATCATTCACAATGGTATCATCGATGCAGAATTCACAAAGATGGCCGCCTGGTGTAGATGTCAGGACTTGCACATTTGTGTATAAGAAGCCCAATGGTCATTGTCAGGGTCAGCACAGTCATTGACAATAATGCTGTCTTCAGCAACACCCAGGGAGTAAATGGTTACTAACAGCAAGAAAAAGAAATATAACTTCCAAACAGGAATATCATCAATCAGAGTGAAAAAATTTAACTATAGTCAATATCACAAAGTGACCAGTAGAACTGGTTCCCAGACCATACATTCTAGACATCCCATAAGGAAATAATGTGGGGAGTCAGGCAGTAGCGCAGAGGGTTAAGCGCACATGGCACGAAGTGCAAGGACTGGCGTAAGGATCCAGCTCCGGACCTGAAGGGGGAGGGTCGCTTCACAGGAGATGAAGCAGGTCTGCAGGGGTCTTTATCTCCCCTCTCTCTGTCTTCCCCTCTTCTCTCCATTTCTCTCTGTTCTAACAACGACGACATCAGTAACAACAACAATAATAACTACAGTAACAATAAAAAGAAATAAGGGCAACAAAAGGGAAAATAAGTATAGAATTTTTTTAAAAAAAGGAAATAATGTGTAAAGAATATTAGGTTATGGCGTTTCCATAAAATAAGTAAAGGTGTTGCCAAAAATAACATATTGTAAATACGATTTTTTAAAACCTTTTCAACTAGTATGGACAATAAAATAAACTGACCCTTTGTTTTGACTGTCTCTTGCTGTGTAACAACCTATGCAATACTTAAAAGTCCATGATATAACAACTGTTTTGTTAATTCTTGTGATTCTGTGGATTGACTGGTTTTAGATGAGTGATTATATCGCTCCATGTGACATTGATTTGGGGTGCAATCATCTGGCACTGAAGCAGGCTGGTATGCTTGAGATGATTTATTCTTGTGACTAACAGTTAACATTAGTTCTTGGTCAGAGCTTAGGTAAGACTGTTGTTGAACAAAATGCTCGATTGCACATTTCCATATGACTTGAGCCACTCCTAAGCTTGGCAACTGAAATTCAATAGAGAACATAATGCCAGTGCTAGTGCTGCAAGGATAGAGGTGGAAGTAGACAGGGGGTTGGGCGGAAGTGCAGTGGATTAAGCACATGTAGAGCAAAGCATAAGAACTGGCGTAAGGATTCCAGTTCGAACCCTGGTTCGAGACCCGGTTGGAACCCTGTCTCTCCACCTGCAGGGCAGTCGCTTCCCCACCAGTGAAGCAGGTCTGCAGGTGTCTATATTTCTCCCCCCCCTCTATCTTCCCCTCCTCTCTCTATTTCCCTCTGTCCTATCCAACAACAATAGCAACAACAATAATAACAATAATAATAACCACAACAATGATAAAACAAGGGCAACAAAAAAGAGGCGAAAAATAGCCTACAGGAGCAGTGGATTCATGGTGCAAGCATCGAGCCCCAGCAATAACCCTGGATGCAAAAAAAAAAAGTGGAAGTAGACAAAGACCTGTACACTGAAAATTATGTCACTACTACTAAAGGAAATAGGAAAAGACACACAGTAATGGAAAGATGTATACTCACGGATTTGAAGTACTAACATCATCAAAATGGCCATCTTTTCCAAAGCTATATACAGGTTTTATGCAGCCCCTAGCAAATTCTCACTGAATTTCTTCAAGGGAATAGAAAATAAGCACAAAAGTTTTTCTAAAACTGGCAAATACCCAGAATTACCAAAGCAATCCTAAGAAAAAATAAAATAAAATAAAATAAAATAAAATAAAAGAATGGAGACATCATGCTCCCTGACCCAAAATTACGCTCTAGAAGAACTGTTGCCACTGGAATAATAGTAGACATGTAGACCAGTGGAATGCAATTAAAAGATCAGAAATAAGCCGCCCACATCTATGAACACATTGTTTTTATCCAAAGGGTCCAAAATATTAAATGGCAAATGCAAGATCTTTTCAACAAGTGGTGCTGAGAAAGGTTAAAACATGTAGAACAAGGGCCAAATGGTGGTGCACCTGGTTAAGCACACGTTACAATGTGCAGGGGGAAAGCTTTGCAAGTGGTGAAGCAGGGATGTAGGTCGCTCTCTCTGTCTCTGTATCTCTGTCTCTCACTCTCTCTCTCTGTTCCTCTATATCTCCTTCTCTCAATTTCTGGCTGTCTCTATCCAATAAATAATGACGATAAAAATTTAAAAAAAACAAACATGTAGGACAGTGAAACTGGTCTATCATGTCTCATCATGCACAGAAGTCTATTCAAAATGAATCAAAGATTTGGACATTAGAGCAGAACACATCAAACACCAGAACAAAAAATTGACAGAAAAATCCATGATATTTGCTTTGGAAACATGTTTGAAATGTCCAATAGCAAGGAAAACAAAAATAAATCAATAGGAGTACATCAAATTAAAAAACTTGTACACACACACACAAAAAACTACATAAAAACATACAGCTGTTTGGAAGAAGATCTTTACATGTCATATATCAGACAAAGGACTAATAAAATATATAAAGAGCTCACAAAATTCAGCAATGAAAAAAAAATAACCCCATTAAAAAATGGAGAGCATATATTGACAGAATTTTTACTAAAGAAGAGATGGAGAGGACAAATAGATACGAAAAATGCTCAAAGTCACTGATCATTAGAGCAATGAAAATGAAGACAATAATGAAAGAACACTTTATACCTGTGAGGATGTCATACATTAGAAAGGACAGAATCAACAAGTACTACCAAGGATGTGGAGTAAAAGGAATAGTTCTACCTTGTTGGTGGGAATATAAACTGGTTCAAACATCTGAAATGGATGTACCCTGTGACTCAGCAACTCCTCTCCCAGGGATCTATTCAAAGAACACAGAAACATCTACCCAAAGAGATCTATGTACGCCTATGTTCCTAGCAACACAGTTTTTAATAGCTCAAACATGGAAGTAATCCAGATGTCTGAAGACAGATGAGTGGTTAAGAAGATTCTGATATATATTTATTAAATGAAATGTTCTCTTTTTCCATATCTTGGATTGAACTTGAAGGAATCATCTTAAGTATTCAATCTTCTTCTGAAATAATCAGAAGAAGATTGAATACCAAATGATCTAACTTTTAGGTGGTACTTAAGAAACAAAGGAAGAAAAAGAAAACGTGAACCTGGGCCTGAGTGGGCTGCACTGCAGCGAAGCAAAAGGCTCTGGGTGGAAGAGGTTTCTGATCCCAGACTTTCTGACACTTGTTATTAGAAATCTTACTGATTGTTATATCTGCATCCATGTTTAAAAAATATATGTAAAGTCACCTGTTACTTATGCCTGGACATTTTTACTTCTAATGTATGTTTCACTTAACAAAACACTTCAATCTTCCTTGTTCTTTTTGATGTAATGCATAACTTTATGAATAAATTCTTAGGGGGAAGATCAGGATGAGATCATACACCAGACACTATCCCAGTGTGGGATGTCCTGTGTGTCCTTCCAAACTTCTTCAGATAAAGCTGCATGGTGACTGAAGTTACTTTCTCTCCACCCCGAGACAGTTCTGGCAGCTGCCTAAGGTTCTCTACCTGCATATTAGCCATAACTCTAGACTAGGGTGAGATGGAGGGAAGGAGCATTCGGTACACAGTACACAATGGTGAAGGGACACTTGGGTTGGTGGTGGCAGTGGTGCGCAGACATCTATCACAGGGAAATAAGAGACAGCACATGTCAGCAACAGTTCTGGAAATCATTATTTCCCCAACAACAACAAAAAAATTTTTTTAAAAAGCATTAAGTGCTCAGTTCTTGGAAAGGCATAGACTGAGTTGTCACAGCATCACTTTTGATAGTCTATTGATTGTAGAAGTTACATATTAAAGAGTGTAGAAAAAAATGGGCTCCCTCTCTGGATTTGGCCATTTTTCTTTTATAAAATCTGTCCGTTGACTATTTTCAAGGGAGGATAAATAAGTTGACAATTATCTAAAATAACTGTGATGGGACTAAGATATCCACAAACAAGGGAATCGACCAGAAACAACCTGGCTGTGGCTGCTCTTCAGGCCTCCCTTCTTCTTCTAGCGTTTGCCCTTCTTCCGTAGCCAGTCAACAGCGTCAGGTTGACAGTCAACAGCGTCAGGTTGAGCCTGATGTAAAGGCCTCCCTGACAAGCCTTAACCTCCATTTCAGGTCTAGTCTGAACTGCTGCCTGTATATTATCATCTCCATTTCTTTACTTACATTGATGTATGGGAAACACCTCTGTCTGGTCAGGAAACCACAAATCTATTTTATCTGTTTCACTTTGCACTTGATGTTTTCTACTCCCAAGTGACAAGTCTAGAAGAACAAGGCATGTGCAGTCCTCTAAGGAACCACTGACTTCACAACAGATTTACCCCAGAGACAGGTTTTAAAAATCTCAGGCTGCGACCCAGGTCCAGTGAGTCAGCGTCTCTGAGGATACACACACACACACACACACACACACACACACACACACACACACACACACACGTAAGCTCTTGGTATGATCCAGATATACACCATTCTGTTGGGGCTCAGTCTATAAAAAAGGTCACATTTTAAAAGTTTATTTTATTTTACTGTTTTAACGTTCCTTGTGGAAAGGCTCTTAATGTGGAAAAAATACACATGTACTTTTCCTTCTTACAGGTATCTTCACAGTTGGGTTTTTTGTTGTTGTTGTTGTTGTTGTTGTTGTTCCTGTCAATTAAAATTTAATATTACTCATTCCCAATGCTTTATACTTGCCACACTCTCCTTTAAGTTCCATTGAACTCATTGTGATGAAAAACCTTGGTGCACAGACAAAACCAGCTGTGAGGTAGGCAGCCTAGGGTTGCTGAATCCAATGTGTGGTAAACTCTGCACTGTGACTGCGTAGCCCCAGTCTTTTAGAGAGATTACCCAGGATATAATCACCATGCAATGGCAGTTGTGTCCAAACATGGAAACTGTGGTAAGAGCATTCCACAGCGCAGTCCATGGGATCCCTACTCACATGGCTGCTGAACCTAGGCACGATGTCTTTGGAGTGGCAAAGCAGTCATAAAGTGGGCATCTGGCCAGCACTGTGTGTGCCAGCAAAAAGAAGACAGAAGCCCAGGAGAGAAAGGCATGCCCAATTCCTATAAAAAGTATCTGGCACTCCTGGTTGAATGTTGAATCCTTGGGATATAGAACAATAAAACGTCTCCAGAACTGTGCCTCCTACAGGCTAATGTGACCATAACCCCTCTGTCAAAGATTTTCCTGGAGTGAAATCATAGCAAAATCCTAGACACCTCCAGGGGATGTGGCGAGGAGTAGTGAGACAACGGCTACACTATGCCGTGAGCAGAGGTGCTCTGTGTATAATTAAGAGCTGTGCAGAGCAATTCAATTGATGGTTTCAAAATCTTGTTCCAACTCCTGTGAAGAGTAACATACTTAACACAGACTATAACGACACACATTAGATTCACTCTCAGTGCTTACTTTTTTTTTTTTGTCTTAAAAACAAATGTTTTAAGACTAATCATGTCTGATAGTGAAACTTTTGGGACACTCTCTGTTTTTTTGTTTGACATAAAGGCAGTAGCTAGCGACGTTTCTTCCCTGGGCTGACAGCCGTTTCTATAAAACCATGTGTTTTTTTAGAGCAGCCTACAGTGACATAGCAACCCAGACATATGGTGTCATTATTCAGCCGACACAAATTTGACACTTAAGTGAATTTATTATATTTTGCTTTGCTCCTGGTGCCTGAAAGGCTTTGCCACCATCTCTTCATAGAGCTTGTCACAGATGTTGATGTATTTTCCTCCTCCATGGCCAGGTTTTACTGTGGAAACTGATACAACTTCATGATAGAATTTCTAGATGAATTATTCACGCATTGCATGCTTTCTGCACACAGGGGCTTGGAAGAAATCCATAGTATTCGATAAATGATCTTTCTAATCCTCTTTAACAGAGTATTCTCTCCTGGTTTTCAACTGTTTCTATTATCGCCTTTGTAATCAAAATGTTTTGGATAAAGCATTGCATAAAGTTGATAGCTTGGATAAATCATTTACAATATTTTGTTTTAATAGACAAAATTGCCTAGGCACTGGGGTGAAATGGATCCATTCTAGAAATAATAAAACAAATCGCTTTATTTTTTATCAGTTTGACTTTTACATAAAAAAAACAATACACACATACACACGAGGGGGGGAGGGAGGAAGCACTGAAGCCCCTCAGTCAATTCTACTTCCAATGATTTATAGAACAATTTCTGAAATATCTCAATATTTGTTATTTTAGACTGGATAGGCCTCTCTTAACACTAATACCATCTGTAAAGATGAGTTTTTAATTGAAAAGAATTTTAAACTTGATGGAAAAGAGCCAAGTGAACTCATCACTGGCTTTTGAGAAAAGATTAATGAAACAAAAACATATCAAGATTTTTTTAGTACCTGGAGAAACCATAAGCATACCTCGAGTGACATTATGGGATATGGTATACGGTAGTGAATAACCTTAACATGACACGGTAAGCCTATTGAAGAATTAAGAGCTATAATTACAGTTTTTAAAGTATACTGACCTTTTGACATTTAAGATTTAAGACTTTGCCTCAGGGTCATTTCTTGACCTAGTTTTTGTTTGATTTGCTTCATTGCTTTTATTATTATTATTCCTATCCAAAGTCATTTTTCACCTTTGTTCTGTTAAACTCCAAGTATTTGGAAAGTTCTTCCTTATCTTTGTCTTATTTTTAATTTAATTAAATGCTTGAGAAGAACATTTTTTAAAATAAGAAATCCCCTGTTAGAATTGATTTTCTGTTCAAAGAGCAAGAGCATTGACATAGTGAATTGTTCCTTGAACAGATGGCAGAAAATCACACAAAAGCACAAAGGAAAATGAAATTCTAGCTAACTATTATTATTAGTTGAGCAAATTCAGACTAAGTGCAGTAGATTTCATGTACTAAGCTTTGAGGTCCATCCATGCATAACTTCCCCTATTTGTTGTCTATGGCATTGCCCTTTTCCCAGCCTCTCAAAAACTCCAATATTAGAGTCATCTTTGGCCATTTCTCACATTCTCACTCCCTAATTTTTTAAAAAAATTTTTATCTATAAAAAGGAAACACTGACAAAACCATAGGATAAGAGGAGGACAATTCTACTCATAGTCCCACCACCAGAACTCTGTATCCCATCCCCTCCCCTGATAGCTTTCCTATTCTTTATCCCTCTGAGAGTTTGGACCCAGGGTCATTATGGGATGCAGAAGGTGAAAGGTCTGGCTTCTGTAATTGCTTCCCGCTGAACATGGGTGGTGGGCAGGTCGATCCATACTCCCAGCTTGTCTCTCTCTTTCCTTAGTGGCGAGAGCTCTGGGGAAAGTGGGGCTCCAGGACACACTGGTGGTTGGCATCATGGTAGCATCTGGAACCTGGTGGCTGAAAAAAGACTTAATATATGAAGCCAAACAAATTGTTGACTAATCATGAACCTAAAGGCTAGAATATTATATATGAAGATTTGAGGTCTCTATTTTGTAGATAGCTAGCAGGCATATTTTAGTTATATTCCATAGGTCCCAAGACTATACTATTTTTTTACCTGAGCCTAACAGCTGACATACTGGTGGACCCAAGTTATTGTCTGGGGAGATGATGTCATAGCTGGAAAAAGGACCAGAAACCTCGATCAGAGACAAGAGTAGCTCCCAAATATGGGAAAGATGTATAAATATTGTTGACTGTAAACCCCATCGATTTGATGTGATCTGAAGTCCATATTCAGCTTAGGGGCCTATGTAACATCTGCACCCTGTAGCTCTGAGCTCGCATTCTGTGGTCATAAATAGAACACTCTAAGCTGCCCCAATTTTAAGACCCATCTTCCTCAGGTGGTAGATAGAGTATGTTGTCCAGCCACCCTTTGGAGGATGGAACATTCTCTATCACTGTTGATCCAAGTTGAGGGCAAGGTCCTATGGGGGTCCACAAAGGGGCCTATTGTGTACCACCCCTTAAATTCCAATAGTTCTATTTCTTTGAAATGTGTTCCTATTCAAACTGCTAAATTTTTCTCTATTATACATCAAATCCCCTTTGTCTTTATCCCGATTCTAAAAATTTCACTCATTTGAGTCAGCACTGTATATCATGACCAACATAATTGTTCACACACCTATGTGTATGTTTTCCTATGTCTTCCCCATTTTAAAGTTCCCTAATAGTTTTATCTGTCATCTAGTGAATATCTTTTTAATATGCATATGTATATTATGTAAATATGTAGACTTGCTTTAAGTACTTAAAATATCAACTCAATCTTCATAACAAGTAAAAACTATGTTTCTGTAGTGTAGTGGTTATCACGTTTGCCTCACAAGTAAAAACTATTACTTCCCACATATTTATTTTATTTATTTGTTTGTTTATTTAATGTAAGAAAGAAAAAACAGATGCAGCTATTAAGAACAATGAGCCCACCTTATCTGACCCATCTTGGACAGAGCTAGAAGGAATTATGTTAAGTCAGCTAAGTCAGAAAGATAAAGATGAGTACGGAATGTCCCCACTCATCAACAGAAGTTGAGAAAGAAGAACAGAAAGGGAAACTAAAAGCAGGATGTGATTAAATCAAGAGCAGGGCACCAATGTAAAAACACTGTGGTGAAGGGGAGGGTGGCCATTGGGCTGCCCGGCATGGTGGAGGGTGGGGGGGCGGGGATGGGTGATGGGGATGGGACACAGTCTTTTGGTGGTGGGAGTGGTGTTTATGTACAATCCTATTAAAGTGTAAACATTATATAAACCACTATTTAATTAATATGAGAGGCGAAAAACTGATGATATGTCTAGAACTTCTTAAGACACAGACTTAGTCTTTTGAATACATAGGCTGTCCTTGATATGTTCTCTCCCAAAAGCCTAGACCAGGGAGAACAGAAGCAACCGACAACACAGCTATATACAAGATGCTGGGTACTATACCCTAAACCCTATCACCAAATAATGTGATGATAACAATAACTATCCATTGTCTTCTTGAACAGGAACCTCACATTTCCACTATAGAGCCTATATTTCCCCCAGTCCTGGAACCTTAGGGTGGGGCCCACTTTTCTGCAAGCTGCTCTCAATTCAAATCAAATAATATTGCATCCGTGGATCGCAACCTAATCAACACAACGAGTGCCACCCCAGCAAGCTTCACTTCAGACTGTGACCAGAGACTTCAGGTGTGGAATGACAACCCTTCAGCTTCATCACTCGGGTGAGACCTTTCCTTTCATAGTATTCTCTAATTCCATTCCAGGTGGTCCACTCCCCAATAAAGTCCCCAAACCTAGATATAGTCCAGGTCCCCTGAGATAGAGCATAGGTTCACCTGTGCCCATAAACTAGGGGAAGAATATATACAGAAAGCAGAAGTACACAAGAGCATGCAGGGAATACCCCCAACACTTCATCTGCACTATTCCAGTCTTTAGGTCCGTGACTGTTCAACAATTTGTTTGGCATTGTATGTTAACTCTCTTTTCAGCCACCAGGTTCCGGATGCTGACCAGACTTCCCTGGACAGACGACCCCATCAATGTGTACTCTAGCGCCACTTCCTCAGAGCCCCACCCTACTAGGGAAAGAGAGAGACAGACTGGGAGTATGGATCAACCAGTCAATGCCCATGTTCAGCAGGGAAGCAATTACAGAAGCCAGACCTTTCACCCTCTGCAATCCACAACGACCCTGGATCCATACTCCCAGAGAGATAGAGAATGGGAAGGCTATCAGGGGAGGGGGTGGGATGTGGAGATCGGGTTATGGGAATTGTGTGGAATTGTACCCCTCTTATTCTATGGTTTTGTTAATGTCTCCTTTCTTAAATTAAAAAAAAAATTAAAAAGAAATTAAAAATAAATCACTAAAAAAAAAAAAGAAAGAGAAAACAGATAGTCATTTAAACATACAGGGGACTGAACAAAGGTTCTCACACATGCAAGGAATGTAGTCAACCCACTGAGTCACTTTCAGAGCTGCAGAATCAGGATTAATTTCTTGTAATGGGAGAGGGAGTGGCCTCATGCTTTCAAGGCACATTCTTAACATGCTAATTTAAATCCTTGGTACTTCTTCCTTTTTATAAATGAGGTCACTAAGGCACAAAGAATTTAAATAATTTGTCCAAAGTCACACAGCTATCGTGATGGACCTATAATCTGAACCCAATCTGTGTGCATTTAACCAATACACTATGTTGCTCCAGCTCAGAATAACTAACACTCACATATTTTAGGGTTTTCAAACAACTCTCATTTAGATGCTATTCATCTTTTAAGTCTATTTTATTTAATCTCTGATTTATAAAACGACCACATTTTATGTGGACATACGCCCACCTCTTGTATGGATACACTTATTTCTGTCTCTTGCACCACCGCTGCCTTTCTTACCTAGACTCCCCATTTATCTCTCCACAATGTGCATCTATAAATTACTATTGGGCTGTGTGGTGGTGCACCTGGTTGAACACACATGTTATAAATTACTATTAATTTAACTTTTGTCAATTAACATATAAACTTCTTGCAATTCAATTCTCAGAGGTTTTCTGATATTACATGAATTTCTTTCTTCTTTGTCCTCTCTTAGTGTGTGTACATACATAATCCAACTTAGCTATACACATTCACTCAAGAGCCTCTCAAAGTAATGTTCTTTATGAAGTCTCCCCAGTTTTCATAGGCAGAATACATGCCTCTGTCAACAAAACTCTCACAGTGATTCAGATAGTTGACTCATCCCTTGATTATTATCCACCTGTCTCCCACCACTACACCATCAGATCAAGAGCTCCTCAAACGGCGGGTGCTTCAAACCCTCTGCACATAATATAGCACGGAAGTCAACATGTGTTTTTTTAAAGATTTTATTTATTCATTAATGAGAAAGGCAGGAGAGAGACAGAAAGAACCAGACATCACTCTGGTACATATGCTGGTGGGGATCGAACTCAGGACCTCATGCCTGAAAGTCCAGTGCCTTAGCCACTGCACCACCTCCTGGACCACTCAATATGTGTTTTTTAAAAACATAAACATGAGTTCCATTTTGACTTGTCATAGATGTGTATGTGCGCATATATCTATGTACGTCTGTTTGTTTTGTTCTCTGACAATATTGTAATTCAATAAACATAGATCTTGCTTTTACTTTCCTTGCATTTCTCATCAAGTACAGGGTTATACCATCCATCCTCACTGAATGTTCACTGTATGAATGGGTGAGTTATTAAAATTACCCCAGGAAATGAAGATCTTTAGCTGGAATTGCCAAGTGTTAAAAATGGCAGTACTCAAAAATATATAGTCAACCACACATTAAAAAGCATTAAGAATAACTCAATATTTCTTGTATGGAACAGTTGCATTTTCTTTTGAGAATTCATATGCTAAAGTCTCTCAGTATTTCCCATAAGAGCACTTAAATCCAGAACTCACAGTGTACCTGGCTTCAAACCAAGTACATTAGTTATTTTGGAATTGCAGAATTAATAGTTATTCTCCCACTTGCAGATCTACCTCAAATAAAATTGTATTTCAGTTGGATTAAGAGTTATAACTCATAAACTCAGTTACAGCAAGCTGCACCAACCCTGCTCTTAGCACTTATCCCATAACTATACTTCAGAAAAATACTAGCAATTATGACAGTTATAAATAAAGAAGAAAACTCCTGTCTCTCCATGTATAGAATGTAGACACAGAAATATTTGAACCAAAATTATATGGTGATAATGTGTTTTAAAGTCAAAATACAAGGAGACCAAGAACAAATTCAGCAAACTATCTTGACAATACAATGGTAATATTTGAATATTTAAGAACAGAGCCAATAGTAAGTTAATAATCAAATGTGTCATAAGTGATAAAAACAGAACCAAACAGTGGGTCTATTAGAAATTACTTTCAAAAATAAGCATGATTTATTATTAGAATTTTCACTAGGAAATATATTGATTATTAATGGAAATTTTTTAATCTTAAAAAGAGAAAAAGAAGAGGAGAGGACTCAGGGTGGTTCAGCCTTAAGCAATACGCCAAGATGATGAATGGGAAACCACAGATACTAGGATATTGCCCTATTGGACAGAAAGTAGAAAAATAAGAAGTTCATTTTCAAATAATGTTATTACTAAAATAGTCAAAGGTGGGGCAAGTGATGGCGAATCTTGTTAAATGCACATGTTTCCTGAGTACAAGTCCCTGCTCCCCACCTATGATGCTTTATGAGTGGTGAAGCAGGGCTGCAGGTGTCTCTCTTCTTCTCTATTTCCTCCACCCTCTCAATTTATTTCTGTCCTATCAAATAAAATAGAAGGAAAAATGGCCACTGGGAAATGGATTCATAATGTCATAGTGCTGACACTAAGCCTCAATGATAATCATGGTGGAAATTTAAAAAGAGAGAAAGAGAAATAAAACAGCAATAATCCATTTACATTAAGATACAGGTGAAAATAAAGTAAATATGTATCATATTTCTACATGATGGAGGTCTATTCACTTCTCATTTTCAGTCACTACTATACACATAGAACATGAGCATTTCTCAATGTCTTCTAGAATGGAAGCAGCTAATAAAGATGGGAATATGCCATATTCTAGCAACATGGTCATACTGAAGACGTGTATTTAATTTCCGACTTCTGATTTTATAGTTAGCTGCTTACACTGCACTAAGTTGCTGCAGAAAGCACAGAGGAAGAAATAAGTGGTGGGTGTATCTTAGGGAGTCTATAAATCAACTGGTCGATAAAAATCTCCCATAGTGAGGCCAAAAGAGACTCAGAGAGTGCACATTACCATTTTCATTTGTGAGGCACTGGTTTAAGTGCCCAGAACAGTGAGGCGGTATTTCAGGTGTCCCCACCCCCTTTTCTTCTGTATCTTTCTTTCTGTCTCTCACAGTCTACCAATGAAAAATAGAGGAAAGGTTCTTGGTGGGAGCAGTGGATCCTTTGTGCAGGTACCAGGCTCCAATGATAATCCTGATGGAAAAAAAAAAATCACACACATAGCAACAAAATAATGAGATTGGGCAGTAATTGGTTATATGCTAGGAAATCAAGCTTTTCCAAGCCAAGTATGAATCACTTTCTATTCTTGCCTAATCTTCTTTCCCACAACTTTTCTTGTTAATGATATGTTTGCACAAGAGACAATACACATGTATAATTCTTATAAAAACTTCTTCCATTTGTTTGTATATAAATAAATATAACAACATCAAGAACTAAGCAATTATCCTAATAGATGGACATAGCAAAAAACCAAACGGGTTCATATTTCTCCATATTTGTGGTAAAATCCACATAGACTTGCTTCATAAAAGACCTCAGTTAGAGGCCATGTTCTTTCTCAGCATCAAAAAAGCCATCGTCATAGTTTTTATACAAAGCTAAATATGAGGATATGTCAAGGGAATCAACCACCACTTGAAGATTTAACAAACTGAAGAACCAGGCTTAATGATTTGTTTACTGGACTGTTCCTCCACCGAATAATACTTGCTATATCTGGGATAGCACTATTGGTACATTTTATGCAAAGAGACAATGTTACTGAAAAGTAAGTATCTGTTTCTTTTGCCCCTACCCACAGTAGAATACAGTTGCTTGGCTTTCAAAGAGAAAGTCTTAGCAGGTCTTGGTTGTAGAAAGATATGAATCTGAGTGTAAATCAAGTTTTAACCTCTGTTTGCTGCTCAAGTCAACAATTTGTTTGACTTCTTTGAACTTAGTTTTTTTCCACCTATCAGATGGGTATTATGATACCTATTGAATCTTTCTAGGGGAGTTCAGAATAAAGGAAAAGGGCAATATAAATCCACTTTGAGAGGTGCTTAATTCTTATTTGAAAAGCAATCTTCATTAAAACAAAAAAAAAAAGAAGACGAAGAAGAATTAACTTAGAAATAACTGTACAAATGTGGGGCCAAGCAGTGACTCATCTGGTTAAGCACACACTTTACAGTGCACAGGGATACAGATTCAAGCCCCTGGTCCCAACCTGCTGGGGGAAAGCTCCATGATTGGTGAAGCAGGGCTACACGTGTCTCTCTGTCTCTTTCCCTCTCTATTTTCCCTTCTACTCTCAATTTCTCTCTGTCTCTATACAATAATAAGTTTAAAAAAAAAAAAGAAAGAAAGAAACTGCACAAATGAAGCAACAGCCATAAATTCTAGCCATATAGAGGAGAACCTTCCTCAATCACACTGATCATCTCATATGTTCCTTGAAAACCACTCATGTCAGCCTTCAGGAAGATAGTGAGCAAATAGTCCATGTATTCCCCTCCCCTTCCACTTAAAGGAATATTGGTGTTAAGGGCCACTTACTATGTAGAACAAGTATACTATTTATTTATTTATTTATTTTTTACAGAGCTAGATCCAAGATCTTTATTAGATAGGAGATTTTTTTTTACTATTTTTACTATTGTTATACTATTTATTAACAAACAATAAGTTCTTGGCCTTCGTTTCTAGAGATTTTAAATGACTGTAATGTAGAGTATTCAATTTTTCAGAAACTGTGTGTTTGGAGGATTACATGTGTCACAAGACACTTTTTCTTTAGTTCCACACTCCCTTTCAATTCAATTTCCTATCCACCTGTCTAGGAGTTCCTCCTGATCATCTTCAGTGGGTTCACAAGTCAGACACCCCAGCTCCCACCAGGTATCCTTCTTTTGTTCTTTCCCTACTGCTGAGATAAATTACACTTCCTACTACACTTGATATTTCTACTTCCTAATATTAATTCTCTAGTGCCACACCAAAGTCACGAACAGTGGGTGCCCCAAGGCATGCATTATGATATAGCTGCCTGTTGTCAAAGTTGTAGCATTCTCATGTATCCTTGATACCACTCCTACAACAGAGATCTCTCCTACCAAGTGGAGAGAATCCCTGTTGCGGGGATCCTGGCCTATAACTCAGTCTATGAACACTGCCCCACCCCCAGAATTTGGCACTGCATACAATCTGCTCAGCCCTGTGTACAGACCTCACGCTGTTATCTGGGTTATAAATGGGGAACTGCTTTACACCTAGCTTTAGTAAGAAATGAAAGACAAATACTCTCTTTGTGCTTTCACTTTTAGTCTTCTCCACTGAGACAGGATACAACTCCTAAAGGAAATTAATACAGATGGAAAACAACAATGAGTAAGACAGGTAAAAACAGTCTCTTCTCCTTATAGCAGGACTTTATTCATCCTTTTTTTCTCAACTTTCAGATGGTACTTCCTTAGGATGACTGACTTTCCTCAAGAGGTTTATCAGACATGATTTAAATAATTCCTAGACAAGCTCATGATAAGTCTTTCAGAGATGCTGGGATAAGAGATTATATAGCCCAAGCTGGCGTCTTGGCTATAGTCATAAACTAAAGATTTACAACTTGAAATTACTTGATAAATCACTTTAATATGAAATTCAGTGTTTGCAAATGGAAAAACATTTTAGTATTCTAAATCTCCAGTCTTCAACCCACGTATAGCAATTATACACCAACTTATACACCTAAATTGAGCAATCTTGTATTCTCTTTGCCCTTGATAAAATTAAAATCAATGTTACTGCTCTAAGACCTTTGTCTAATGAATTCCATTATTCTATGAAATTGTGCAGGTTAAATATTTCCAGCCCACAGACTATTTTCTTACATCCACTCATGAACAAATCTACCTATAAAGTTGAAAGTAAAATATAGATTTACTTGTGTAAGTAATATAATCTATAAAAGATGATAGTACCATTTATTTTCATTATTAACCTTAAGGACAATCTTTGACGACGTATAAAGTTATCCTCTATATTACCTTGGAACTGTTATACTTAGGAGTCTCGTGATAAGACACAAGAAATGAAATCAAAATCTCACAATGATGAGGGTATATTCCAGTATGTTTTTAAGTCTAATGAAAAATTTCAGTTCTAATTTTGTAATTTAACTTGTAATGTTACAACATATCCCCCGTGGACATATGCCAAAAATAGCGAAGCACTCCTGAAAGTGCTTATAAACACTTTAACAGTTTTAGTTGGTCTCTAAGACTGACTTCATTAATCATTACTTCACTCTAGTAATTTATTTTTCATGCTATTCCCATGCATTCAGCATTTGTCTTTAATCTTTGCCAGCATCTTCCATAATGGCTGAAACTAGTCCTTATCTCTGAGGCTGTGTTGTTACTCCTGTCAGACACAAAGCAGTGCACTGAGTGATCTCAGCAGCTGGAAGAACTACCTGGCGAGAGCACAGGCGATGCAAAAGCAGAAACAGCTCTGTACACAATGGGGAAATGTTCTTTTGAGAAGATTTAACATGCTTTCTGTCTGCTTAAGCACATTTGAAACAGATGAAAATCAATGTATATGGCATGTGTGTGAGAATGAAATTCCAAATAAGTGACCTCTAGCGTCATCACACAAATTCAGCTCCAGCTTGAACAATATTTTCCCATATGACTCACCAGTGAGTTTTGCCATGAATTTTAATGAATCTCTGAACCTTACGCTGTGCAGTTTTTATCTTTTCACACACAGCCAATTACCCTGGAAATGGATAATTACGTTTTTGTATTACCTTAAGCAGTTTTTAAGTAAATATATATTTCAAATTCACAAGAACCCACTTTATTGTCAAAATATATCATTTAAAAGCAGTTATAAATTCTAGATATGAAAGAAAAAGAAAGATCAAAGACACCTTTGACATCTCACAATTTATGTCTTTTGAGACACTGATACTGAGAAACTAAGAAAATTGACTATTCAACAAGAGGGCAAGACTATCAAAAGAACTTACATAACAGCTAAGTTGAATTATGAAAAGTAATGAAAGGTCATAAGCTTACCACAGATAAAAGCAAGTGACTTAAGGTTGACAGCAATTATTTTTGAAATTTCTAGGGATCTAGTTTTCAGAGATGAAATAACAACATACTTTTTGTAAAAAATAAAATTCATGTTGTGTTTTTGCTCTGGATTTACTTAGGTACATAAAAAGCATGATGGAAAAATAGGAGAAAAAAGCTAGTGGCAAGAGCATGAGGCTTTTAAGCATTCACTGGCTTTCAGCTTCATGGCGCACTGGTCTCCAGAGAAACTGCATTGACTAGGTCCCAGGAGAAGACAGAGATGACCAGGCAAAGGAAATGAGAAGGAGGGAGTGAAGAAGAGGAGAAAATCCGAAAGGGGAGAACCTCACCAGACACTTGCTTAAATAGTCTTTCATACCCACAATTCCTGTGAGTTTACATACGTCTGTCGTATGCTCTGGACATCAGCCATATGCTAATTATGTTCATGTCCCATAATTCCTTTTGCTCATACTAAGTAAAACAGCATTCCCAACACATACTCTCCTTGTTACCTGATCACTGGAATATCTAAAATATCCCAAATCCTTTAGTCCACATTTCAGTGACCACTCTGCTTAATGAACCAAGATTTTTTGTAAGCTGACCAAGGTATGAAGTCATTTAGATACCTATAGATCAATGTGAATAATTTGCACTGTTCTTTCAAATGTTATATTACTAAAAAAAAAATAAAAAAAGAAGAAGAAAAGAAAGAAAGAAAGTCACATCTCTTATTTTAACCCAGAAGTGAACCTAAAAAATGTAGCTACTCTAAGAAGTCATCTTCCCAAAAGCACCAGCATTTTCATATTTGGGGTTCTTCAGTTTCCTCTGACTCAAACAGAAAGAAAAAAAAACTCTTTGTCTTCTTTGGCATTATTTTCTATGTTAACTGATTTCTCCTTTTAATAAATGGCTCAGTTGAATGGATCACTCTCAGTATCAGTTACTTTAAAAACACCTATCTTATTAACATAGTGCACAAGAAAGGCAGCAGTAGTGTGACTACTTGTGCCTTCAAGTGGTGACCAGGAGCCCATTTGTCACTTAGCTCATATCAAAAGCATCTTGGATATAGACTTTCGACTTGATCTCCGAATGAAGCTACCCCAAAAATCACTGGACTGTTGTGTCAAATTGTTAAATTTGCATGCTTAAAATGAGAAGCATTCTGTAACCCTGTTTGTATATTTAACATAATGAGAAGAATAAAACAGACAGCACCATTTTAAATCTTTTTTTTTTAGAAAATCTTTTTTTCTTTTTTTTTATATTTATTTTATATATTTATTCCCTTTTGTTGCCCTTGTTGTTTTATTGTTGTAGTTATTATTGTTGTTGTCCTTGAGAGAGGGAGGGGAAGACAGAGAGGAGGAGAGAAAGATAGACACCTGCAGACCTGCTTAACCGCCTGTGAAGCGACTCCCCTGCAGGTGGGGAGCCGGGGTTTGAACCGGGACCCTTATGCCGGTCCTTGTGCTTTGCGCCACCTGCGCTTAGCCCGCTGCACTACAGCCCGACTCCCCATTTTAAATCTTTATTGTGTATTAAATCGCTTCATTTTAACAATCATCCTATGCTAGGGACTATTACTATCCCCACCTTCCAAATAAGTAAACTAAAACACAGATGGGTTAAGTAATTCATCTGAAGTGACACCAGTAGTGTGAAAACTGGACTCCCAGTTTTCCCAGAGTGAAACTGGTTCCCAGTTTCTACTCTGTTATCTATAACTAGAGTCCACACTAAATTAATGTATTTTACTACCACTCGTGAAAGTAATACTGTAAGATTCTGACAACAACCTGCCTCCTCCTGTCTCGCCCTCGTTCTAAGACAGAAAATTCTCATGGCCCAGGTATTTTTTCTTCAGTGGACATGCTATGATTCATGAAGAGTAAAGAACCCACATGGCCTCAACCTACTTCTGGACTCTTTCTGAACTCCAGAGTAAGTTGGTCTCAACTCAATATACAAACAAGCTAGATGGTCAACACCGTAATTCTGTTGTCCTGTTCCCTCTCCCTGAGTTTCCTCCCGCCAGCCTCCCCCAGTGCTAGGACTCAAGTGTAGGCACTTATATCCTATTGGCTTCTTTTCTCCTCAGATCCAGGTGTGTTACAATTTATTTATTTTTTTATAGGGCAGAGATAAATTTAGACGGAAAGATAGAGAGGGAGAAAGATATATACCTGCAGAGCTGCTTCACTGCTTGTGAAACAGCCCCCCTGTGTGTGGGAAGCCAGGACTCCAGCAGGGATCCTTGTGCGGGTATTTGTGCTTAATACTATGTGAGCTTAACTGGATGCGCCACTGCCCAGCACCCCAGTTTAATTAAAAAAATTAAACTAGTTTATTTTATTTAAGGAGACAGACACACTGTAGTGAATATATGGGAATTTTTAAATGTTAGTATATATTGTAAATGTATTTATCTGATTTTGTCATCATTTCAAAGCCAAAACACACTAAGATCTACATATAGTGACCCAGGAAAGAACACAATGGTGGAGCTATGGACTTGTGAATATGAGATTCCAAGTTCTATCCCTGGCACCTTATGTGCCAGAATGCTGCTCTCTCCCTTTCCCTTCCCCTCCCCCTCTTCTCCTCCATGTTTCTCTGTCTCATCACATAAAGAAAATAAATTTTTAAATAAATAAAATATAACTATAATATGATTTTTAACTCCTCTTTCCCAAGATTTGAAAAATTTAACATATTCTTTACAATGTCCAAAGTAGACTGATAGTTGTTTTACCTCTTTTCCCCTGGCAAAATAATTACATACAGAACTTCGGAAATCTTGGGCACACTGGGAGCATGGTCTTTCTTTTTGGTATCAGCTTGTACACAGGCCAACCCCTATGAGAAAACTAGTGATTCTCATGATACCATCAACTCCAAACCTTCTCCTTTATTCAGACTAAGACATTGTCATCAAATATGTTATTGGACCACCATGTAAGTAAGTCATTTTAAATGGTTTTTAACATATCCTGTGACTGATGAGGAGTCAAACTTCATAAATCAATCGGTATTAAAACTACAGCTATTTCCAGTTGACATGTATCAAGAGATTTTTCTATGTTCATACCCTTTGACCAAGTAATTCCACTTTGGGGACTTTATCCTAGAGGAAAAAAAGGCTGAAATAACAGGAGGAGGGGGAGCTTTATGCATAAAGACAGTAACCCTATTGCCTAGTCAATCCCCAAACATGAGATCAGCAAATAAATGATCCATTTCAAGGAACATGCATAACCCTTAAAATACTGTTATGAAAATTTTATAACATGGAACATTTTTCTCACATTAAATGGAAAGGTAAGAAAAAAATATATGTACAAGTTAATAATTGTTATGTAAAAATCAGGAAACCTTCAGAACAAAGAAAATATATACTGGAACGAAATACATTAACTCACAAAGACAGTGATTTTGAGCCTAGTCTTAAAAGGCAAATAGAAATTAACCAAAAAGGACAGAAATAAGAGCATATTAGCCTCAGACCAAAGATGTCTATGAAAGTATTTGGTTTTTCAAATTTTCTTTTCTTATTTTACTGGGGGCTAATAGTTTACAGTATACTGGGAGTCGGGTGGTAGCGCAGCAGGTTAAGCGCACATGGCGCAAAGAATAAGGACCTGAGAAAGGATCCACGTTCGAGCCCCCCCTCCCGGTCCCTACCTTCAGGAGAGTCGCTTCACAGGTGGTGAAGCAGGTCTGCAGGTGTCTATCTTTCTCTCCCCATCACTGTCTTCCCCTCCTCTCTCCACTTCTCTCTGCCCTAAGACAACATCAATAACAACAACAATAATAACACAACAACAAAAAAGACAAGGACAACAAAAGGGAAAATAAATAAATTTAAAAAACATTAACAATAGTTTACAGTATATTTTTAACACATAGGCATAGCCTTTATCTCCCCTTAATTGTTTAAGAGACACACCATGACCCCAATGTCTCTTTATCCTAAACGATTCCCTCCTTCCCCAGAGTTCTTTGCTTTGGTGCAATACACCACATCCAGTCCAAGTTTCACCTTGTGTTTGTTTGTTTGTTTGTTATTTTTACTTATTTATTGGATAGAGACCATCAGAAATCAAGAAGAAAGGGGGAGATAGAGAGAGAGAGACAGAAAGACACCTGCAGCCCTACTTCACCACTCACAAAGCTTTCCTCCTGTAGCTGAGGACTGGGGGCTCAAACCTCGGTACTTGTGCTTTGTAGCATGTGCACTCAACCAGGTGCACACCACCCTGCCCCCCTTTTAATTAATTTTTTATTATTAGATAGAGACAAAGAAGTTGAGAGGGGAAATAGAAAGGGAAAGAGAAAGAGAGACACCTGCAGCCCTGTTTCACTACTTGTGAAACATTCTCCATGCAGGTGGGGAGCAGGGCCTTGGACCCAGGTCCTTGCACACTGTAATGTATGCACTTAACCAGGTGCACCATCTCCTGGCCCCTTATCTTGTGTTTTGCCTTACTGACCTTTATTCTTAAACTTTACCTGTAAATGAGATTATCAGGCACATACCTTTCTCTGTCTAGCTTCTCACTCATTATGATACCTTCAAGTCTGATCATGACATTGCAAAAGAGATGACACCATTATTTCTAGCAGCTGCAAAGTACTCCATTGTGAATATGCACCACAGCTTTCTTTGTCATTCATCTGTCCTTGGGTGTCTGGGTTGCTTCCAACTTTGGGCTATTACAAACTGTGTTACTATGAACAGAGATGTATATAGGTCTTTTTAGATAGGTATTTTTCTTTTTGGTGGCTAAATACCCAGGAAAGGGATTGCTGGGTCATATGGTAGGCCCATTTATAGCATTTTAATGAATCTCCAGACAGTTTTGCCTATGGGTTGGACCAGTTTATATTCCCACCAGCAGTGTAGTAAAGCCCCTTTTCCCCAACAGCCTTTCCAAAGTTGGGTGTTTCTGTCTTAATGTATGACATTCTCAGAGATGTAAAGTGCTATCTTGTTATTGTTTTTATTTGCATTTCCCTGACCACAAGAGACTTTGAGCATATTTTAATATGTCTGTTGGCACTTAAATCTCTTCTTTGGAGAAGATTTTGCCCACATCTCTCCTGGTACCAGTTTTCAGTGGGGTTGTTTGTCTTTTTATTGTTGAGTTTGGTAAGTTCTTCATGTATTTTGGTTATCAGTCCTCTGCCCAATGTATGGCACATAGAGATTTTTTCCCACTCCGTGTGTGTGGGGGAGGAGGGTGTCTCTCTGTATGATGGTAATTCACTTGCCCTGTGAAAGCTTTTCAGTTTGATATAATTCAATTGGTCAGTTTTTGCTATGTTTTCCTTGGAACTAGATTTGAATCAGTGAAGATGTTACAAAAAGTTAACATGAAAGGGAGTTCCTGTATTTTCCTTTAAGTATTTGATGGCTTCTAGTCTAACTTCTAAATTGTTGACCCATTTTGAGTTTACTTTTGTTTATGATTGAATGTGATGGTCTTGATTCATTCTTCTGCACGTTTCATCCCAATTTTCCCTATATTCTCTTTTCTCCATTTGATGTTTTGGGCTCCCTTATCAAAAATTAGTTGATTGTTTGAGTGGGGGTTGATTTCTGGATGCTCAATTTTATTCCACTGTTTAGTGTATCTATTTTAGTTCCAATATGAAGCCATTTTAATTATAGTGGCTCAGTAAAATATTTTGGGGTCAGAAAATGTGATAACTCCATTCTTGCTCTTGTCTTTCTGGATTTCCTTGGCAATTTGACTCCTGATAAACTTTTGTATCTTTTGTTGTACCCTCTTGAAGACATTTGGTGGGATCTGGATATGGGATTTGCTGAATTTGTACATGGATCTGAGTAGAATAGTAATTTTGACAATATTAATTCCTCTAATGTATGAGTGTGGGCTATCTTTCCATTTCTTAGTATCTCTTTTTATTTCCTAGAGTAGTATCTCACAGTTTTCAGTATAAAGGTTTTTAAATGCCCTTAAGGGGTTTATCTCTAGATATTTGTTTTTGCAGCTATGGGTATCTACTCCACTCTGGATTTCTTCTTCTAGTCACAGATTTTTGTATATTGTTTTGTAGGCTGCCACCTTACTGTATTATAGTTTTCAGGATTTCCATGCTACATTCCTTTGGATTGTCTATGTATACTATCATATCATCTGCAGTAGTGACAGCTTGACTTCCTCTCTGACCACAGTAAAATTAAACGAACACTCAATACTATACAGAAAACTAGCAAAAATCTGCAAATATGGAGACTCAACAGCTCTCTACACAATTACAAGGTCAAAGAAGAAATTAACGAGGAGAATAAAATGTTACTGGAAACAAATGGAAATGGTGATATGAGCTGTAAGAATATCTGGGACACTGTTAAAGCATTACTAACAGGGAAACTTAGAGCTATTCTGGCACATATGAGGAAACAATAAAAAACTCAAATAATCTTATTGAAAATCTTAAGAGATTAGAAAAAGAAAGGCAAAGGAAGCCCAGAGCCAATAAAGGAGTGAAATAATAAAAATTTGAACAGAAATAAATGACATCAAGAACAATAAACAAGATTAGTGAATCTAGGCATTAGTTCTTTGAAAGAGTAAACAAAATCAGTAAGTTGGTCAGACTAACCCCAAAAAGAAACAACAAAAAGCAAACAAACAAAGCAGGAAAGGACTCTTCTTAATCAAATAACAATTGAAAGAAGAGAGATCACAAAAGACACCACAGAAATCCAGAACATCATGCAAGGTTTTTTATGAACAACGATATGCCACCAAACTAGAGAATCTGGAAGAAATGGTTAAGTTTCTTGAAATGTAAAACCTTCCAAGACTATCACACTGTTTTATATAGATTGAGTCCAATAAATGTTTCCTTTTTTATTTCTTTATTGGGGAATTAATGTTTTGCATTCAACAGTAAATACAATAGTTTGTACATGCATAACATTCCCCAGTTTCCCATATAACAATGCCAACCCCCACTAGGTCCTGTGTCAATAAATGTTTCTTAATGAATAGTGAAATCACAGGTGTTTACTATTATCCAACATGAAATGCTGACATGCAACTTTGACCAACAGAAAACAATTTTAAATGGTTCAATTAGTCTATATACCTCTACTACAACATCCGCACAAGGTCAGAATGAAATAATTTGTATTTCCTTGTATTCATTCATTTCCACCATCTCTGTCTCTTGCTCCTTCCCATATACTTCAGAGTGGTAAAATGACCAGCCTGAATAAAACCCAAGGGAATATTTTACATGATGTTGCTAAAAACTTAAAATAAGCTCTATCTTTGGAGTGAATGAGGGAAATGTAATAGGAAGTGGGTGAGGAGGGTATCTAGGTATAAGTAGAAACTATTTCATTAGGTACTTTAACATGTCTTTTTAGGTCTTTCTACTTGCTTGCTTCATTTACTCACAGCAAATTATTGTGCACTTTTGCTTTATGGCATATATTTTGCCCTAATTTTTGGATACATGTGTATATATGCCCTATCTCATAGGACCTTGTCTATACTATATCTAGGTTCTGAGGCTTTGTTAGGAAGCGGACCACCCAAAATGGAATTAAGGAGTCCTATGAGAAAGGAACGGTCTCACCTGAGTAATGATGCTAAAGAGTTGACATTCCACACCTGACGTCTCAGGACACATTCTGAAGTGAAGCATGTTGAGGTGGTACTCATTGCATCAAATAGGCTGGGATCAGCAGATGTAGTATCAGTTGGTATAAATTGAGAGAAGCATGCTGGAAAGTGAGCCCCATCCTAGAGGTTCCAGGACTGGGGGAAATTTGGCCTTTATAGAGGAAGCAGGAGTTTCCTGCTGTCTTAGGGTTTAAGAAGGCAATAGATAGTTATTGATATAATACAGTTATCTGGCAATTGGGTTAACTTTGAAAATCCCATTGTTAGGATTTTCTGTATCATAAATGACCTCACCATAATTTGTCCTTTGATGAATATATATCTATATTTTATAAAGTAATGCCATCGGTTGCTTCTGCTCTCCAGGACTCAGTTTGTAAGCGAGTCAAAGTAAGGACTATAAACGCTGAATAAGGGCAAGAGACTGGCATACTTTAATGATGACTCTTTAGTCACTATCAGGCCACCTAATCACCTGGGATCCTAGTCGGGGAGTCCTGGAATTTCCACACAAACACAATGAGCCTAGATCTCAAATAGATCCCTCTCTCCATTATCACTGGTCATTTCCATCAGGAACAATATAATGGACCCCTTTGGGGGCCCCCATAGGACCTTGCCTTCAATGTGGATCAACAATGGTAGAGAATGTTCCATCCTCCGAAGGGGGATTGGATAATATATTCTATCTACCACCTGAAGAAGATGGGTCCTGAAATTGGGGCAACTTGGAACGTTCCTACTCATGACCAAAGAATATGAACTCAGATCTACAGGGATGCATAGGTCACATAGGCTCCTAAGCTGAATATAGGCCCCAGATCACATCAAATCAATGGGGTTTACAGTCAACAATATTTATACACCTTTCCCATACTTGGGAGCTACTCTCTTCCTTGATCCAGCTTTCTGGTCCTTTTTCTAGCCATGACATCATCTCCCCAGACAATAACTTGGATCCACCTGCATATTAGATGTCAGGCTCAGGCAAAAACTAATAATGTTATGGGATCTTTGGAATATACGTAAAATAGACCTACTAGCTATTTTCAAAATGGAGACCCCAAATCTTCATCTGCAATATTCCAGCCTTTAGGTTCATGATTAATCAATAATTTATATGGCTTTATATGTTAACTCTTTTTTCCGCCACCAGGTTTCAGATGCTACCATAATGTCAACAAGACTTCCCTGGGTAGACAACCCCACCATGTTTTGGAGCTTTGCTTCCTCAATGCCCCACCCCACTAGGGAAGGAGAGAGAGACAAGCTGGGAGTATGGATTGACCTCTTAATGCCCATGCTCACAGGAGAAGCAGTTACAGAAGCCAGACCTTCCACCTTCTGTACCCCATAATGACCCTAGGTCTATGTTCCCAAGGGTTAAAGAATAGGAAGGCTACCAGGGGAGGTGAAGTAATATGGAGCTCTGGTCATGGGAATTGTACCCCTCTTATCCTATGGACTTGTCAGTGTTTCCATTTTATAAATAAATAAATAAATAATAAAAATATGTTAGGTCTTAAGCAGGATAAATACATGATTCTTTAATTTTTTGTTGTTTTTTTATATTTTTTATCATCACATGGCAGCTTGGGGTAGTAGTCATTGACAAGTCTAGTTTCTTACACCTTGACCACCTAAAGAGAAAATCACCAAATGATTTAAAACATATAAGGATTTTTCTATTAGAAGCAGTTGTTTTATCAATATCCCAAGTTTATTGGTTGTTTACCAAACTTAATACCTTTCACCTACATAATGAACAAAAAGCCTCATTTTGCAAAGAAAATGCTTTTATTTTGCTCTCTTTATTTTTTCTCAGTTCCAAGAAATTAACAAATGGCAAATATAAGAGGTAACCTGGAACAGATTCAAAACAGTCCAGCAGTATTTCCAATATTACAAATTCTACTGACAAATATTTTAAACAAATAACCTACTCTTTTTATCTTTTCTCTATCATTTTCCTTACTGAAAAATGTAAATGTATCCAGCCTTTATAATGTCATCACTTTCACTTCAACCTCTTCAAAATTATAATTATCAAAAGTAGCATCCCCAAAAAGGGTTACATTCCTCATTTGCTTTTTTCCTTTCAATTGCCACCAGACTTATCACTGAGGTTCAGTGCCAACACTACAAAGCCACTACTCCAAGCAGCCACTTTTTTCCTTTTTTTCCTTCATTTTTTTTTTAATTTCATAGAACAGAGAGAAATTGAGAAGGTAGGGAGAGGCAGAGATGAAGAGGAAGACAAATACCTGCAGACCGGCTTCACTACTTATGAAGCTAACCCCTGCAGGTGGAGAGCAGGGACTTGAACCTGGGTCCTTGCGCATGGTAATGCACTCAGATGGGTGTACCACCGCCTGGCCCACTTAATTTGTTTTTAAAATCAGAAAAGAACTAGGAAAGTTATGAAAACTGTCCAAGTGAATCAGTTAATACTGTGATAAGTTTCCATTCACTCTACAACTCACCTGGCTGGTTGAAACGAATCAAAAACTACAACTGTCAAGCACAACTCCTAGATTTAGTACCTCTATATCTTACTGGTATCTCCAACATGGGAGGGCAATAAAGAGCTGTTTTCTTGAGGGAGTTCTTGCATATTTACAGATTTCTTTTTACTATTATTTGTTATTTTTAATGTGATAAGACAGGGAAAAATTGAGAAGAAAAGAAGAGATCGGAAGGGAAAGAGACAGAGACACTTGCAGCGCTGCTTCTCTGTTCGTGATGCATTACCCTTGCAGATAGGGACCAGGAGCTGGAATTTGGGTTCTTGCACTCAACTGGGAGTGCTAACACCCACCTGCCCCACATACATATTTCTATAGGCAGTGTTCTTCAGACAAGATTGGGCATGTTCAGGGTGGTATGGCCATAGACTATAGGCAGTATTTTTCAAATTGGCCTTCTCAAAAGAATGATATGATACACATTTTTAAAATACAGGTTTGAGACCCGCCTCAGATCCAGGGAAAGTTTCGGATAATTATATTTTCTCTCTCCCTCTCTCTCTCTCTCTCTCTCTCTCTCTCTCTCTCTCTACCATAGCACTAATCAGCTCTGTTTTATGTTATTATCAAGGGGATTGAAACTGGGACTTCAGAGCATCAGGCATGAGAGTCTCTTTGTAAAACCATTATGGTATCTACCCATACCCCAAGAAATTGTATTTTTAGCAAACATTTTTAATCAAGTCAAATTAGGATTCACTACTATGTGAGGCTTTATATTTGAGTTCTCTTAAATGTGTCTGTTTTTCTTTTCGATGCTGATATTGGAAACCACTCAAACAAAAGAAACCATACAACCACTTAACTAGTGATTTTATGTAATAAGGAAGTACTTGCCTCTTAAAGGCTGACAAACATTTGATAGCAAAAGGCTTCCTGGCAGTCCTAAAACACAGTTTAGCATCTAAAGTTGTTGTAAATCCATTAGTGTTTCAATGATGAGGCAGAACACATGCGATATGGGAGTCTTGTCATCTTTGGATAACATAATCTGCAGCAATATAGCAGGGAAAACAGGGTAAAAAATAGCAGAAACTACTAAACTGTAAAGATCAACTAACACTGTCTACTTTCTGCTTAGTAATAGCTTTAAACAGAAATAAATAGTTAGAGTTATGAAGAAAACAAGTCTATTATAAGTGTGAACTAGGTGGCTAGGAGATAGTTCACCTGATAAGGAACATACTTTACTATGCATTAAGATTCTGACACCATATTGGAGCACTAGACACAGGGGAAGCTCATAAGTGAAGGAATGGTGCTATGGTATCTCTTCTTCCTCCCTCTCTCTCTCCTTCGTTCTGATATTGAAAGGAAAAATAATAATAATAATAAAGTCTACCAGGAATGGAAAATTGAGCAGGTGTGAAGCCCCAGTAGCAAAAGAAATGTGAATTAGTTGTGTGGTTTCATCTTCCAAATATTTTATAAAATCTAGTCCTATCTTAACACATGAAGTCTATAATATTTTACCTCATACTGGAAAAATTATAAGAACACTTCAGTTCTCACTCATGGATACAATTTCATCTTAAAATTATCTTACTTGGAATAAATATTTGTGCATACACCACTAAATCTTCTTAATTAAACTAATGTTAATAGCATCTAATATATTTTCACAATAGAATTATAAACTATCCTAACCATTTTATAGATGCAGACACCAGACCTTAGATTACTCAGTCACTTGTCCAAAATTTCACAGTTCAGAGCTAGAATTTCAACCAGGTACAGCAACAAATCACTAAATGACAACACAGTGATCTTTATCCTATAAAGGCCAAACACTAGTTATGACCTATACACGCATATATAATACTTAATATCAATTTAATTTATGGTCAAAATCTACTTTACTTGAGTAGGTGGATTCTTTTATAAAGGGAGTTATGACCATTATTTAAAAATCCCTCATCTGGGCAGGGGTAGGTAGCATAATAGTTATGCAAAAAGACTCTCATGAAAGCTTCAAAGTCTCAGATTCAATTCTCTGCCCCACCATAAGCCAAAACTAAACAGTGCTGTGGTAAAAAAAAAAAAAAAAAAACCCTCATCTAAAAAGTTCCGTAAAACTGGTATAACCCCTATAGAAAACAGAATGGAGAGCCTATAAGCAAGTAAAACAAATAAAAACAGAAGTTGCTTTATGATCCAGCAATATTAGTTACAGGCATACCGCCAAAAGACATGAATGTACTAATTTGAAGTCTATCCAGAATGTATCACTACTTAAGGTTCCAGGCATGCAGCCTATTCTGCCAACATATCTTTAGTTTTCAGAATATATATAATTGGGTACACTGAGAGATTCCTGGCTCAAAGTCTTTATAAATACAAATGTATTTTAGTCTTGATGACATATATAACCAAGACATCCCATACATTTCCTTATAAGAAGGGTTCAACATGGGCTATTAAAGATACACAAATGATCAAGTAGCCTGATCACTCTACTATGAGGTTACAGAGTGCTCTGCTCCATGAAGCCACATTTGGCAATGTTGATTTAACACCTCATAAAAAATCCAGCCCTTTAGAAGAGCACTCTGGTCTTCAGATGGAAGACACAGTGAGAAGAGTTTAAAACAGGTCAATTAGCCAACTTTTTTTCAACCCTAAAAGCTTATACAGAGCATGACTTAACAGACTTAAATGTTCAAAGAAAACTGTTAGTACTTCATCAGTATACCAAGATAACCAGTGGATTTTTTTTTTTTTTTAAGTAAACTACATCTTAGTTCCATGTTTTTTCCTATCTTTTAGAGAGAAACAGAATGAAGTTTCGAATTTCTGGGTTTTTTAATAAAAAAGTATATTATACACCTACCCTGAAAGTAGAACAATAATTGTAGAGTCAGTATTAGAGTATTAGAGTCAGTATCTCCTCTTTTGGAAATAGTCTATTTTCAAAATAGTTTTCTATTATAAATTAATTAAGACATCTTTGAAATGTCATTTATGTTGTGAGCCTTTGGAACATAGTATTACATCAACAAATTATATCTTCTATTTTTAACCACACATTATTATAGACAAGGAAAAAATGAGCTTCATTGTATTAATAAGCATATAAACCTCAAAATGAATGTAATTGGAATATGAAATTTTTACCAAAATTAATTTCTTTTTTTTTTTTTAATTTTTTATTTAAGAAAGGATTAGTGAACAAAAGCATAAGGTAGGAGGGGTACAACTCCACACAATTCCCAACACCCAATCCCCATAACCCACCCCCTCCCATGGTAGCTTTCCCTTTCTCTATCCCTCTGGGAGCATGGACCCAGGGTCGTTGAGGGTTGCAGAAGGTAGAAGGTCTGGCTTCTGTAATTGCTTCCCCGCTGAACAAGGGCGTTGACTGGTCGGTCCATACTCCCAGTCTGCCTCTCTCTTTCCCTAGTAGGGTGTGACTCTGGGGAAGCTGAGCTCCAGGACACATTGGTGGGGTCTTCAATTCAGGGAAGCCTAGCCAGCATCCTGGTGGCATCTGGAACCTGGTGATTGAAAAGAGAGTTAACATATGAAGCCAAACAATTTGTTGAGCAATCATGGATCCCAAGCTTGGAATAGTGGAGAGGAAGTGTTAGGGAGGTACTCACTGCAAACTCTAGTGTAGTCCTGCTTTCAGGTATATATTTTATAGTTTATGGATACGTGTGCACATAAGCTCTCTCTCACAGAAACTGGTGTATATCTAGGTTATGGGACTTTGTTAGAAAGTGAACTACCTGAGATGAGATTAGAGTGTACTATTAAAGGAAAGGTCTCACCCGAGTAATGAAGCTGAAGGGTTGTCATTCCACACGTGAAGTCTCTGGATACATTCTGAGGTAAAGCATGTTGAGGTAGCAATCGCTGCTTTGGTTAGGTTGTAATCGGCAGATGCAATGTTATTTGGTTTGGATTGGGAGATGCATACGGGAAAGTGGGCCCTATCCAAGGGTTCCAGGACTGGGGGAAGTAGGGGCTCTATAGTGAAGATGTGAGGTTCCTGCTGTCTTAGGGTTCAAAAAGACAATCAATAGTTAATATTATCATCACATTATTTGTTAATTGGGTTAACTTTGAAAAGTCCCTTTGTTATGGTTTGCTGGACAGTACCCAGTATCTTGTATATAGATGTGCTATTGGAAGCTTCTAATCTACTTGGTCTAGGCTTTTGAGAGAGTCCGCATATCAAATACATAGCCTATATATTAAAAAGATTCAGTTTGTCTTTTGAGAAACTTTGAGACATACAATTGATTTCCCCCTCTCATATTAATTAGCTACTGATTTATATGTCTACATTTTGCTAGGAGTGTACATAAACACCATTCCCACCACCAAAGGACTGTGACCCATCTCTCCCGCCCACTCCCACCCCCCACTGGCCCAGGAAGCTACATGCCTACCCCTCACCACTGGGTTTTTACTTTGGTGCCCTACTTAAAATTAATTTCTTTATGATCACTCCCAAAGATCACACGAATCACAAATTTTTTTCTTCTGACATGCTTATTTCACTCTTACATCTGGTTCTTTAAGGTTAAGAGTAATAGTAAATAGTAACAATATATTATAATAATAATTTTAATTAAATGTTTTTTTTAATAATTCTCAATTCTGCTTCTAGCTTCTGAGTTCATAAGTACCTATTCTTTCTACAAAAAAAAAAAAGTTCATATTGGGAAGGGTTGTATATGAAGCTGTAGTCAATGTGGCCAGAAGAGAATGAGTTAATGTAAATCATGAAAGTTTTAATTGCCCAAGGCCAAGGTTGATTTGAATTCTGTCATAAGGTCCTTAAATTATCTCCCTTACCACTCTGACAGCAGCAGCTCTCTCATGAAACTCCAAATCCAAGAACTACTTAAGTGAGTACTTCTAAGTGGGTCTTTCTCAAGTCTCCACTACCTAAATGTTTTCATTTACTAGAGAAAGTCTTTTGGTAAATTAAGAATTAAGTATTCAAGAATCTTTACTGGAATCAGAAAAAAGGAGAAGAAGCAGGAGGAGGAGGAGGAGAAGAAGGAGGAGAAGAAAGAGGAGAAGGAGGAGGGAAGAATTGATAAGTAAGCCATAATCCCTACTTTATTATCTGGAGGATAATAATACATTGATTTTTTTCCAGTAAATATGCCACAGGATTTTAAAAAAATTATTAGTATCTTAATAACAATTAACAAGATTGTAAGACAACATGAATATAATTCCATAAAGTTCCCAAAACCTGAGTTCCATGTCCAATCCCCTCCATTGGAAACTTCCTTATTCTTTATCCTTTTTGGAGTATGGACCAAAATTCTTTATGGGGAGCAAAAGGTGACAAGTCTGGATTCTGTAATTGTTTCTTTGCTGAACATGGACATTGGTAGGTCGGTCTATACCCCCAACCTGTTTCTATCTTTCCCTAGTTGCATAGGGCTCTGGAGAGGTAACACTTTGGAACACATTGACAAGGTAGTCTGACCAGGGAAGTCCAGATGGAATCATATTAGCACCTGCAACTTGGTCACAGACTTTTTATTAGTGATTTAATATTGATTTATAAAATTAATAAGATAACAATAATATAATTCCATATCTTTCTCACCACCAGAGTTCCCATTCCCCAGTCCCTCCATATACATATGTAAGCATTTAATTTCCACTTTATTTGTGGTACTGTTTCTTCTTCCTTTCTGTGTAACACCTTCACTTATTACTACTTCTGAGTGTCCTTTCATTTCTTCCCTCTTCTCTCTCAGCATCCTGATGGAGTTGGGGTTCAGAGCCCTCTAGTCATCTTTCCCTAATATTTCTCTCCCACTGGGAGTATGGGGCAAAATTCTTTCTGGGATGCAGAAAGTGGGTGTTCTAGCTTTTATAATTGCTTCTTTTCTAGACATGGATGTTGGCAGGTTGATCTACACCTCTGCCTGTTTCTATCTTTCCCTAGTAAGGTAGGGCTCTGGAGAGGTGAAGTTCCAGAACACATTGGTAAGGTCATCTGCCCAGGGAGTTCAGGATGAAATCATACTAGCATCTGCAACTTGGTGGCTGAAAGGGAGCAAGATGGAAAACAGGATAAAATGGTTTGTTTGTTTTTAAAGGAATCAAAAAGTAGGTGTATATCAGATGAGGATAGGGATCTTAGGGCGGAAACAGTCTAGGAGATCTATTTTAGGTATGTTCATAGGGGTCCATATAGTTTTTACTTGAGTTTGATAGCTAACATAGTGGTGGACTGAAAATATTGCCTAGGAAGATGGTGTCAGAGTTGAGAATAGGACTAGAAAGCTAGATTAGGGCAAAGAGTAACTCCCAAACTTAAAGAAAGTATAGAAGTACAGTTAGCTGTTTACCATATCAGTCTGACCCAGGATATATGTATATGTATATGTATATGTATATGTATATGTATATGTATATGTATATGTATATGTATATGTATATGTATATGTATATGTATATGTATATGTATATGTATGTATGTATTTAGCACAGAGATTTATATAACCTCCGAATGTTTGTCAATCTAAGCTCATAGCCCATGGTGATATCCGGGAATATTCTGGGGTGAACTAATTTTAGAACCAGTCTTCCTCAAGTGGCAGAGTAGGATGATCTAGCCTTCCTTTTGAGAGTGGGCTCCTCCTTACCATCACTAGTTTATAGTGACGGCAAGGTCCTGAAGAGGCCCAAAGAAGGGCATATGATAGCATTCCTAATGGAAATAAACAGTGATGGTGGAGAGAGGGAACTATTACAGGTCTCAGCCCATCACAACTATCTGAGAATCCAAAAATTCCCTAACTTAGGCCCCAGGTGATAGGGTGTCTATTAATGACCAAAAAGGCCGTCATTAAGTGAGGCAGTCTCTTGCCCTTTTTCAATTTTTGTAGTTCCTTCTTTATTGAATGAGCTTAGACATTCTTCCAGTTGTTAAATCATTGAGTGTTGTTGGAGGATGGGCCCACTGTCCCAGAAAGTCCAGGCAGTAGTTTCCATGAGGTCTGAGTGGGTCTGACCCCAGACTCTTCTCCCTACAGGTTGAGATATGGCAGGTCCTCTCTGACCTCTGGAATTTACGATAGCTAGACCCCCAGACATGGGTGCCTTTCTACACATGCCACCTCCTCCCTTTCCTTCTTTAATTAAAAGCCATGGATTACTGTGTGTGGTTAACTTAAAAACCGCCAGCCAACATCCTGACTGCTCAGCTGCCTCCCTAGCCCCAACTCCCCCACTGCCCTAAAGTGCCTGCAATCTACCTCCAGAAAATTGTAAAACTTGTGACCAAACCTTGTGTGGTAATCTTTTTACTTGTGATCAAACAGTCTGTAGGTCAAAATGTGACTATACATGGTCTTACTCTGTGTTTGGGTTAATGGTTACCTCAACCTCCCCCCCACCACACCCCCCAAGTTAAAGGTATATCTATCTGCTTTTTCCTTCAATAAATGAGTTGCCCACCTTTCCGAGGCCTCTCCCGGAGCTGAATGAATCTGTGATTCTCGTCTCTCTGCCCACATCACCCCTGACATGCAGAGTTACCCCAGGACTCCCAGGGAGCAGCTTTGACACTCGCTGCCTGTGTCCGGGGGGCAGGGGACCCAGAGTGACAGCCTGCAGAGTCATTTGTTGTAGCCAAATAGCTATTAGGTTTATGGTGTCTGGCCTCAAATTAGGGAGTAACTACATCTAGGATTTTAGTGGGATCTCATTTAACCACGTTTTACTGCATTTACTTGTTTGGTTAGTCTAATAAAGGTTGTCATAGAGACAATAATTGTCCTTAAGTTGATAAATATTTTCTACCAGTGTTTCTCTAGGCCAATTGTACATAGTGTTTCTTCTAAAGATTATCAAAGAATGACAATAATGCTGATACTGTCAGAAGAGATTAAGAGATGTATCTAATTTACTTTGTTTGGTGTAGCTAGTTGACTAGATAGAGTGAGATCAATGAAGTAGGGGTGGAAGAGGAAGGTATATATGTCTAAGTAGTAAATATATATAATATATTTAAAGAGAATGGGGGAGGTTTCTTTTAGTCTTAGGGTTTAAAAAGGCAGTAATTCTTGCCTTTGGGTTCATGATTAGTCAACAGTTGTTCTGCTTTGTATCTTAACTCTTTTTCAGCCACCAGGTTCCATATGATACCATGATGCCAACCTGACTTCCCTGGGCAAATGACCCCACCAATGTGGCCTGGAGCCTCACTTCCTCAGATCCCTGCCCCAATAGGGAAAGAGAGAGACAGGCTGGGAGTATGGATTGACCTGTCAATGCCCATGTTCAGTGGGGAAGTGTTTACAGAAGACAGATCTTCCACTTTCTGTACCCCCTAATGATCCTGGGTCCATATTCCCAGAGGGATAAAGAATAGGAAAGCTATCAAGGAATAGGATGGGATATGGAGTTCTGTTGGTGGGAATTTTTTTGGAAATGTACCCCTCTTATGGTCTTGTCAGTATTTCTATTTTACAAATAAAAATTATATAAATGAAAATAAAATAAATTTCACACTTCATCCCTGTATTGATAAACATTTCAAGATGCTCTTAGCAGTCTAAAGAACATTTTCCTTCCACTGACATCCCATCATAACTCTGGACAATTTTCAGGAGGTCCCCTTGATCGTTAGCATGCAAAATAAATTCTTAATTTCAAATGTTCAAAGAAAGGGCAATAAATAATAATTATTATAACCAAACTAGTTGAGGAGGCCTTTTCTGTTTCTTTAAAAATCCCATGGTTGGGGTTTATCATGCAATACTTGATCTCACCAAGCTTTATGCCATTCAATGTTATTATTATTAATAAAAATATCTTAGATATTGACAAGACCAAATTATCCACGATCTATCTGGTCTAAGGTTGTAAGTAACTTAGTATTTTTTTTAAAAAAAAAACATATTTAGAACTGCTTAAACAAATTAAACCCAAAGTCAGAAATCAGTCAGTTCATGAATTTGAAACAATATATGCTAAGACTAAAGAAATATATTCTCAGACTATAATGTAGGCAGCTTTAGAACTCAAAACATTCGATCCATTTTTCTCCTAACAAGTTTAATATTTAAATACTAAATGTTTTCATATACTAGAGAAAGTCTTTTGGGAAATTAAAGTACTAAAGATTCAAGAATCTATACTAGAATAAGAAATAAAAAAATAAGGCGTAAGGATCCGGGTTCCAGCCCCCGACTCCCCACCTGCAGGGGAGTCGCTTCACAAGCGGTGAAGCAGGTCTGCAGGTGTCTATCTTTCTCTCCCCCCTCTCTGTCTTCCCCTCCTCTCTCCATTTCTCTCTGTCCTATCCAGTAACAACCACATCAATAACAACAACAATAATAACTACAACAACAATAAAAAAAAAGACAACAAGGGCAATAAAAGGGAAAATAAATAAATAAAATTTAAAAAAAAGGAAGTTTTATAAGTAAGATACCTCTAAATTATCTAAAGGATATTAATTCACTGATTCTTTAGAATTAAGAGTAACAACTAATAAATATGCCATAGAAATATTTTATATTATAAACATGACCTTTAGTGGGTAAAAAAGTGGCTAAATGACTAGAACTCACTTCTTTCATGTCTGAGGCTCTGGGTTTGATCCCCAGCACTGCATATGACAAGAGATGTACTAGAGTGATTTCTTTTTTCTTAATCTTCATCTATTTACTGGATAAAAACAGACAGAAGTTGAGAGGAAGGAGGAAATAGAGAGGGAGAGAGCCAGAGAGAAGCACCTGCAGCACTGCTTCACCACTTGTGAAGCTCCCCACACACACACCGCAGGTAGGGACCGGGAACTTGAACCTTAGTCCTTGCATTGTAACGTGGGTGCTCAACCAGGTGTGTCACCACCAACCCCATACAGTGATTTATTTTCTGAGGGGGAGAGGGGATAAAGATTTATTTTTTTATTTCATATGAGATAGAGAAGTCACAGCACTACTCCAGTACTTGTAGAACTGGGGATAAAACAGTGTCAGGCAGCACATGTAGCACTCAGCCAGCTGTGCAATTTCCCCAAACAGAATGCAATATGAAAATAAACATGTCCTAGTTCCAGCCCCCAGCTCCCCACCTGCAGAGAGTCGTTTCACAGGCCACAGGCGATGAAGCAGGTCTGCAGGTGTCTGTCTTTCTCTCCTCCTCTCTGTCTTCCCCTCCTCTCTTCATTTCTCTCTGTCCTATCTAACAATGACGACATCAATAACAACAACAATAACTAGAATAATAAAAACAAACAAGGGCAACAAAAGGTAATAAATAAATATAAAAGTAAACAGATAAATAAATAAACATGTTCTATGTTGTTACTCATTCCACTTCCAATTAAGAGTCACAACGACAATTTCATGGCTCCTTTATGTAGAATTTTCTGTATTTTACTCTCAGTAACATGAAATCATGACTCCAAATTAACACAAGGGACAGAAAAATAGTTAACTTGGACTGTATGCTTACTCTGTTTAGGTCCACTCTTCACAACAGTGAGGGAAATTTCAGTACTAGGTGTCTTCCCTGCACCACCTCCTGACCTTCCATTTCTTTGTCTCTGTCTCCTTTTTATTGTGTATAAATGCCTTTTTGGAGTGGCTAAGCCCCAGTGATTATAAGAAAATAAACTATATATATGAACACAGCTTCCATAGCACAGAACAGGTAGAATTTCATAAAACTTAAATCATCTCTCTCAGAAGGGAAAGATAGAGGACATCTAAATAATAGATAATCATTGGGGAAAAAAAACTCACTTGGTATACTGCACCAAAGTGAAAGACTCTGAAGTGGTGGTGGAGGGAGGGTTCAGGTTCTAGAATGCAGAGGAGGACGTAGTGGGGGTTGAATCGTTCTGTGGAAAACTGAGAAATGTTACACATGTACAAACTATTGTACTTTATTTTACTGTGGACTGTAAACCATGAATTCCCCAATAACGAAATTAAAAACAAAAACTAAACAGTGGTGAAGCAGATTGACTGGAAGATTGCTTATGCAGACTTATTTATTTATTTATTGGACCTATTTTTAATTTATTGGTTAGGGAGAGAGAAGTTGAGAGAGGAAGAAGGTGATAGAGACAGAGAGACACCAGCAGCCCTGAAGCTCTTGAAGCTTCCTCTTATAGATGTGGACTTGGAGCTTGAACCTTGCACATGGTAACATGTTCACTCTTTTTTTTATTTCTTAATTGGGAGATTAATTTTTTACATTTGACAGTAAATACAATAGTTTATAAATGCATAACTATGCAACCTTATTTATTAACTTACTTATTAAAGTCATGGGTAGGGAACAACTGATCCACAGCTGTGTATGGCCCACAAAACCATTTGCTCTGGCCCTGAGAAGGCAAAGCACAGGCAGGACTCAAAATTCAATAAATCTATGAGCATATTTTTTCATAGCAACATTAAATACCAATTTTTAAGCTGATAATTTGCTGTGATTTACAAATTATGGTATAGGCATACAAATAGCCCTTGGCAGAAAAACGGTTGACCACCACTCTTACTTAGTGCTCAGGAAAATCTTGCATGGCATGTACAAATACTTTTGATGCCTTTGATTACAAGATTCCACTCCTTATGCCAACAACATGTTTCCATCTTTGTGCCCCACAATGCACTGCATATTTTCTCCCATCATAACATGGTCACACTAGTAATTTGCTTCCTTCTGTCTAATCCTTAGAACTGAAGGGCTTATCTAGCACACAGTAGGTACTCAGTAATTTTGGAGGAAAGGTCTTAATATCAGAGAAATATAGTTGAAGGGTAAAGGAAACAGCATAATACTTATGCAAACAGATTCTCATGCCTGTGACTTCAAGGTCTCAGGTTCAATCCCTGCATGAACAGTGCTCTGGTAAAAGAAGAAAGAAAGGAAGAAAGAGAAAAAAGGAAAGTTGAATAACAGGTGAGGCCCAAAAAATGTTTTTAGAAATATAATTAACAGGACTTGGCAAACCATTGAAACTAGGAAATAAGTAGAGAAAGCCAAGGTTAACTCAGATTTCCATCTTGGTAAGGCACAAATTTGAGAATTGCTTGGAGGTAGAGAGATAATTTGGACAAACTGAATTTGGAATATTGGTAGACCAACTAGAAGAAAAATAACAACAAGTAGATGAAAAAAGAGGTCTGGCTTTTGGAAGTGAAGTTAAAACCACCCGAATGAGATTTATTTTTTTGGCATTTTTCATGTAGAAGTCACTGTGGTTGCGTGGTTATGTGGATAGGAATGCGATCATCCAGGGTGAAAGAACAAGAGGTGAGGAGTAAGCAAAGGTGTCTGAGTCAGACTGAAAATACGAAATAGTAGGAGAACAAGGAGAAACTAGGAAGCTGGGAATGAAATGTATAAAGAATAAGAGGGTGTGTTGGGAAATAAGACCAAACACCATGGAGAGGGCAAGCTAGAGAACAGGGTGCTGAGAAGATGGAGATTTACAAGACAGACTTGGTAAGTGAATCAGTAGGTTAGAGTAGGAAGGTCCAATGCAGTGAATTCGACCTTAAAAGCAAAGACATTTAAATATGAGCAAACAGAAAACTAGAGCCTATAGGAGGCTTCTTAGCACCAGGGAGATCTGGATTTGTTTCTGTTGCTAATGAGAAGGAAGTAGCAAAATGGGAAGAATGACTGACTTTAAATGTCTAGTTTAATTGTATGTAGTACCTTACATGATATGAGACAAGTTTTTTTTATTTCTTTTTATTAGGGGGATTAATAGTTTATAGTCAGCAGTAAATGCAGGTGTTCCTACATGTATAAAATTTCTCGGTTTTCTGCAAAACACTCTAACCCCGAACTGAGGTCCTTCTCCACCATCATGCACCAGACCCGAAAGCCCTCCCTGTCCCCACCAAAGTCCTTTACTTGGGTGTGATAATACACCAAACTCAGTCCAAGTTCTGCACTGTGTTTTCCCTTCTATTCTTATTTTTAAATTTTTGTCTATGAGTGAGATCATCCCATATTTATCCTTTTCTTTCTGACTTATTTCACTTAGCGTGATTTTTTCAAACTCCATCCAAGATAAGGTGAAGAAGGTGAATTCACCATTCTTAATAGCTGAGTAGTATTGATTTGTGTATATATATATATATATATATATATATATATATATATATATCACAAATTTCTCAGACATTTATCTGTTGTGGTATTGCTTGGGTTACTTCAAGGTTTTAACTATAACAGATTGTGCTGCTGTGAGCATGGATGTACACAGATCTTTTTGAATGAGTGTGTTTAACTGCTTAGGATATTCCCCTAGGAGATGAATTGCAGGATCATAAGGTAGGGCCACTTCTAGCCTTCTGAGAGTTCCCCAGACTGCTCTCCACATGAGTTGGACTAATTCACATTCCTACTAGCAGTTCAGCATTTGTTGTTGCTGTCTTCTCTGATGCATGACATTCTCACAGGAAGAAAGTATTGTCTTTATTTGCTTTTCTCTGGCAATCAATGACTTGGAACATTTTTTTATATGACTGATGGCCTTCTGGATCTCCTCCTTGGTGAATATTCTCTTCATATTCTCTCCTCATTTTTGTATGGGGTCATTTTTTTTTTTTTTGCTGAGTTTAGTGAGCTCTGTGTATATTTTGGTTATTGGTCTTTTCTCTGATGTATGGTATGTAAAGATCTCCCATTCTGTAAGCAGAGACAGTTTTTTAATTCAGGCTATTTACCAAAAAACTACAAGTGCTGCAAGAAGTATATGAGTTTAAATTTTTCTAGTTTAAAGTGTAATAAGTGCTGAAAGGATGAAAATTTATAGGCTACTTTCATTTGGTGAATTTGATGATGGTATGGGAATAAAGTCAAAATAATCAATCCCTTATGTAGATACTATTTAGCTCTGAATTGGAGTCAGATCTTTGGTTGCTTTTATTTTATTTTTTATTTATAAAAAGGACACATTGACTAAACCATAGGATCAAAGGGGTACAACTCCACACAATTCCCACCACCAGAACTCCATATCCCATCCCCTCCCCTGATAGCTTTCCTATTCTTTAACCCTCTGGGAGTATGGACCCAAGGTCAGTGTGGGATACAGAAGGTGGAAGGTCTGGTTTCTGTAATTGCTTCCCTGCTGAACAAGGGCATTGACAGGTCGATCCATACTCCCAGCCTGCCTCTCCCTTTCCCTAGTGGGGCTGGGATCTGGGGATTCTGAGCTCCAAAACACACTGGTGGGGTTGTCTGTGCAGAGAAATCTGGTGAGCATCATGATAGCATCTGGAACTTGGTGGCTGAAAAGAGAGTTAGCATATAAAACCAAACAAGTTGTTGACTAATCACGAACCTAAAGGTTGGAGTAGTGCAGATGAAGTGTTGGGGAGTCTCTGATTTGTAGATAGCTAGTAAGCCTATTTTAGTTATATTCCAAAGGGCCTGTGGCTATACCAGTTTTTTTTTCCCCTAAGCTTGAAATCTGTTATGTAGGTGGATCCAAGTTATTGTCTGGGGAGATGATGTCATGGATAGAAAAAGGACAGAAAGCTGGATCAGGGAAGAGAGTAGCTCCCAAATATAGGAAAGGTGTGTTAGTATTGTTGACAGTAAATCCCATCGATTTGATGTGATCTGGGGCCCATATTCAGTTTAGAAGCCTATGTGACCTCTGCATCCCTGTAGATCTGAGCTCACATTTTTGTGGTCATGAGTAGGAACCCTCCAAGCTGCCCCAATATCAGGACTCATCTTCCTCAGGTGTAGCATAGAGTATGTTGTCCATCCTCCCTTCAGAGGATGGAACATTCTCTACCATTGTTGATCCAAGTTGAGGGCAAGGTCCTATGGGGGCCCACAAAGGTGTCTATTGTGTTGTTCCTGATAGAGATGACTGGTAATATTGGGTAGAGGGATTTATTTGAGGTCTAGGCCCATCATGTCTGTTTGGGAATCTCAGGACTACCTAAATAGGGCCCCAGATGCATATGGGGTGGCCTGATAGTGACTAAAGAGTCATCCTTAAAGTATGCCAGTCTCTTGCCCTTATTCAGCTTTTGCAGTCCTTGCTTTGATAAGGTTAGTTTTGGAGTGACTGAGGAAGGTGTAATAAGAAGTAGGTGAGGATGGTATCTAAGTAGACACTATTTCATTATGAACTTCATACTGACTCACTGCAGACTATTGTGTACTTTTGCTTTCAGATATATATTTTGCCCTAATTTATGGATACATGTGAACATATTCCCTATCTCATGGGACCTGGTCTATATCTAGGATTTGGGACTTTGTTTAGAAGTGAACCACCTGGAATAGAATTAGAGAATCCTATGAAAGGGAATGTCTCACCCAAGTAATGAGGCTGAAGTGTTGAAATTTCATGCCTGACATCTATGGACACAATCTGAAGTGAAGCATACTGAGGTGGTACTCATTGCATTGATTAGGTTGGGATCAGCAGATGCGATATCATTTGGTATGAACTAAGAGAAGCATGCAGGAAAGTGAGCCCCACTATAGAGGTTCCAGGACTGGGGAAATATAGTCTCTATAGAGGAAGTGGGAGGTTCCTGCTGACTTAGGGTTTAAGAAGACAATAGATAATTATTGATATAATCATATTATTTGGCAATTAGGTTAACTTTGAAAATCCCTTTGTTAGGATTTGCTGTATCATACACAGCATCACCATAATTTATGTCCTTTGACATTATTTGTATATAGCTGTGCCACCAGTTGCTTCTGTTCTCCCTGGTCTAAGTTTTTAAAAGAGTCAACATATCAGAGACTCAACCTATGGTCTGTGCATTAGAAAGTTTAAGACATTCAATCAATTTTCCCCTCTCGTATTAATTAAATAGTGATTTATATAACTACAAATTAATAGGAGTGTACATAAATAACATTCCCACCACCAAAAGACTGTGTCCCATCCCATCCCCCCTCACCCCAACATTGCCAGTGAAGCTGAACTTCTGACCTCACCCTCAACCCAAACCCAGAGATTTTTACTTTGGTACCCTACTCCAAATTCAGTCAATCCTGCTCTGAGTTTACCTTCCTGTTCTTCTTGCTCAACTTCTGGTTATGAGTGGGATCATCCTATACTCATCTTTTTCTTTCTGAGTAGCTCATTTAACATAATTCCATCTAGCTCCATCCAAGATGGGTCAGAGAAGATGTGTTCATTTTTCTTCATGGCTGTGTAGTGGAGTCAGATCTTTGATAGCTCTGATCTACATAAGAACTAGTTGATAAACCAGTACATTTCCTTCCCAGATATTGGCTATATTTTGTATAGTGGTTAATACAAGAGCACTGGAATCAGGCTGCCTGTATGACCTGGGAGAGAATTGTTTAAGGTGTCTATGTCTTGCTTTTTTTTTAATATTTATTTACTTATTTACTCCCTTTTGTTTCCCTTGTTATATTGCTGTAGTTATTACTGTTGGCATTGTTGTTGGATAGGACAGATAGAAATAGAAAAAGGAGGGGAAGACAGAGAGGGAGAGAAAAAGACAGACACCTGCAGACCTGCTTCACCACTTGTGAAGCGACTCCCCAAGCTGAGGGCTCAAACCAGGATCCTTACACTTGTCCTTATGTTTTGCACCACGTGCACTTAACCCAGTGCACTACCGCCCGACTCCCTATGTCTTGCTATTTATTTTTTCTCTCACAAATAAATAAAATAACTGGAAGTTCCTATTTCATAAAGTTATTGTGACAAATAAGTTCCTCCATATTATAAGACTTAAAACAATAGCAGACAGGAAATTCTCGTTAAAAAATTATTGTTTTCCGTTTAAGTATCGCACGCTAACCGATTGCACCACTGGAGCTCCTAGTTATGTTTTCCAAACATCCAGTTATGCACAGATACTTGACTTATATTATGGTAGTCATGGTTTCTACTCTCCTGAGAGTAGGCCACCTCGGCAAAAGAGATACTACTGAACTGTCATCACAATACTGAACTTTAAACTATTTTTCCAGGAACAATAAAGGATTTCCCCTAGAGTGATCCTCCTTCTGAACTACTGTTGACAAATGAAGAAGCTATGCCTGGGGCCTGGTGGTGGTGGACCTTGTTGAGCACACACATGACAGTGTGCAAAAACCAGAGTTCAAGCCCCCAGTCCCCACCTGAAGGGAGAAAGCTTTGCAAGTGGTGCAGCAACAGTGTCCCTTCCCTCTCAATTTCTGGCCAATAAATAAATAAAGATAATAAAAAAAATAAACATAAAAAAGGGACACAGCCTGTGTGTGCCAGGCTGGGCTAGCTTCACAGGCGGTAGAGAGACGACCAGGGAGGGACTCATGGCTGAGCTGGGAAGCAGTATCTCATTTATTAATCAGATACATCGCCTTTCATGCATCTCTTCACCAGAAGTAGCAAGGGAAAGGAAATGACTAGGAGAGGGGGCGGAGCAAAAAAAGAGCTCGAACAGAACATAGAAAGCTTCCATCTAACCAGTGGATTAAACCAATACCCTGCAGGCAGGGTGGAACCCAGGTAAAGCAGTGATTATGTAAATAGACTACATCGTAAGTAATGCAAGCAAACCTAATGTGATGATCAAAACAGAAGGTCTTATAAGCAGAATTTAGAAGCATACCAACATGTGTGTATGAAGCAGTTTTTCCTCCTTCAAAACAAAGTAGGCCATATGGGAATTGAACCTTGGCCTCATTAGTGCCATGCTTCTAATCAGTTCAGCTAACTAAACCAGGCACACAGCACCTCACAGAGTTTGAACTCTCTGAAAAGTGTCAGCTTGTCAAGTCACTAAGAAAGGGTGTTAAGAGCCACTAAGCATAGCCATTATTTTCATGAATTAAAACAAGACAGTACTGAGAAATCTGGTGCTGGCCTAAAACTGTTTCTTGGGTTTATACTGGCACATGCTTGGAATTTAATAAATTTTCTCTGTATTGACTGATTTCTGAGCCTAAATTCCTAAACACTTATAATGAAAAATATTAACCTGCATAAAGATGAAAATAATAATAAGCAGAGTGTATGTCACTATTTTATATGACTTTGCCAGGCCAGTTAAGATCCAGGTGTTCAAAGCCTTCACTATTAACTACATACACAGTTCAGGATAAGTTTTTATATGTGCTTCCCTGAAGGTAAAGTACTTAGTCTTCTAAGCCAACTTTATGGCCCCTTTCTGCTTTCACTGTAATGGATAACATCCGTCCACAAATTTGTAACATCAGTGAATTCTAATAATGACTGGTGAGAATTCCATTCCTTTTAGAAGGTTAAGTCATTTTAAACCTCATTTCTGAGTGTGGCTTAATCTAAAAGTTAATCAGCCTCAACCTTAGAGATTAAAAAAAAAAAGAATAATGCTGAAACCCACTTCAATTCTACTAAAGGCTCTAAGGAAGAGATTGATCTGTTTATTGAATCCAAGAGAGGCAGCTCTTCTGCTGACCTTCTGGTGTAAACATCCACCAGCTGTGCTGGGAAGAGAGTTCCTCAGCAAGTTTCCTATATGACAAACTACGGAATAAAGGCCACCGTCCTGAAAGTTTTGGTCTTCAAAAATATTATGTTTCAGTAAACACCAAAATTAAGAACTAGATTTCCTCAGTGTTCAGTTTTAGGCTCTGTACTTGCTATGTCTTCTTGAAAATAGTTCACTATGTTTCAAATCATATTTCTAAGGACTTCACTAACATTCTATAGACTTTATATATCTTACTCAATCATGTGCCTCCATCAAAACACCTCAGTCACAACACCCGAAGGTACAGATAATTTAAAAATAAATAAGTAAAGGAAGGAAGGAAGAAGTGAAGGACATAGTTCTTACTTAGATCTTACGCCTGCGCGCGCACACACACACACACACACACACACACACACACACAATCACGTTCTCATTTTTATGAAGTGCATGCAGAGAAACAGAATTTGTGAAGCCTAACGAAATGACTTGGGTTCGATCAGTTACAACACAGTTATGAGAAGGAAGGTATGCCGTGCTTCCTTCTCTTAGGCTGTAGAATGTATCTGCCGACCATAGATCTGAACACTATGTAGCTATTCTTTTGCCAGTTCGTTTCTGTTTGTATTCGGTTTTATCTCAAGTGACTATTACTAAATTGGAGTATTTTGACTGGGAAACACAATCTGAAAATTATAAATATATTTTTAAGGAAGTAATTTAAGATTAAATATTCCAACCTAAATTTCATTTATAACTTCTGTCCCTCAACTGCAATTTCTTTTATTCAGAAAATTGTCTTCTTTCCCCTATTTCTTTTTTTTTCATTATGTCACATTATCTATTGCAAGACCAGTTCTTTTTTGTAAGCATGCATTTATTCATTAGTAGTTTTTGTTTGTTTTTGTTTGTTTGTTTGTTTGTTTTGCCTCCAGGGTTATTACTGCTGGGGCTTGGTGCTGTCACTACGAATCCACTGCTCCTGGTGGCCATTTTTTCCCATTTTGTTGCCCTTTTTTTGTTGTTGTTGCCATTGCTGTTGCCATTGTTGTGGTATAGGACAGAGGGAAATTGAAAGAGAAGGGGAAGATAAAGACAGAAAGAAAAAAATAAACATCTGCTGACCTGCTTCACTGCCTGTGAAGTGACCCCCCTGTAGGTGGGGAGCTCGAACCAGGATCCTTGAGCCAGTCTTTGTGTTTTGTGTTTTGTGTCATATGCATTTAACCCACTATGCTACCGCCTGGCCCCTTCCCTATTTCTTATCCTAAATGTCTAGCAAATACTTCCCCACCCTTGATATTGTTTAAATATTTGTTTAATTTAATAAGAGAGACAGAACCAGAGATAGAGGCCAGAGCACTGCTCATTTCTGGCTTATGGTGATGCTAGCAATTTAACCTGAGAACTTGGAACCTTAGAAGTATTAACACTGTGCCCTACCATGATGTGCTATTTTCCCCAGCCCTTAAACATTTTTCAAAAATTGTTTACCACTGACTATCAGAACTGTGCCAGAGTTGGAAAATTAAATATTTCCTGTCCTCATTTCAGTTTTATTTATAAAATGAGAACACTGACAGGACCATAGAATAAGAGAGAAGAGAGGTACAATTCCACACACTTCCCACCACTGGAACTCCATATCCCACCCACCCACCACACCCCCAGCCCTGATAGCTTTCCTATACTTTAGCCCTCTGGGAGCATGAACCCATAGTCATTCCAGGGTGCAGAAGGTGGACGGCTGGCTTCTATAATTGCTTCCCAACTGAAAATGGGCATTGAAAGGTCTATCCATACTCCCAGCCTGATTCTCTTTTCTTAGTGGGACAGGAATCTGGGGAGATAGGGATCCAGGACACATGGTGGGATCATCTGCCCTGGAAAGTTAGATTGGCATCATGGTATCATCTGGAACCTGGTGGCTGAAAAAGAGTTAAGATACAAAGCAGAACAAATTGTTGACTAATCATGAACCTAAAGTCTGGAATATTGTGGGTGAAGATTAGAGGTCTCCATTTTGGGAAAAGCTAATAAGTCTATTTTAGGTATATACCAAGGGGCCCATGGCCCAACTAGTTTTTGCCTGTGCCTGACATCTAATATGCAGGTGACATAAGCTATTGTCTGGGGGGATGGTGTCATAGTTGGGGAAAGGAACAGAAAACTGGATCAGGGAAGAGAATAGTTCCCAAATATGGGGAAAGCGTATAAATATTGTTAACTATAAACCCCATCAATTTGATCTGGGGCCCTATGTAACCTCTGCATCCCTGTAGGTCTGAGCTCACATTCCGTGGTTGCCAATTTCAAGGCCCATTCATCCTTGGGTGATACACAGAGTATGCTATCCAACCTCCCTCCAGAGAATGGAACAGTCTCTACCACTGTTGATCCATATTGAGGGCCAGGTCTGATAGGGGCCCACAGAAGGGTCCCATATGTTGTGCCTGATGGAGATGACCAGTGACAGTTGTGAAAGTGATCTGTTAAGAGATCTAGGCTCATGATGTCTGTGTAGGAATCCCAGGACTCCCTGACTAGGGCCCCAGAGATGGGGTGGGCTAGTAGTGACTAAAGAGTCATCATTAAAACATGCTAGTCTTACCCTTATTCAGATTTTGTAGTCCTTACTTTGTCTGTCAAGGTTAGCTTTGGAGTGATTGAGTGACATGCAATAGAAGGTAGGTGAGTAAGGTTTCTAGGTCTAAACAAAAAATATTTCATTAGGTACTTTATGGTGTCTTTTTAGGTCTTTCTGCTTGCTTGATACATTTATTGACTCACTGCAAACTACTGTGCATTTTAAAATTCATTTATTACTAGTTGGACAATGTGTTACCACCAGAATTTGTAACCTGGGATACTCCACCTACTTTGTTTTGTAGCTTTGGAAGTTCTACCTACTCTTCACTAAATATCTACTTCAGAATTTATTCCTCTGTGCCAAAAATTGCTAGGAAAGCTTCGCGGGTGGGAGAGAGATGATCCAGGAACCAAGTTAGTGGCAGTAACAATACAAATCTTTATTCATGCAGGAGCTCCAGAGTCAGGAGTGAGCACATCGGGTTAAGCCACGTGGTGCCAAACTGCAATGGCTGGCGTCTGCCTCCCTGTCTGCACGCCTGTCCTCCTCCAGGTCGGGACATGGAAAGAGAAGGAAAGGAGAAAGAAACCAGAAACAGAAGTGGCTTTATAGGATAAAAATGGAAGTGGCAAGTCAGAAACGGAAATGGCTAGGAAAAGGGGTGGAGAGAGGAAAAAGGCATGCTGGGAACTTCCTTAGCAACTGTTGTGATGGTTTTAAGTGGTGGGATTAATGTTACCCTGCAGGCAAGGTGGGTCTCAAGGTAAAAAGAACATATATCAAAGGAATGGGTGGGGAATCTTTCAGGCAAAACAATGATTATGCAAATAGGCCATAGTGTCAGCAATGGAGGATGGAGCAGGGGGGCTGCCAGACAAAAAATTATTTGACTCTCACACAATTTTAGAATAAGTATCCTATATCTACTTTCCCTGATGGAGGCAACAATTTCTCTCCAGATTATTAAATTTGAGCATCAGTTTATTTTCTCCAATCCTTTACATTTCTTATTAGCCTTATAGAGTTCACTTTTATACCTATGTCCTCAAGCACTTTAGTTTCCATTTTTATGTACGCAAGCGTTGCTCACATTTCCCTTTATGTTTTATAAAACATGTCACATATTGGGTTGTTGAAAAAACCATGGCATATTTTTCTGTTTTTCTATTAAAAAATGTGACATGAATTTTCTGTCAACTCAGTATGTGCTCTTCTCTCCTATTTTGCATATTCACTGTAATCCTTTCATTTCCTAATTATCTTTCACTTCACTTGAACATAAGAAAGAGAGTGATCCAACTTAAAGAAAACACATTAAGTTAGATAAACTAAAAAGATATGAATGAGAAAAAGGATGAATAAGAGATTATCTCACTTATGGATGGAACTAAAGAGAGAAGGACAGAATGCCCCCATGTCCAGGGGGTTGAGTCTCCAAATAAATCTTTGATGTGAAGGTCTTGCAAAATTTCACTGACATTTTCTTCTATAAATTTTGGTTTCTAGTGTTGGTTTCTAGTGTAAGAAATAGATCTTTAAGCCATTTTGATTTGACCTTGATGTATGGTGTTAGGTGGTGGTCTAGTTTTAGTTTTCTACATGTGGATGTCCAATTTTCCAGCAACAGTTGTTGAAGAGACTTTCTTTATCCCATTGAATGGTTTTGTCCCCCTCCCTTTGTCACTGCTTAGTCAAGACACATACACCTGCTCATCCTGTGAACTCTCCCATCAGTCTGGGTCAAACCCAAGTTATCTTGAACAGTTCCCAGTACACAATGATGGACATAATTTGGGAATGAGAGTGTTTTTCAGACATCTATTTTGATGAGATGAGAAATCATATGCATGTGCCAATAACTATATTATAAACCCTTAACCACCCACTAAAATAAAGGCAAAAAAAAAAAAAGGATGGGGAGTCTTTCCTAATTCTGACTCTTCAGGAATATAAGGTGTCCATCAAGTCTTCAGAAATACCAGCTAAACGACTAATAGCCTCTGTAAACTGAAACTATTTTCTAAGTATTTCAGAGTATTGCCAGTATAATCTAGTCACTGCCATAAGCTTGTATACAATTCAAAATGTGAACAATAAAAGATAAAGTTATATGTGTTTATCTAAAATATACATGTGTATGAATGTTCTCACTTTCACACAACCTTATTGTACCTGCATACTTTATGAAAGTCATAAACAGAAAACCTAGTCCATACCATTAATTCTTCTGACCATCCCTGCCCTTGGCAGAGAACTGAGCTGAAACTCCAAAATTCTTCATATAACACATACTATAAAGTTGTGTGTAAGACCACGTGAATTACCATATTTTCTAAATCACTTGTAAATTAAGTTACTCTAGTACAATTCTAAACCCATAGTATGCCTACAATATGTAACTACTAATGACACAATTTCCAATAATTGTACATCTCACAACTGGCTCCATTAAGTAAAAATTAGACATTTAGGATTTTAGTAGATATGTATTTGATTTTAAAGAAACAGGATAACTAAAACTGGCATTGCATTTATTATATGTAGACCCATAGTTAGTTTCAGTATCTCCCCAGCCAATCCTCATATCACTAAAAAATTAAGAGCATAAAATTAATGAACATAAGAGCATTTAATAGCCATTGGACTTCAACCTTCCCCCAAATTCCCTGTTTAATTGTTAATGCTATTATGAAATTTATTACTACTGGTGGAAGTGACCTCTATGAGTCACTTGAGGCTTAAATAATTGAAATATATGACAAGGGTATCATATCTGTAATGTATTTGATTCAAGAAGGCTAGCTGTGTTTTGTATCAAACTGAATTTGGCAGTGCACATTGGGCTTACAAATCTCTTATGTCAAACTCATGCTAAAGCACAATTTGTTTGGGGAAGGCTGAAGAACTTGAGCAAGCAGGAAAGAGTAGGTCCAGATGTTCTGTTTAAACCCAGGTGTGGCTCAGTTGGCCTGCTCTGAGATGAGGGATTTTCCAGAGCACAGGAAGCAGCACCTGTATGAGATTACGTACAGATTTTACTCTTTACCAAGTTGACTGCCTTCTGTCTGATCTCTTTTCTAATTGCAGTGACTTAGACAGGTCTCAGGTGGAATAAACCAAACACACAGACATTGTTTGCTACTGCTCAAACTGATTGGGAAATATAAAAAGATCTCAGTTGCAGCTTGATCTTTTTAAATGAAGAAGATTAGCTGCCAACATAATGGAATCAAAGCTGAGGGAATGGAAAAGATTGAAGCCCAACAAATTAATAATTAACCATAGCTTTTTCATTACTATTATACCCTTTTCCTGAAAATCTGTATTTCCTACACAAAGTAACTATCAAATCAGAATAATACTGGGGTGGGAAATGTATTGCTAAATTTCCATAATGCTGTATTGGTATTTAACAGGTTTGGATGGTAAATTGATTTGGTGTGTGTAGATGACTTTTGGCTGCCTTATTAAAGGAAAATTCTTCTAGTAAAAACACACAGGACCCTTTTCTTATATAGTAAGCAGATGTCAGCTTTTCATTGTAAAGTATTTTTGATTCAGTAGATGTCAAATATGACTTTAACAGACAGTTCCTGTCTACAAAGGTTACTCAGTATTTCTAAGATAAAATAGTATGGATTTTTTAACACCTAATGAGACACCATTAAATAAAATGTCTTTGAAAATCCCATCTTAGCACTTTAGTTTAAAGGTGACAGCTATGCATTAAAATTTCTACGGTTTATAATTCTTCAGTGATAAAAACCTCAGTGTTTTTTCAATAAAGTCACACTCCCGCAAGTGCTTACAAAGTAGTCTGAAATTTCATTACTACAGATTATATATGCTGAATGACAGAAAGCAAAGTGCAGATGACCAACTAAGATAGTTTCCTTTATAGAGAATTACTTTGTGAGTTTAAAAGCATGTACCATGCTTATCTAACATCTTACTATTTGGTGTCTCTTAATGGAGACTAAGTCTATGCACTTCAAGTTTATGAAGAAATATTCTTAACTAACAATCATCTGTTTCATACTAAATGTGTTAAATCAAGTGGTATCATAGAATCCAGGATAGTTTTGTGAATTCAAAAATATCTTTGTAATAAGCCCCTTCAAAAGTGAAGCACATTGCAAGTTCTCATCCCTCGAACAGCATCAAGATACTTAGCCTAAATTTGTATAACACTCCTCAGTTTATTTTTTTTCTTCCAACACCCAAAGTGATCAGCTCTTATGACAGAGGAAAGAGCTCAGATTCAGGCATAGGAGAGACTTGCCTGAAGCTAGTATGTAGTAGATCCAAGTCTCAAATTCAGAGCTCTTAAGTGAAGAGAAATGGCAACATCTTTTATGTCTCAGACAAACAATATTCTTTAATCAGTCTACATCTTTAAAATTATGAGTATGCGGTGGGGGCAGAGAGCATAATAGTTATGCAAAGAGACTGTCATGCATGTGGCTCTAAAGCCCCATGCTTAATCACCCACACCACCATAAACTAGAGCTAATCAGTACAACAGAAAAAAAGGCTTTTAAAATTATATGAGTATGTGTTTAAATACTTGAAAAATCTTATAGTTACTCAGTATTGTCTTTCTTCAAAGCAGCTTACTTAGGGGATAAACTGTAGTCTATTGAATTACACAAAACTTGCACACCACAAAAATATATTCACATTTTAACCCCTGGAAATTGCTGATGTTACCTTAGTTGGAAAAAAAAAGGTTCTTTGCATATATAATCAAGTCAAGGATGTGGAGGTAAAATCACCTTGAAATATACAAAAGGGCTCTAAAAAGTTCTGTCTTTTTTTTTTTTTTTTTTAAGAAAGAGACAACATAAAGAGAGAAAAAAGAAAGAAGTTCAAATTAAGACAAAAGCAAGACTTTTAGGAGGGATGGCCATAAAGTAACAGGTGACAGAATTTATCTTTCCCCAAACAATAAATATCTACAACTATCAAACTTAACAAAATTCACCAATTACAGCTGAGACATCTATAGAAGCACTACAGCCACAGATGGGTGCTAATGTGTGTGGTAGGGATGAGAAGTGATGTGAGACTGAAGCCAAACACAAAGAATTTAGGGCTCTAGAAGTAAACAGCACCATTTTTCCTCTACACACAGTAAGAAATCAAGGCAAGTAATCAAGGAAGAGAAAGAGGGGAATTTATGATGTTTTAATTATGATCTCAGGAACACTAGCCTACTTAATTAGCTTTGTCCTACAGGAAAAGGCTCACCAAAAAAGCAGGGAGCACTTGTAACCAAAATAAGTCCAGTCTGTTGCCAAAACATAAAGGTAATTTGTGGCAGCTGACATTGGCTAAACTGTAAAATTAGTCCTGCTTCTATTAAAACAGCTGTAGCCCAGCAGCAAATCCCTGCAGCTTCATTTAGATTGAAATCATACAGAGAAATGATTTACACACACCACATGGAGCACAAAACAGATCAAAGAAACAACAACAACAAAAAACCTAACCTCAGCCCCAAGCCCTCTCTCTACCAAGCAACATATAAACAAAGTGAAGCCCAGAGACCACAATAATAGCACCACCTGCTGGCCTCCAGTAACCAGCACCATAAATGCATAAACAGAAATACAGTAGAAACAAACTACCAAACATGACAAATCAGGCAGATAGAAATGAAATAGAAAAACTCCAAGAAAATATAGACAGAGAGGGACAATCAGAGGAAGACTACAGAAAGCTCATTATGAGGACTATCCAAGAATCTAAGCATAATATGGAGAAATATATTCAAGAGTAGAAAGAATATTTCACTAAGGAGTTAGGAAACACAAAAGAAAGCTTCAAACAGTTCTTAAAGAAACTCGAAAATATGAAAGAAGAACTTTGATCAGAGTTTACTAAGCATTTAGGAAGCATGAATGAAAAAATTTCAGACAGAATTACAAGGAGTGAAAGACTTAAATTTAGTACAGGCTCAGGTATAAGGCTTAAGAAGTAGACTCACTAATGCAGAGGAAAGAATATCTAAGCTAGAAGACACAATTAGCCCATTCTTTCATCTAAAGATGAAGAAGAGGAAAGATGAAGAAAGAATGAAGTTATCTATGTGAAATTACAGACTCCATCAAAAAACTGAATGTAAGAGTGATAAGAATGACTGAGGAAGAGGACAGGGTGAAAGAAACAGAGACTATTTTCAGAGGAATTTTAGCTGAGAATTTTCTTCACTTAGGCAATCCTGAAAACATATTCATTTAAAAGGCAGAGTGTACAACAAGGTACATGAATGCAAAATGACCAATAACAAGGTACATCATTGTAAAACTATTAAAACACAATAATAAGAGTAAAAAATGTAGGCTGCTGGGGAAAGAAAAGAAGTTACATACAAAGGTAGAGTTTTCAGGCTTTCAGCAGACTTCTCTTCATAGACCCTACGAGAGACTGAAATGGCATGTTCAAAGTAATAAAAGGAGAGGGAATTCTAGCCACATATCTTGTATCCTGAAAAATTATCTTCCATATATAAGGGAGAAATAAAGTTCTCCCAAATATGCAAAAGCTAAAGGAACTGGCCATCATAAAACCTACTTTACAAGAATTATTGTAAAGAGTCCCACAAGAAAAGAGGAAACAAAGGAATATGTGCTCTAAGTGAGGTCAACAGCAGTAGACTAAAACTAAGAACACACAGGGTGAAACCAAGATGGTGACTCACATGGCCTGAGCTCTGAAAGGAGGCTGCTTCAAAACTGGGAAGTTTGGGTGAGGGTAGGAATTATGGGTCAGTAGTGGGATAGACAAGAACTAAAGAAGAGTCCTATAATTAATATTTGTGCCAGCAAACAGAGGCCAAAAAGGGAAAAAGGAATCAGGGAAATAGGCTGGGAGTTTTCTGTTTGATAGTCCCAACCCCCACACCAGCTACTCCTGGTGGGACTCCTGTGGAGGGAATTTCTTTAGCAAGATTCCTGGATCATCATGGGTATCTTTCAAATGTGTGTCATTCAAAAGACATTGAACTGAGCTGGAGTCCTGTGTGACAGAATACATGACCAATCATGGCCTCAGTCTTGCCTGGGGTAAAGTACTGTTTTTATGCTAACATTTGAGTTTTCCTGATAGTTACCTCTTATAATTGCTTACTTTTAGCTTGGTTTTAGAAAGAGACAAAGCTGTGTGGAGCCAATATATACCAGTTCAATTTGCAGACTGACTGTTAGGGATTTTTATTTAATTTCATTCTATTATCATTATTACTTGTGCTTGTCTCTATTCCCCCCTCTCCAACTTGAGCAAAAGTAGCCATTTCTGTTTCTTCCATTGATAGGTGATTGGGTATGCTACACATTCTGGGAGAGACTTGCCCCCCTCTCTTTCTCTCTTTTCTCTACTTCTCTGTTTCTTTCCTTAAAGCTGATCTGAGAAACCTCTTTCTTTCACAAGCTTTTTTTCTTTCTATTTTATTCGCTGACACTTGTTCATGAATTATCTTGTAGCAGGAGTATAACTGAGAGTACATTCTTTCTTCTCTCACTCTCTCCCACAGTGGCTCTCTCCTCTTTCCTTCTCTCTCTCTTCCCACTATCTCTAGAATTTATAGCTGACAGATTGTTTTCGTACTTCTCTATTCTTATTTTTCCTTGTTTCTTTTTTTTTCTTTTTCTTTCCATTTGTATTGTTGGTTTTTGTTTTTAGAGTGGAGGTGTTGCTTGACTATCTGTTTTTGGCTGAACTGCATTAATCTTTGCTCTGGCTGCTATTGTACTTTCCTAGGTTTGTGACTTCATCTGAGAAAAGACTCTAGTGTGGCCTATACTCACACAAAACAACTGAAGAGTGACTGGACATAAAGATACAAAGCACACTAATTAAAAAAAAAGGTCAAATTAAAAGCAAATAAAACTGCTATCACAATGAATCAACTATTGCCAAGAAGCAACTATAGCTAAGAGAACTATCCAAACAGTTATGGAACTATTAATTACAGAAAATAGGGCAACTATTGAGGAAAGGGCTATCAGAAACAGGAAAACAACAGATGAGATCCTCAAGGAAAATACCAGCTACCTCAGGGTAATTAGAGAACTGAAAGCTGAAATAGCTGAGCTAAAAGGACAACTATCAAAACAAGCTAATACTGTAACTAAACTGAAGAAAGAAGCTGAGGGAAGAGACAGTAAGTTAGCAGAAGCAGAAAATAGAATTAGCCAGACAGAGGATGAGCTAGAGAAAATTAAGAAAGAGGTAAAAGACCTAAAAAAGAGATTGAGAGACACTGAAAACAACAACAGAGACATATAAGATGATATCAAAAGAAGTAACATTTGCATAATTGGCCTACCAGAGAAAGAGAGGAAGGGGAAGTAAACATCCTAGAGTAAATAATAGAAGAAAGCTTCTCAGCCCTAAACAACAGAAAGGTCATTAAGATTTAAGAGGCCCAGAGATTCCCAAACAGAATCAACCCAGACCTGAAGACACCAAGACACATCATAGTTACAATGAAAAGAAGCAAGGATAAAGAAAGGATCCTAAAGGCTACAAGAGGAAGATAAAAAGTCACATATACGGGAAAATCCATAAGATTATCAGCAGACTTCTCCACTCAAACTCTAATAGCCAGAAGAGAATGGAAATATATTTATCAAGCCCTCAACGAAAAGGATTTCAACCAAGGATACAATTTACAGATAGACTGTCAATCAAGCTAGATGGAGGGATAGAAACCTTCTCAGACAAGCAACAATTAAAGGAGGCAACTATCACCAAGCCTGCTCTAAATGAGGTTCTAAAAGACCTCCTATAAACAAGAACATTACCAAATACTTGCCGTATATCAGAGAAAAAAAAACAACTAATGAATAATGGCACTTCAGTACCTTAAATCCATAATATCAATAAATGTCAATGGCCTAAATTCACCCATAAAAGGCACAGAGTAGGATAATGGATCAGAAAACACAACCCAAGTATATGCTGCTTGCAAGAATCCCACCTGACCCAACAAGACAAAAACAGACTTAAAGTGAAAAGATGAAAAACTATCGTACAGGCTAATGGACCACAAAAAAGGAAGTAACAGCCATTCTCATATCTGACACAATAGACTTTAAACTAAATAAAGTAATAAAAGATAGGCAAGGTCATTACATAATGATCAGAAGATTGATCAATCACAAAGACTTAACAATACTAACATCTATGAGCCCAATGAAGGTCCATCTAAATACATCAAACACTTACTAAATGAACTACAAAAATACATCAATAGTAATACAGTAGTAGGAGACTTCAACACCCCACTCTCAGACAAAGACAGATCAGTGAAGCAGAGAATCTGTCGGCGTTCACACTGGGTGGCACCAGCAGGAAAGCTAACCGGACCAGCTCTCTCTCACTCGTTCAAGGGACGAAATGAAGCAAAGACACCGGGAAGAAATGATGTGTTCTCAAATCTCAAATCTCATTTATTAGCAGGTGGGAAGGAGTTTAAGTAGAAAACCAAACAAAGAACATTATTCAAATATGTCAGAAATTACAGGTATCTTAAAGGTCAGCTTACCCCTATGGCAGGGGGCTGGTTATGACAGGAATTGATGCAGATACATAAAGGTCAAGATAATTAGTCTCCTGATGCAGGCATTTAATTACCCAGAGGCGTTTTGAGAGGAGAATAGGGGTTGAACCAATTAAGGCAAGATAGAGAGAAAATAAGCAAGGTTTGATGCAAATTGAGGACATCAGAGGGCACTGCTAGGAGTGTGTGATAAGGTGTGTTCTCCTCTGTGATCAGAAGGTGAGGTGAACTTTGAGTAAATGAATCTTAAAGTAGGCAGCCATGTGACCTGCAGTTAATGGAGAGAGGTATTGAGGTTTCTGTGGTCTTGAGAGTCAAGAAGGGAAGAACTTAGTCTGAGAGACAGTTTCCCCACTTTGCTCACCTCGGTTGAGAGAGACTAACAAGAGGGTATCTTCTCAGACCTCCATCCAAGGATGGGGGACTTCTCCCTAAGCTCTATCAAACTTACACATAGCCCCACAAGAATCAACAAAGAAACAAGAGAATTAGTCGAAGAGATGGATAGACTAGACATTTTCAGAGTTTTTCACCGCAAGAAACTGGAATACACATTATTTTCAAGTCCACATAGCACATCCTCAAGGATAGACCACATCTTAGGCCACAAAGACAGTATAAACAAATTCAAGAGCATTGAAATCATCTTTTCAGACCACAGTGGAGTAAAGCTAACATTCAATAATAAACATAAAATTACTAAAAGCCAAAAAACTTGAAAACTCAACAATACTGCTTAATAACTGCTGGGTCAAAGAGGTGCTCAAGTAAGAAATTCAAATGTTCCTAGAAACAGATGAAAATGAAGACATGAGCTATCATAATATATGGGACACAGCTAAAGCAGTACTTAGAAAGAAACTCATAGCTATATAGCACACATTAGAGAACAAGAAAATGCTCAAGTAAATTACCTTACTGCATGCCCTAAGGACTTAGAAGAAGAGGAACAAAGGAACCCTAAGGCATCCAGAAGGACTGAAATCACCAAAATTAGAGCAGAAATAAACAACATTGAAAATAAGAGAAACATACAAAAGATCAATGAAACCAAATGTTGGTTCTTTGAAAAATTAAAACTAAGAACACAATAAAAAATGAAAAGAACAGCAAAACAGGAAAAGGTAATGAGTTAATGGACAAAGTGGTTATATCAAATGCTAGTTAATAAAGAACAACTTGAAAAAGACTTTTAAGATACACTTTGTTAGTTATTACACTTAGGGTAACCACAATATAAAACAAGGAACAGAGATTTACAGAAAGCACAAGAGAAATCAGCAAGGAATTCATCATAGAAAACCATCTACACAAAAGGACAGATAGAAACTTATGGGCAAAGAATGAACAATTAAAAAAAAAACTCAAAACAAAAACCAGAGTGGATTTAAGTAAATTCCATACAATAATCGCCCTAAGTGTGAATGGCTTAAATTAACCTGTCAAAAGACTCAGAATAGCTGAATGGATAAAAGAACAGGATCCATCCATTATATGTCTTCGGAAAACCTAATTCCAAAGAAAAGACAAACAAGCTTAATGTAAAAGGTTGGATCAAGATGTTTCAAGCTGATATTTCAGAAAAAAAGGCAGGAACAGCTATTCTGTTCTCAGATAAAATAGACTTACAGGTAAAGAAAGTAAGCAGAAACAGAGAGGGACACTACATATGACCAAAGGATTAATCCATCAGGAAGATATAATCATTATAAATATACATGCCCTAAACTCGGTGCATCCAAATATATAAAATAAATACAGAACTTAAGGGAGACATTGACAGCAACACAGTAATAGTATAGATCTTAGCATGCCACTTACAGCAAGAGACAGATTGTCTGCACAAAAAAAAAATCAATAGACAAATATGGAATAATAGACAAAACAGACCTAACAAATATATACAGAACTTTCCATCTCAAAAGAGATGAATACACATTCTTCTCAAGTGCACGTGAAACATTCACAAGGATTGACCATATGATAAGCCAAAAAGAAATCCTAAACAAGTATATAAATATTAAAATATAAAATGCATCATTTCAGATCATGATGGAGTATGAAGCCAGAAATCAACCACAAAAAGAAAAGAAACTGTCTCCAGAGTCTGGAGACTAAACAACGTGCTTCTAAACAATACATGGGTCATTGAAGACATCAAGAAGGAAATTAAGAATTACCTTGATACCAATGAAAACAAAAAAACCAGTTACCAGACCCTATAGGATACAGCAAAATCAATCCAGAGAGGGAAGTTCATAGCAATGAATGCCCACATTAATAAAGAAAAGAAATCACTAGTAAACCATCTAACAACTCAACTGAACCAACTAGAAGTAGAGCAAAAAAGAGACCCAACAGTCAGCAGGGACAGAAAATAGTTGAAATCAGAGCAGAAATCAATGAAATAGAAAAGAAAAAGATGGGTCTGGGTAGTGGCACACCTGGTTGAGCACACATGTTACAATGCAGAAGGACCTGGGTTCAGCCCCTGGTCCCTACCTGCAAGGGGAAAGCTTTGTGAGTGGTGAAACAGTGCTGCGGTTGTCTCTCTCTCTCTCTCTCTCTCACTCTCTCTCTCTCTCTCTCTCTTTCTCTCTCTCTCAATCAGCTCCTTCCCTCTTGATTTCTGGCTGTTTCTATCCAATAAATAAATAAATATAATTAAAAGTTAAAAGAAAAGTAACATTAGGAAGATAATTGAAACCAAGATCTAGTTCTTTGAAAGCATAAATAAAATAGATAAAACACTGACTATACTCACTAAGAGAAAAAGAGAAAACATGGTAAAATCACTCAGAAATGAGAGAGGAGATATTACAACAGATGAAGCAGAGATACAAAAGATCACACAAGTTATTATAGACATAAATATAGAAATAAACTTGAAAGTTTAGAAGAGTCATACCAATAGCCAACCTTGACACAGAGGAAGTAAATAAACGGGCCAATCACTAGTAAAGAAATTGAAACAGTAATCAAAAGCCTCCCCAAGAACAAAAGCCCAGGCCCAGATGGCTACACTAATAAGTTCTATTCTTCTTCTTCTAGCGTTTGCCCTTCTTCTGTAGCCAGTCAGCAGCGTCAGGTTGAAAGCTGTCAGGAGCTGCTTGTTTCTGGCTTTGAAAGTGACTGGGATCCATGTGGATTCAGTTGGCTGGGAAGGATCGTCAATTTCCCCAATGAATGGGTACTCACGGGATGCACCACGAGAAGGTCGATCCAATGCATCCTGTAAGTTCTATAAAACATTCAAAGAACAAAAACCCATCCTCTTCAAACTCTTCCAGAAAATAGAAGAGGGAATCCTTCCAAATACGTTCTATGAGGCTACTATCAATATGATCCTTAAAGAAGGGAGGGACTCCATGAAAAAAAAAAAAAACTATAGGTTTATATCCCTGATGAATATTGATCCTCAACATAATCTTGGCTATTGAATCCAACAACATATTAAAAGAATAATCCATTGGGCTAAGTGGTGGCACACCTGGCTGAGCACACGTTACAATGCACAAGGACCCAGGTTCAAGCCCCCAGTTCCCACCTCAGGGGGAAAGCTTTGTGAGTGGTGAAGCAGTGTTGCAGTTGTCTCTGTCTATTTCCCTATCACCCCCTTCCCTCTTGATTTCTGGCTGTCTCTAGCCAATAAACAAATAAATACTTAGGGATCACTCATAAAATTGTGGTCACAGAAACGAGGAATCAGATCTAGGCCCTTTTAGCCTAAAGACCTTTTGGTCTGGGATGGTGTATAATCCAGAGATAACCCAACACTAGCAGAGGTAGCTCAAAGTTCAGGTGGTTTTGGGGTGTGGGAAAGTGGTATTTATCTCATAGGAGAGTTTTGACTAAATATTTTATGATATTTATAAAAATTTTTCTTGGGGCCTTGAGGTTAAGCACAAACATTACCATGCACAAGGACTTGGGCTCACATCTCGGGCCCCTGACAGGCAGGAGAGATGTTTCACAAGCAGTGAAGCAGTACTGCTGAAGATCTCTCTCTCTCCCTCTCCTCCTCCCTCTTCATCACCTTCTTTCCTTTCCCTCTTCATTTCCTTCTTCCCTCTCAGTTTCTCTATCTCTACCCAAAAATAAATTAAATGCTTAAAAAATATAAGAAAATGCTTCTTATTACAGCAATGATCACATGATAAGAGCTCAGTAAAAGTTAGTTGTTGGTATAGTTAGGGTAAGTGGTAAACAAGTCATTAAGTCTAGTTTTATGGTAAACCTTGGGGGGGGGGTAAATATATAAGATAACGTCTGTAACTCATCAAGGTCTATCTCAGCCAATTATGGTTATAATTACAACAAAAAAAAAATTGGAGTTAAAGAGTTGTGATAGCACACGCTGCACCTTTTTCTCTCTTCCTTTCTTTGGAAAACTGTAGTGGCAAGACATTGCTGACAAAAATTAGAGAAAATTCCATTTCTTTTTGTGCCTAATCCCCTTTACAAGCTCCTTCTCACTCCCTTCTCCAACTAATTTCCCATTTCTCTCCTTACCACTTTTTTAATTTTCTTTTTTGTTTGTTTGTTTTATTTTATGTTTTGTTCTCAGGGCCTCATGTATTCCAGTATTCCCAACAGATATTTGTCCCTTTCATTTCAAATAGAAACAGAGAGGGAGAGACAGAGAGGAAGGAAAGAAGGAAGGAAGGAAGGAAGGAGAGAAGAAAGGAAGGAAGGAAGGAGAGAAGAAAGGAAGGAAGGAAGGAAGGAAGGAAGGAAGGAGAGAAGGAAGGAAGGAAGGAAGGAAGGAAGGAGAGAAGGAAGGAAGGAAGGAAGGAGAGAAGAAAGGAAGGAAGGAGAGAAGGAAGGAAGGAAGGAGAGAAGAAAGGAAGAAAGGAAGGAAGGAAGGAGAGAAGGAAGGAAGGAAGGAGAGAAGGAAGGAAGGAAGGAAGGAGAGAAGAAAGGAAGGAAGGAAGGAAGGAGAGAAGGAAGGAAGGAAGGAAGGAGAGAAGAAAGGAAGGAAGGAAGGAGAGAAGGAAGGAAGGAAGGAGAGAAGAAAGGAAGGAAGGAAGGAAGGAGAGAAGGAAGGAAGGAAGGAAGGAGAGAAGGAAGGAAGGAAGGAGAGAAGAAAGGAAGGAAGGAAGGAAGGAGAGAAGGAAGGAAGGAAGGAGAGAAGGAAGGAAGGAAGGAAGGAGAGAAGAAAGGAAGGAAGGAAGGAAGGAGAGAAGAAAGGAAGGAAGGAAGGAGAGAAGGAAGGAAGGAAGGAGAGAAGAAAGGAAGGAAGGAAGGAGAGAAGAAAGGAAGGAAGGAAGGAAGGAGAGAAGGAAGGAAGGAAGGAAGGAAGGAGAGAAGAAAGGAAGGAAGGAAGGAAGGAGAGAAGAAAGGAAGGAAGGAAGGAAGGAAGGAGAGAAGGAAGGAAGGAAGGAAGGAGAGAAGGAAGGAAGGAAGGAAGGAAGGAAGGAAGGAAGGAAGGAGAGAAGAAAGGAAGGAAGGAAGGAAGGAGAGAAGAAAGGAAGGAAGGAAGGAGAGAAGAAAGGAAGGAAGGAAGGAAGGAAGGAAGGAAGGAAGGAAGGAAGGAGAGAAGGAAGGAAGGAAGGAAGGAGAGAAGAAAGGAAGGAAGGAAGGAAGGAGAGAAGGAAGGAAGGAAGGAGAGAAGGAAGGAAGGAAGGAGAGAAGGAAGGAAGGAAGGAAGGAAGGAGAGAAGCAAGGAAATACTGCAGCACAGATCCACTGCTGAATGATCTTTCTTTGGTGCCATATGAGGTGCTACCATGTGGTGCTGGGGACTTGAACACAGGTCCTCACACATAGTAAAGTGTGTGCTCTTCCCTGTCCCTTCTTATAATTCTCACTACCCAACTCTTTTATTTTTGGATTTTGCTCATATAGGTGAAACTTTCACTAGTCTATAAAATTCTCAAGAGTCTAAGTCATGCCTTAGCAAACCATATGAAGCCTCTCCCGCACAGTGTAGAAAAGTCACACTCTAAATACTTGAATCAAACTCTTATTGCTAGTTAAGAATATTTCTGATTTCTTTGTACAATAAAAGTCTATGTAAGAGGAGAAGGGGAAAGCATCTCTAAGATAAAGAAGCAAGTATATGTGGAGCCACAACCTCAGTTTCATATGAAGTTCTAAGTACAGTCTGCAAGAGGTGAAAACAAACTATGAAACATGCCCAAGACTTTTATCTGATAAAGCTGAGTCCAACTTAGATCTTTCCATCAATATGTTCCCAAACTTTTTTCTTCTCATAATGCTGATCACATGTTCAAAACTCCCAAACTGAAGGATGTTGACAAGTTAGTTTTCTGCTATTTGTTTATTTGTTTGCTTTTATGCCCCCAGGGTTACTACTGGGGATCACTGTATGCTCAAAGAATCCACCACTCCTGGGGCCAGTATTTTTTTTCTTTTAAAGCTGTTTTTTTTGTTTTTTTTCATAGTGATAGTGAGATATTTAAAAGAGGGAGGAACAGAAATAGAGACATCTGAAGCACTGCTTCATCACTAGAAAAACTTCTCCCCTGTAGGTGGGAAGCGGTGGCTTGAACCCAGGTCTTTGCACATGGTAATGTGTATACTCTACCAGCCTCTTACAGGTTAGTTTTTTTTAATGTCATAATTTTATTACTTAAAAAAATTATTAAAATTTCATATAGCCACTTTCAGGGACCTTAAAGACCCCAATGTCATTAAGGCTTGTAATATGGCATTGCTATCGCCAGTTACAAAAAATACAGATTAGTTTTTAATGTTCTCTATTTCTCTGTCTTACAGAGGTTTGTTTTTTAAAAAAAATTCAATATAAATAGTTCCTTATAAGAGACACAACAGCAATTTTAGCTGATGCCACTTTTGCAAAGATACATAGTCAAATTCAGTCTCTATCAGCCAAGTAGTTAAACTTCATACTCAGCATAGCCTTTTGTGAGAAATTCATTTTTAGTGACCTGGTGTCCCAAACATATAATCTAGAGATACTAATAGAATGGAATAATTAAGTTTCTCCATTCAGTGCTTTCCAGATGTTTTGTCTTTCTCCCCCTTATTATTTCAATAATAGAATTTTGAAGTGTTTAAACATATGAGAGAAAATTTGAAGCAGAACTGGATGACTTGTAGACAACTAAGGAGTAGAGTTCATTACAGTGTTTATAAGCATTGTCAAATTCCCATTGTCCTAGGGGAAATGACGGTGCAAAAAAAACTACGCTCCTGTTCTTGGGGGTGGTGAAAATCACATAAACTGTCTCCTACAAATCACATTTTGCTCCTCTAAGTGGATCTGATGAGAGAGAAGGAGCGGGTTTCACCATGGTAAGGAGCTTTGATCATTTTGATCAAACACAGACCACCTATCAGCCTTCCAAGTGCCACCATGCATCATACACATTCTCAATATTGTGTCATAATAGCTACCAGTCATTGTAGTTGAGATAAAAAAAAAGGATTGTAATTAAACATATGATTGGATCCAGACATTTTAATCATGCCCTCTATCTATTTTGCAAAGCAGGCCTGCTGACTTTCCAGCAGTCCCCTGGAATCGCCCTAGGAGGACGATTTGCATGCTAACTGAATTCATGTACCGTGCAGATTGCACGAGGACATCTGTTGCTGATTGTTTTGGTCCCCTGCTTTTCAGACTCAAATATGAAAATGCAGAAAGTAAAAGGCAAATTACGGAGCCTGGGGCAAAAGAGCAGACTGATTATTTGACTTTTTTCTCTCTTTCGCCATCCCTCTAAGGAGGCTATTACAGAAACTAGAACCGTCCCCAATTTTGCAGTTCCCCCAACATTACAATAAAATCAGTACCCATGAAATGATGGTGTTTCCCAGATGCTTCTAGTCTTAGCCTTATTCGTGTTGGCCAGCATAAGACCCTATCCCCAGGTCGAAGGTCTACAAGACATAGACAGGGGAGGAACTTTGTGATCTTGGAACACAGACATAAGAAACAGTCTTGAAACATGCTATGTTGCAAGGCGGAGCTAATCAACTGGCTTGGCAAACATTCTTCCCAGCTTAGTGAAGACTGGGGAATGCCAAGTATTCATGAGGAAAGGAACTAACTCATGTAAACACAAAAGAATCATTAAGGACAATTTCGATCTATATTAACAGAACTTGCAACATAGCATAGGATCACTGAGATGGAGCCTGGGTGGAGCTTCCTCTGACTTTACTCAGGGAAAAGGCTAGGTCTAGACTTGAGATACGAAAGCATTTTTTATGTTATCATGTGTCTGGCATCATTGAGAATGTGTGCCATCAGTCCTTACAATATTGGAAGGAATAGGGTTGCTTCCTCTTTGGAAAGGAAGAACCTACAATTGAAAACATTTAACTTGCTAAGATCATTCAGCAAGAAATCACAGACCAAGCTTGATTCAAACTCTGGTGTTTTTGTTTGTTTTGTTTTGTTTTTCCATTTGAATATACAATATATTTCATTATCCACCCACTGCCCTATACTTGTGTGGACTGCATTACTCAATCTCTTTTTTCATCCACCACACAACACAAAATGTATGACCTGGAGAAGATGTATTCTTTTTTTTTCTTTTTTCTTTTGTTGGCTATAGCTTTTGTTTCATCATAAGCAACAGAAATTCTGGGGACAGACGACTAGATAAAGAAGTTATGGAATAGGGGCCAGGAGGTGGCACGCCTGACTGAATGTACATGTGACAATGCCCAAGGATCCAGATTCAACCCCCCAGCCCCCACCTGCAGGGGGAAAGCTTCACAAGTGGTGAAGTAAGGCTTTCTCTTCCTCTCTATCTCCCCATCCCTCTGGATTTCTCTCTGTCTCTATCCAATAAATAAAATAATATAATAAAAAAGAAATTATGGGACATTTTTCTCATCTGCTATATTCTTACTTTTTGGTTTCTGTTTAGTAATCATTTTGTCTTGTCTTATATCTTACCACCTTTCAGCCACCAAGTTACAGATGCTATCATGATTCCATCCTGGCTTTCCTGGGCAGACCTCATCAGTGTGTCCCAGAACCTCACTTCTCTAGAGCCCTTCCACTAGGGGAAGAGATTAAAAACAGGCTGAGGATATGGATTGACCTACCAATGTCTATGTCCAGCAGAGAGGCAATTATAGAAACCTGAACTCCCACTTTCTGTACCCCAAAAAGAATTTTGCCCCATACTCTCATTGGGGGAGAAATAATAGGGGAAGATGACCAGAGAGCTCTGAACTCCAAGTCCATCAGGACCCTGAGAGAGAAGTGGGGAAAAAAGGGCATCCAAAAGTAGTAATAGGTATAGGTGTGACTTAGGAAGGAAGAAAAGGTCGGACTACAGAAAAATGGGCAAATACATATAAACATAAACAGGTAGAGCTATAGAAATAATAGTTAACCCACACCCACATGTGACCTTGAGAAAACTACTTCAATTTCCACAGGAGGGAATGGGGACACAGAACTCTGGTGGTGGAAATAGTGTGGAATTATACCCCTGTTAACTCATAATTTTGTAAATCAATATACTAAGTCACTAATATAAGATAAGAAGGAAGTCATGGGATATGTATTCAAAGGACTACTATTCTGCAATTTAGATGATATTATATTCTTAAGAACCAAGTGGGTAGAACCAAAGGTGCTTATGTTTAGTGAAATAAGTAACAAGATAAAAGGATGGAATTGTTTATATGGAGAGCGTAGAAAAGTAAAGCACGGGAAATGTTATGCATGTACAAACTATTGTATTTACTGTCCACTACAAAACATTGACCTCCCAATAAAGAGATTAAAAGAAAAAAGAAAGAGAAGTAAAACAAGTGGACAGGCATTCTCTGAGCTTTCATGCCTATCACACTGGAAATGGGCACAGACTTTGGTGATGAATGCAGTTAAATTATACATATACTTATTTACTTATTTATTATTTATTTATTTATATTTTTTAACAGCCCTGACCCTAGGAAGTAGAATTTCTAGATGCTCATGACTATGTTTGCTAATAATATGCTTGATTCTGAGCAAATTAGCTCTATTACATTGAAATAATTCCAATGATAATAAGTCCTTCATTAAAGACATCTGAGGAGCATATGTTTTAAAAATAAAGCCACACAGAAATTAGTCCCTTTGTTTAAAACACAGAATCATTTTTTAAAAAATATTTCATTTATTTATTAATGAAAAAGATAGTAGAGAAAGAGAGTAAGACATCACTCTGGTACATGTGCTGCCAGGGATTGAACTCTGGACCTCATGCTTGAAAATCTGATGGTTTTTTTTCCTCTTTTTTTTATTTGTTATTTTATTTTTTAAGAAAGTATTAATTAACAAAACCATAGGGTAGGAGGGGTACAACTCCACACAATTCCCACCACCCAATCTCCATATCCCACCCCCGCCCCTGATAGCTTTCCCATTCTCTAGCCCTCTGGGAGCATGGACCCAGGGTCATTGTGGGTTGCAGAAGGTAGAAGGTCTGGCTTCTGTAATTGCTTCCCCGCTAAACATGGGCATTGACTACCAAGACTTAAAAAAGAAATCAAAAAAAGGAATAAACTATTTTTGGACTATTTCTGGATGTCTCCAGAAACCATGGCTGTGTCCAGCCGTTTTATATAAAGTCAGTTAACTTTCAGAGTACTCTGAGCACAATGGGTCGTACAAAAAATTTTGGTCACTCAACTCACTCGATTTTTTTTTTTAACTCACTCACTCACAAAACACAACTGGCCAGTCATAGCATAAGACATTTGGGGGGGGAGGGAGGAAGAGTTCTGTGAATCAGATTTTTTTTTAGATTCTGCCATGTTGTATTATGGATCCTGGGGTGTATCCTGCAGCCAGTCCTCTTGCAGCTAGTCTTCTTGCAGTGTTTCTTGTTCTTCAGGGATATCAGCGCCATCATGTGGGTACTGCTGGACATGGCGGGCAGGAACCCAAACAGGCTTGGAGTAATTTTGTGGAAAAATGCATGCGAAACCCCTCCCCATAGTCAACAGGGGGTCAGGTCCTTTCCAAATTTTATCAAGTGGGTCTTTCCATTTGACTTTAATAGCTGGGAGGGTGGGTGGTGTTTGCCAATGAAGAATTATAGGAGGTTGGTCTGAGTTTTTGTAAATATTAAAGAGATTTAATGTAGTTAAGGCTTTTGCCAGCTGGATATTGGGAGGGTAAATTTCCCCTTTTTCTTTATTTAATTGAGCCTTAGGAGTTTGATGGGCCCTCTCAACAATGCCTTGTCCCTGTGGATTATACGGAATGCCTGTAGTATGAGTAATGTTCCAGAGGGAACAAAAATCTTTAAATTGTTTGCTGGTAAAAGCATTCAATTATCAGTTTTAAGTTGAAGAGGTAAGCCCATTACAGCAAAACAGGAGGGCATATGGCTTATAAGCTTTTTTGAGTTTTCTCCAGTCTGAGCTGTAGCCCACATAAACTTAGAGAAGGTATCAACTGAGACGAACACATATTTTTGTTTGCCAAAGTTGGGTATATGGGTAACATCAATTTGCCAAAGAGCGTTGGCTTTTAAACCTCGAGGATTAATCCCCAGAGTTTGACTAGCAGGTGTTTTGATTAGACCTGCACAGGAGGAACATGTAGCAAGAATACGTTTTAACTGTGGCAGAGGAATATCAGGAAATTGAGCTCGAAGACCTTTAAGATTAACATGGGTTAGGGAATGAATGTCAGCAGGATTAGAGACAGAGGCTAGGAGAATTCCTGTGGAGGCAAGGTGGTCGGCTGCAGCATTCCCTTCGGACAGGGGACCAGGAAGAGGGCTGTGGGAACGTAGGTGCTGAACATACAGTGGTTGGGTTTGAGAACAGAGCATAGAGGCAATTTTAATTAAAAGAGGAGAAAGTGGGTTGTCATCAATTCTTACATAAGATAGAGAAAGCCATGGAAGTAAGTTAACAGTATACACACTGTCAGAAAAAAGGTTGAAGGATTCTGGTACAGCTTTTTTTTTTTTCCTCCATGGTTACTGCTGGGCTCAGTGCCTGCACCATGAATCCACCACTCCTGGAGGCCATTTTTCCCCCTTTTTGTTGCCCTAGTTGTTGCAGCCTCTTTACGGTTATTATTGCCATTATTTACGTTGCTTTTGTTGTTGGATAGGACAGAGAGAAATGGAGAGAGGAGGGGAAGACAGAGAGAGAGAGGGAGAGAAAGATAGACACCTGCAGACCTGCTTTACCGCCTGTGAAGTGACTCCCCTGCAGGTGGGGAGCCGGGGGCTCGAACCAGGATCCTTATGCCGGTCCCTGCGCTTTGTGCCACGTGTTCTCAACCCACTGCGCCACCGCCCAACCCCCTCTGGTACAGCTTTTAATGCAAGGAAAACAGCATAAAGTTCTTTGTACTGAGGGGAATTATCAGGAAGCTCAGTAAAGAGAGGTTTGGGGTATTGCTGGTCTGAATAATATATAAGGGCAGCAGCTCCCTTTTTTCCACCATCAGTGGACATTGTAGGAGCAGAGGGAATGGGATCTTGAGAGAAAAGTTTAGGTACTAGTAGAGGCAACAGAGGTAAAGAAGCTATCAAATTATTAGAGGGAAAATGATTATCTAATTGTCCTGAAAAACCTATTAAACTTATGGCAAAACGAGAATAGTGGCGTATGAGCCATTCTGTTTCTGTGAGAGAAAAGGGAAGAATGAATCTGGTTCCCTTCCTAAGACCTGAACTGATCTGTTTCTTCCTTGGCGAACCATAAATGCTAAGGCATCAATCTTGGTAAGGAGTCTTGGAGCTCCGCCTACTGGAGTATGAAGCCATTTGAGAACGCCATGTTTCTGCCACAATGCCCCCACTACCGTGTGGGTGGAGTTAAAGATTAGAAGATTTACCGGAGAGGAGGGGGAGAACCGAACGAGGTGCATGTCCTGGAGAGCCTGGTTAACTTTTTCCAGTGCTAAGGAGGCTTCGGGGGTTAACATACTCTTTGAAGACGGCTGTTTGTTTCTTTTTAACAGATCGAACAGTTGTTGCAGGCAGCTCATAGGCAGATAAAGATACTGACTAAGCCAATTCAAATTTCCAAGAAAACTTTGTAAAGAAGCAAGAGTGAGATTAGAAGGAAAAGTAACACAAGGTTTTAAAGGACGAATCTGCGTTATGGAAATCTCTGAGCCTAAGAAAGATATTGGAGGAATTAGCTGTATCTTCTCAGGAGCTACATTAAGTCCACTTCTCTTAATGCAGGGATTAGAAAATCACGTAGGGCGAGAGATCTGCATCTAATTCTCCCAATATTAACACATCATCCATATAATGAAAAACCTTAAGGCCCTTATGAATATATGGAAAAAGGGCAGATTTAACAGCCTCTTGACAAATAGTAGGACTATTAGCCATGCCCTGGGGCAGTACCACCCATTCAAATCTATCGGCAGGGCTGGCATTATTAATAGAAGGAACAGAGAAAGCAAAATGTTTACAAACTTGTGGGTGTAAGGGAATAGAGAAAAAACAATCCTGTATATCAATAGCTATGATTGGAATTCCTGTGGGAATTGCAGAAGCAAGAGGCAAACCCCTTTGGGGGGAGCCCCAAACCTGCATGGTTTTATTAACTGCACGAAGATCTTGGAGGAGGCGCCATTTTCCTGAGCGCTTTTTAATTACAAAGACTGGAGTATTCCATGGGCTCTGAGAATGACGAATGTGTCCCAAAGATAACTGCTCTTGGACGAGTTCTTTTAAAATTTCTAGCTTCTCCCTAGGCAAAGGCCACTGTTCCACCCAGACAGGCTCATTAGAAAGCCAATCTAAGCAGGGAGTTCTGTTACGAACAGTGGCAGTTAGTATTGGGGGTGCTGGTTGTGTCTAGCAGTCTCACAGGAGTGAGTGTGGTGTCCTGCAGAGGTGTCTGTGGATATCACTACATCTATAGATTCCAGCAAGTCTCTTCCCAATAAATTGGTGCTTATATCAGCTATTAAAGGCCGAAAGCATCCGGTAGTTCCTTCTGGATCTTCCCACACAAGGGAATCTCGTGTGAGGAATGACTGAGTCAATCCTCAACACCATGTAAGCGTGGTCCTGGGAGGAGTTCCCAACTCTGGGGAACCTCTGCTTGTCTTAAGATTGTCTTATCTGCTCCCATGTCAATCAAACACTTAAAAGGAATATTACCAATCTTTACTGTCATAGTTGGGTGACCCCTTTCTAAAACAGGGATGGTCCATAAAATCTCAGGCTCCGAATTTGAGCTGTTCTCTTGCTCCAGCCGGTTATTTCTATGCTGGAAGTTCCCACATACCGCGGGTTCCTCCTTCTGCTCACCCTCTGTTATTGCTACTTGGCGTGGTGGGTGTAGTGATGGGTTGGGTCCCAAGCTGGGCTTCTGTTTGTGGAAGAAGGGCACAGCACCAAGTGGTCGACCTGCTTCCTTCCCTCTTGAGGGCAGGGCTAAGGGAAGCCCCACACCTAGTTTAAATTCCTGTTTACATTTGGCAGAGGCGTGCCGTTCTTATGGAACCTTGACCAGTAATCTCTCCTCCAGTGAAATCCTTTCTGGCATCTGGGACAAGGCATTCGTGGTCTCTGGTTCCCTGTCTGGAGGCGGGGTTTCCCTGACTGGAGGCGGGGTTGCCCTGACTGGAGGCGGGGTCGCGGTCTATTTTCTGGACATTGGTTACACCAATGCCTTTGGCGACCGCTCTGAAAGAAAGCCCCTTTTTGCTTATGTAAGGTAGCTGCATAGGCCTGTAACATAGGTCCTTGAAAAGAGCTTGATCTGAGATCCTGTGTAGCTATAATCCAAGTATCTGGGTGTTCGTTTTTAAGAGTGATACAGGCCTGTCGAAAATGCGGAAGCATTCCATCCCAGACTATGGATCGCAGGAGGAGAAAATGAGCGTCAGGATTATAAATCTTCCTTTCCAAACTCGACTGGACCCTGGCAATGAATTTAGCAAGGGATTCATTAGGCTCTTGTTGAAGGTAGAGAATGGGGGCTGAGGCCGCTCCCATGGGTGGTGTTAATCGCTCCCATGTTCTTAATGTGCACAGGCATACCTGATCAAAATACCCAGGTGGAAACTTGGCTTCTGCCTGTTGAATCCCTGTTTCTAATTGGCCTGTTCCAAACAATGCATCAAAATTCCCCTCTGGCTAATTTTGAATATTTTTCCACGATTGCTGTAAACATTCGTCGTGAAAAAATGCGTCCCATTGCAGGAAGAGGGGGCCTGGTAGCGTATCGCGAGTTACATCCCTCCAATCTTGGGGGGTATTAAGGTTCTGAAGCAGGCCTTGTAAAATGGACCTGGTCCATGGGGCATGAACACCGTCATCCTTGATAGCCTGGCGTAGCTCCTTCAGGTCTGTGGTGGAATACGGATACCAGGCCTGAGGTTTTTGTCTATTGGGGGCGACATTGACCGGAAATGTGTGGACTTGCTCTGATAAGTGTGTAGCAGTGGTAGGAGGAGTCACCGAAGTGGAAGCTTCTGGACAAGCGGCCGAAGAAGTGGTTTTGGAGGCTACAGGAGAATTTGGACATGTGTCTGTCAAAACGGGGGTGGGCGAATGTTGGTATGCATGAGACCCCTTCTGTTTCATTTGGTTTAAATCCCCCCTGCTTAACACTATTCTATTTACATAACCACTTCATTCTATTTACATAACCGCTGTTAACAAGCACCTCCCTCCAGGGCATTGGTTCAATCCCCACTGTTTCATGATATGTTTTTGCTCCACACCCCCTCCTTGTCACACCCTGATCCCTTCTTTATCACACCCTGATTTTCACCAGTCACTTTTCTCTCAACCCTCTCTATGTCACATCCTGTTTCCACCTTACTTGGCAAGTATATATAAAGACAGCATTGTGAGTTTTACAATACTGTACCTTGAGTTTAGCTTAGCTTGTCTTAGATTGTGCTGCGTCCTGCATGAATAAAGAGATACTGCCTACAGCTCAACCATGAATCCCTGGTCGTCTGTTACCCGCCCATGAAGCCAGCCCGGTGAAATCAACATAACCCGTCGAAAACAACATATGGCGCCCGAACAGGGACAACCCAGCCATGAGTCCCTGGTCGTCTGTTACACGCCTGTGAAGCTAGCCCGGCGAAAACAACATACCCATCAAAAACAACAGGCGAAGAAGTGGCTGTGGAGTCCAAAGGAGAATTCAGACACGTGTCTGCCAAAATAGGGGCCTCAGGGCAAGATGCCAAAATAGGGGCCTCAGGGCAAGATGCAGAGGAATTAGGGTGGGTCAGGATCACAACAGGCCTTTGCTTCTTCTTGTTTTTAAGGTGCTGGTTAAGTTCTATGATCACTTCCTTTATCTCTTGGACCTCAGCCTCTAGGTCCCTAAGCCTTTTGAGAGGTTTCCCTATATATCCCTTAAAAGCTGCTATGATGATCAACAGGATATAAGGTGCAGCCCCGAGAAAAATGTCCCAGATATATAAAAATTGTATACAGAAAAAAGAATGCAGAATTTGGAAAAGATTTTCCATGGTGGAGAGATCTCAGGAAAACAATAAGAAAGAAAAAAAATCACAGTGCCTTAACACAATATTGCAGATACCCAAAAGGTGTGTACTTATCTAGGATGTCTTCTTGTAAATCTGCTGCTTACATGTCCCTGTTCCGGGCGCCAAATGCCGGGATAGCCTGAGGGTGCTTCTTCCCAAGCTAGTGCTCTCTGGGTTGGAGAGAACTCAACTGGAGCCGATCTATGCTGCGTGGGAGAGGGATCAGGAACTCGTGCTGCACTAACTTCGCAGGAGATACACTCTGGAACTCCCGGAGCCAGAAAGCAATTTCCAAGTGTCTTTAATCAGAAGAGCAGCTGTTGTTATACTCTCCAAGTAGGGTGGAAACAGGATGTGACATAGAGAGGGTGGAGCAAAAATTGACTGGTGGAAGATCAGGGTGTGACAAGGAGAGGGGGCGGAGCAGGTGAGAATTCTACCACTGAACCACCAATGCCCCGGAGGGAAGGTGGTGCTTTATGTAAATGTAAAAGTGATTTATGTAAATAGACCGCAGCTTTGAGTGGGATCAAACCAGTCCCTATATAGGCATACTGGTGCTTGGTTAAGCAGAAGCCAGGGGGAGCTGGCATACTACCCAACATTGTTGTATCCGGTTGGCCAAGATCTTGTTTAATATTTTGACATCTATGTTCATCAGAGATATTTGTCTGTAGTTTTTTCCTTTTTTGTTCTGTCCCTATCAGCTTTTGGTATCAGGGTGATGTTGGCTTCATAGAAGGTGGAAGGTAGTATTCCTGTTTCTTCAATCTTATGGAAAAACTTAAGAAGTATGGGTACTGTTTCCTGAAAGTTTTGTAGAATTCATTTGTGAAGCCATCTGGTCCAGGACTTTTGTTGTTGGGGAGGTTCTTAATAACGGTTTCAATTTCTTTATCTTTGATTGGTGCATTTAGCTTTTGTAGTTCTTCTCGGTTCAGTTTTGGAAGGGCATATGCTTCTAGGAATTGTTCCAGATTCTCTAGCTTGGTGGCGTATAGTTCTTTATAGAAGTTTTGCAGGATTCTCTGGATTTCTGTGGTGTCAGTTGTGATATTTCCTCCATTGTTTACAATTCTATTAATTTGAGTCTTCTCTCTTTTTTGTTTGGTAAGTCTGGCTAGGGGTTTGTCAATTTTGTTTAATCTTTCAAAGAACCAACATTTGGCTTCATTGATCTTTTGTATGGTTCTTTTATTTTTGATGTTGTTTATTTCTGCTCTAACTTTAGTGATTTCTGTCCTTCTGGATGCTTTAGGGTTCCTTTGTTCCTCTTCCTCTAAGTCCTTGAGGTGTGCAGTAAGGTCGTTCATTTGAGCTTCTTCTTGGTGTTTAATATGTGATTGTATGGCTATAAGTTTCCCTCTCAGTACTGCTTTAGCTGTGTCCCAAATATTTTGATAGGTTGTGTCTTAATTTTCATTTGTTTCCAGGAACATTTCAATTTCCTGCTTGAGTGAATCTCTGACCCAGTGGTTCTTAAGGAGTATGTTGTTTAGTTTCCAAATTCTGTGACTTTTAATAATTGTCTGTTTGTTGTTAAACGATTTATTTATTTATTTACTAGAGCACTACTCAGCTCTGGTTTATGGTGGTGTAGGGGATTAAGCCTGAGACTTCAGAGAATTCACACATGCGTCTGAGTGTGATACCTCAGAAAACCTTCAGTTTTGTAAACCATGACTCAATCACTCATTACAATTTTTTCTTTTAAAGAAGACAGCTAAAATAATTGCTTCATTATTTAAATTCAAGCTGAGAATTTGTCTTTCCACACATGGAAAGACTGCTAGGTATGGATACCAGAATTGAATATTTTACAAGATGGTGTTCCCTTAAGAGGCCAAGGTCATTAATGAGGGTGACAGGTACTCCTATCTGATGGCTGGATGATGGTAAGCCCTGTAGATCACACATGTTACTATTAACAAAGATCCCAGTTCTAGTCCCTGCTCCCCACCTTTAAGGGAAGCTTCATGAGTCATGCTGCAGGTGTCTTTCCTTCTCACTGGTTTTAGTCTCCCTCTGTCTTTCTAACTTTCTTTTCTATATCTTCTTTTTTCTCTCTCTACATATATAGATACTTATCTGTTTATTAGAAAACAGAAAGAAAAAATGGCCACCAGTGATGGTGAAGCCATGCAGGTTTCACCATAATTAGCCTTAATGATTACCCTGATGGCAATGAAATAAATAAAATAAAATAAAATAATCCTGCCATCTGTCACCCATCTTCCACATTTCTGCAGACCCATCCCTGTACTAGAATTCAAATTTAATTATTAACTACTGAACTTCTACATGTCAGGCACACACACATATATTTTAATATATACATATAGCTTTATCAAAACCTAAAGAAAAGGGGAGGGCAGGCAGTGGCACACCCAGTTAAATGCACACATTATCATGTGCAAGGACCTGGGATCAAGCCCTTACTCTGCACCTTTCTATTTCTCCCTACTCCCCCCCCCCCACAATTTCTCTCTGTTCTATCAAATAAAAAAAGTAAAGGGAAAAAGGGAAAATGGCTGATGGGACCAAGCCCCAGTAACAATCTGGTGGAAAAGAAAGGAAGAAAGAAAGAGAGAGAGAGAGAGATGGAGAGAGAAAGGAAAGGAAAGGAAAGGAAAGGAAAGGAAAGGAAAGGAAAGGAAAGGAAAGGAAAGGAAAGGAAAGGGACAGAAGAAAGGAGAATGCTGGAGATTATTCAGCTATTAGTAATGAGGCAAGATTCAAATACAGTCATTTTTGTTGTTGTTGTTGTTTTGTTTTTGTTTTTCCACCACAATTATCACTAGGGTTCAATGCCTGCAACAACTCTATCATTCTGGTGGCTGTGCCTTTTTTTAGTTCATTTCTGATAGGGTTAAGAGAGACAAAGGTAGGGGGATGTAGAGTAAGAAAGGGAGACACCTATAGCACTCTTCCACCACTCAAAAAATATTCCCCATGCAAGTGGGGAACGGGGACTTGAACCTAGGTTTCAACACATGGTAACATAATCTGTGTGCTCTACCAAGTGTATCAACCTAGTTCCCAAGCATGATCTAGACTGTAGGCTATTTCATATTCCCACAACTGTTCCCATCAAACCACTGCCCATTTTTCCTTTTCTTTTTCTTCTTGTAATTTTTTTTTATAACAAAAACAGGGAAATTGAAAGGGTAGAGGGAATAAAGGGGGGAAAAGATACCTGCAGCACTGTTTCACTGCTTGTGATGCTTTGCCCTTGCAGATGAGAACCAGGGACTTGAACCCAGCTCCTTTTATACTATAATGTGTGCACTCAAGCAAGTGTGCCATCACATAGACCCTCACTGCCTATTTTTGTATTTTTCTCACCAAAACCTCATCAATCATACTTTTGATTAGCACAAAGTCCTATGTGTTGAGTATTCTTTCCTCCAACATCTACACTTCCTTATTCTGTCTCTAAATCCTCCAAGCCCTTGGTTCGCTAATAGTACAGTTCTAAACCTTTACTGTGCTCAAAATTATCATAAGAGTTTGTTCTTCCCTTTTTCAGAAGCTTCAATCCAATAGATCAGGGTCATTTCTGACAAGCGCACAGATGATGACAATGCTAACCAGCACTACCAGGCAGATATATTCAGATTCTATGACCAGGTTTGGCTTCAGCAAAAACCCTCCACTCTCAAGGGCTTCCTCTTTACTCTAGAAAGGAGTTTGGGCTATTCTTGCTTAAAAGCATTTTGTCAAGTAGGACTAAAAAGTCTCAGGGCTTTAGAGTCAGACTTCTACTACTAGATGTGACTCTAGGTAAGTGATACAAACTATCTATCAAACTGCTTTTGACTCTTCTTCCTTAAGATTGGCATTAAAATATTTATTTCATAAGATATGGTAAAGACAAGGAAGGTGGTGGCACATACTTGCAAAAAGACCTGGGTTCAGGCCTCAAGTCCCATTCTCATCATGGTCTGATATTCTTTTAATTCATTTTTAAGATATGAAAGACTTTCCCCAGGAACAGTGTATAAAATACCATGGATTCTGATTCATCTTCATTGGATAATATGTTCTTTCTCTCCATTCCCTGAAATTTGCTGATATAGAATGCTAAGGGAGATTTTTTTTTTTTTTTTGATAATGTGAGTGCATTTCTGGCAAGTAGAGAAAGGTTTTCAATAATAAGCAACTTACAGGAAGCCAAGATGGCAGATTGTAGACAACACCTGGTGTGAGATGCAAGGAAGCTGCTTTCAACCTGGGAATCTCAGGTGAGGTTACCAGGTTCCAGATGATACCGTGATGCCAACCTGACTTCCCTGGGCAGACCACCCCACCATTTATCCTGGAGCCCCACTTCCCCAGATCCCTGCCCTACTAGGGAAAGAGAGAGACAGGCTGGGAGTATGAATCGACCTGCCAACATCCATGTTCAGTGGAGAAGCGATTACAGAAGCCAGACCTTCCACCTTCCACACCCCACAATGATCCTGGGTCCATACTCCCAGAGGGATAAAGAACAGGGAAGATATCAAGGGAGGGGGTTGGATATGGAGCTCTGGGAGTGGGCATTGTGTGGAAATGTACCCCCTTATCCTATAGTCTTGTCAGTATTTCAGTTTTTATAAATAAAAATTTTTTAAATGTACAATTTAATTAAGATATACATGAGCAGTATTGATTTTTGATACTTTCAGAAGGAAAAATATATGTGTAATGCATTATGTAGGGAAAGATAGTACTTTCACAAAAACTGATACTTCGTATAAATATTTGCAGCTGACTGATTATATTTATTCCTTAGTGTACGTCTTTTGGAGAAATACTGAAAAGTCTTTCACCCCCCCCCTGTTTTTTTTCTAATTTCTTTTGTGACCGCCCTCTGAATATTTAAAGTTGTTTATTATCTCCTCAGGTGAAGGCATACTAATCTATTCTATATCTATTAATTCATTATTATATTCTGTACTTGTTCAATAGATATTTTATTTAATTATTTAAAAAGCAGAGATATAATTAAGATAAAATAAGCCACATCATAATAGTCGTTGTACAAATCTTGATCCAAAGTAAACACCCCACGTATCATCGCTCTTTTGGCCCCTTCTTTCTCTTCTTGTATAGTCTTCTTTTCTCTGGATGCTACAGCAGGAACTCAGTTCAGAGAGGAAAGCTGCCAAATCAATGGAGAATGACTCCACTGACACACTGAAGACATTTTCAGAAATGTTTACTATATGAATATGGACCAAAAGTTGATTCTGCTGCTCCATTTGCAGGACACTATTCAATACACACATGAGTCAAGATACTAGTGTTGAGTTAGAGAAACAAAGGACATGCTTGTTACTCTAAAGCTCATCCTTAAAGTACTCAAGCTGGGGAAGGATCCCAACTTAGCATTTTTAAAAAGAGCATTGGTGGATGCCAGTAGAGTACACACTTTACCACACATGAAAACCCAGGTTCAAATCACATGGGAGCAGTTGCACTAGGAAAACTTCATAGTGGAACAGAAGTGCTGTGGTATCTCTCCTCTCTCTGCTTCTTGGTCTCTTATTCTCTAACATAAGAAAAAAGGGGGGCCAGGTAGTGGCACACCTGGTTAAGGGCTCACATGGCAGTGCCCAAGGACCCAGGTTCAAGCCCCTGGTCCCCCCCTCCACCTGCAAGGGGAAAGCTTCACAAACGGTGAAGCAGGGCTACAGGTGTCTCTCTGTCTCTCTCCCTCTTTATCTCCCTCTTCCCCTCTCAACTTCTCTCAGTCTCTATCCAATAATAAATAAATAAATAAGAAAAAAGGAAGCCACTGGGAGCAATGAAATCATGCAGGCATGGAGTTTCAGCAGTAACCCAGAGGTAGCACAAAAGAAAAAGAGAAAGCACTGATCTGAAGAACTCCCTGAGCCTTTTTTCCTTTTTTAAAAATTCCTTAGTTTCTTAAATCATATAAATATTTATATTCTCAAAGTAAACTTTTTACTCTTTTGATGATCTAATTTCTGATTTGTATTGTTTTGTGGAATCTGCATTATTCCCAGCTTTCTTTTGTCTTTCTTATAGTTTTTAATATTTAGTCTGATTTAATACTTATTTTTGTTTCTAAATATTGTCTACTTTTCTAATTCCTAGTTTTTTCATAGGCTATTTTCACTTACAATTATAATTACAAATACAATGAAGAATAATGTCAAAGAATTAACAAATTATAAACGAATTAAATGAATAGTAAAACAGACAGAAAAAGATCATATGACCATCCACCCAGACACAGTCAGATGCAATCCCTCCTTATATAGATTTCCAGATTTCCCTGGGAAGTATTATAAACTTCCTTTTATTTTAGATATTTTTAATCCCTCTTAATAATGTATATTTTATTACATTGTTATTTTTCCAATAATAGTTTAGTGTTCTCATCCTTTCATTGCCTATATCGTATTTTGGTCTTCTTTAACTTAACATTTTTATTCCTTCAATAGTTTTCCTACTTATATTCAGTCTAGTTGTTAAGTATAGTCCTTACTAATATTTAAACTAGGATCCACTCTCCCAAGTTTGCATCAAGTAGTCATTTAACTCTTCAAAAAGAATCAATTTTGTCTTAAGATATGCTCTAAAATGGCTGAGTATTTTCATATCTAAGCAACATTGAAGTTCATTGAGGACCAGCTTCATGGAGCAAAGAAAATCAAACACTGTTACACCAGCTTTTGCATGATGGGAGAAAATAATTCTCATTTAAATGCTTTCTGGACCCTGCAATGGAAGCAAGTGTTATTAGCCAAATCACCCTTCCTCATCTAAACAGAGTGAGTATTTGAATAGCTGAGCACACACTTTACCACACAGGGGAACCAAGACTCGAGACCCTATCATCACATAAGAGCACCATGCAAAGGGGAAGCTACAGAAGCAGCAAGAAATGTTGTCCTGTCTGACTTTCTCTTCTTTGCCCTGTCTTTTACTTGCTATCAAAGAAAAACAGAAAGAAAGAAAGAAAGAAAGAAAGAAAGAAAGAAAGAAAGAAAGAAAGAAAGAAAGAAAGAAAGAAAGAAAGAAAGAAAGGACTAGGGAGTCAGGCGGTAGCGCAGCGGGTTAAGTGCAGGCGACGCACAGTGCAAGGACAGACCACCGGCATAAGGATCCCAGTTTGAGCCCCCGGCTCCCCACCTGCAGGGGAGTCACTTCACAAGTGGTGAAGCAGATCTGCAGGTGTCTGTATACTCTCCTCTTCTCTGACTTCCCCTCCTCTCTCCATTTCTCTCTGTCCTATGCAACAACAACATCAATCATAACTATAACAATAAAACAACAAGGGCAACAAAAGGGAGTAAACAATAAATATTTTTAAAAAAAGGACTACAGGAGTGATGAGTCATCAGATACCAAGCCAGACAGAAAAAAAATAAATTAAAAAAAAAATTAATGCGGGAATTGGGCGGTAGCACAACGGGTTAAGAGTATGTGGTGCAAAGTGCAAGGACCAGCATAAGGATCCTGGTTCCAGCCCCTGGCTGCCCACCTGCAGGGAAGTCGCTTCACAAGTGGTGAAGCAGGTCTGCAGGTGTCTTTCTCACCCCCTCTCTGTCTCCCCTCCTCTCTCCATTTCTCTCTATCCTATCTAACAACGATGACATCAATAACAACTACAACAACAATAAAAAAACAAGGACAACAAAAGGGAAAATAAATAAATAAATATTTTTAAAAAATTAATGCATGAGAGAGCAAGCACAATTACACAAGTAGAAGCAAAAGCAGGGGTTAGAATGTGGGGTGGGTGGGCTGCTGCTACCTATGGAAAGGTAAAAGAGGGTGCACTGGGAAACCAGGAGATGGATTTAGAAGGCAGCAGTAAGTGGGTCTGAGGACTTCAGACCTTCCTGTCTTTGAAGGGTACAGCTGAACTTCCGCTTAGAAGAAAGTCTGTAGTAGGTATTATTTTATTTATTTATTTTTTTAAAAATAACAAGATAACATTGGTATATCACCAGAGTTCTAGATTCCCCAATCCCTCCATTGTAAGCTACAGCATTTCTCCCAAAGTTGCAGATATGGGTTAACTATTATTTCTACAACTATCCGTCTAGATTTGTATATATTTGGCCTTTTTCTTTTTAGGGTCCCATATTCTCTTCCTTTCCAAGTCACATAGGTTTAAATGTGTATACATCTTTTATTTCATCCAAATGTCCCTCCCATTTTCTTCTAATTCCCTTTTCTCTCCATTTCCTATTGGAGTTGGAGTTCAGAGCCTTCTGGTCAACTTCTCCCTATCATTTTTCCCCCACTGGGAGTATGGATCAAAACTATTTCTAGTGTGCAAAATATGGGAGTCCAAGCTTCTGTAATTGCTTCTCCTCCAGGCATGGACCACAGGTCAATCCCACACGCCCAGCCTGTCTCTGTCTCTCTTCAGTGGGGCAGGGCTCTGAAGCAATGAGGTTCCAGGACACATTAGTGAAGTCCTCTGTCCAGGGAAGTCAGGATGGAATCATGGCAGTGTCTGCAACTTGGTGGCCAGGGCTGTGGATGTTTCAGTCGTAGTTGGTATAGTTGGTAGATTCTGTTTAGATATATAGTTGTAGTTACTTGTTGTTTGTTGTCTGTTATTCCATGGCCATGCCTCCCAGAAGTCTGTCATTCCTTCTGTTTTGTTAAGCATAGCCATGAGCTCCCTGCTAACTTACTTGCCTCAAGCTTTATTAACTGTGTAGTCCAAACTGGGATATCATTCATGGCAATTTAGAAACAGTCATCTACTTTTTAATTTAAAAAGGCAACAACACAGAAACAAGATTCTTACTCACTATCACACTTATTTTTTTACTCATATTTGACTAAGGAATTACTTACAAGTATATCTTCTCAGTGCCTTGAAAATCTTGAAAGCAGGCTAAGTAGGTAGCATAATGGTTATGCAAAAAGCCTTTCTTGCCTGAGGCACCAAAGGTCCCAAATTCAATCTCCAACACCACCATAAACCAGAGGTGAGCAGTGCTCTGGTGTAAAAAAAAAAAAGAAAGAAAGAAAGAAAGAAAGAAAGAAAGAAAGAAAGAAAGAAAGAAAGAAGGAAAAGAAAATCTTGAAAGCAGCACTTCTTATATATATATATATGTTTTTAAATTTTTACTTTCTTTTTCTTTTCTTTTTTTAATATTTATTTATTCTCTTTTGTTGTCCTTGTTGTTTTATCGCTATTGTTGCTGTTGGATAGGACAGAGAGAAATGAAGAGAGGAGGGGAAGACACAGAGGGAGAAAGACACCTGCAGACCTGCTTCACCACTTATGAAGCAACTCCCTGGCAGGTGGGGAGTCGGGGACTTGAACCAGGATCCTTACGCCGGTCCTTGTGGAAAGCAGCACTTCTGTCTCCATATAGCCCACACACAATTATTTGCTTCTATTTTATTTTAGGCATCACTTCATACTATGGGTGTTTAACCCAGTGCACCACCGCCCCCACCCCCCATTTGAGGCTTCTCTAGAACTGCCAAAACAAATGTTGCTTCGCATTGCTAAAATAATGCTGTTGCCCTTTATGTTGCACACTTTCTGTGGAAGTGAAAGAGTTGCTAATGAATTCCTGTGTTTGATCCGATTACTAGTCCTTGCCAAATGGGATGATGGAGTCTACTAGCCACCTGCTTTACACAGCAGCACCACACTTCCAGTCCTTCTAGAGATTACACAGGAAGTGTCTCATATGTGATTGATTATCTCACCCTGTCACCAATTCTTGCTTGCACCTAGAGAAAGCTGATGATAAGGTCTTTCACAGGATGACCCCAGCCCGCATTATTTGCCTCCTATTTCCTGCCAACGCTTCCCTGAATTTGCCTCTTCCCAGATGTTCTGTTAACTATGACTTCCCCTTTGCAACATATTATTCTTTCCACCCAAAATGTCCTTCCTTCACCTGGTAAACCAGTCATACTTTGAAACCATAGTTTCCTGATATAAAGCTCATGCTTTTCTTCTCTGAGTTCCTGTAGAGTTTTTTGTAACAATGTTATTTGTTTTTGTTTTATGTCTGAAAAAAATACTTCTGGAGATATTAATCCTAGGAAGAGTAGAGACCCAATAAACTAGGTATCACACCAAGTAATGTTGACCTTAGAAATGCAGATAATTTGCCGTTAGGTAAAGTTGATAACATTTTTCTCCCTAGCTGCATCAACTTATTTATTTTAGGATTTGTTTATTTATTATGATAGAGAGTGAGATAGAAAAAAAGCAAGAGAAAGGTCAAAACACAGCTCATTTTTGGCATAAGGTAATGGCTGGGATTGAATCTGTAGCCTCTGGGGCCTCAAGCTTGCAGGCTGGTGCTCTAGCAAGCTGAGATATCTCTCCAGTCAGCATCTTCAGCTTATAGTACTTATCAGGTGTCTAGTGTTTGCTATGCATGGTTCCAGGTGGTGGGAATATACAGTAAGCCAGAAGTCCATAACCCAACACAGAAAAGATCCTTCCTTTACCAAGAATGTCTCCTTAGCATAACACTAGCAGAGTTATCAAAGTTTTAAGTCCACTATATGCCAGAGAATTTGTGAAACGATGATCAGGAAAATGGCTTAAATCTGAAGAGAAAAGCAAGGAAGTAAATATTAGCCGTGAAAATACTACATTTTCATTCTCTAACCTTGCCTCTACTTGGTTAAATGACAAACATTATTACTACAGTTGAGAAAGAGACTGCTGAGCATTTGCCTTTGAAGCTTCCTGCTGCAAGTCCTTTATGTTATACAGGAGAATATCAAGTCACTGACTTCTAAAGTCAGGATGAAAAATACCAGAAGTTTTATAAAGTTTCTGAGTAATGACTCCCTTGATGAGCTCCCCCCCCCCCAATATGGCTTGTGTGATAGAGACTGCATTCAAAACACAGCAGAGCTTTTCAAAGTACCAGGCAGGACTTGAATATGATGTCCCCACTAACTTGAAATTTGTTGAGTGGATTTGCTTTGAGCACAGCATATAGATGCCAAACATCATCCCCTTGCAACTTACAGAAATGATGCCAAAGGGAGATTTTCACAAACTAGACTCTTCATTTTCAATAGCCCAGCACAGTCCTCTGGAGAAATTTCCCCCCTGCTTTCCAGTGTGGAGAAGCTTCATTTACCAAATGCAAAGGTGGATATGACAGTCAAATCGCACAGCTCACCAAGGACTTCCCACTAGTCTGTATTTCCATGCTTCATTTCTTATAGCTTAAGTGATCCTGGCATGAAGTCATAGACCCTTTTCACATTCACAGTGTTCCAGGCTCTTTAGGAATATACAAAATTAATGGTACTGCCATTAATTTATCTTCTCAGAACAGATTCATTCTGCCTTTGGCAGGTTCAGGACATGTGCATAACTGACCATATGACAGATGTGGTTGTGTTAAACACACACACCAAAAAAAAAGGACACAAAGAAAACAGAGGTTCTTTAAAGCCAATAAAAAGCTAAGGCAGATAGGATGACAAAATGCAATCCTGATTCTAATTCCAATTTACTCATAAACCGTGTTCTTTCTTTCAGCCTATCAAATAGTGAAAAAAATACACAGTGCTTATGGTATAAGGTATATTGTATATAATAAGCTCTTTGTAAAGGAAGCTATTCTCCTATTTTAAATTTAAATAAATTAAAATTTATTTTCCAAGTTTGGGGGAGGGTGCTAGGGACTGAATTTTCCAGCTTTTAATCAGAACTGCATCCTAATAGCACAAGCCATTTCATCTATCTTTCAGTTACAGAACCTTCATCTTGATCAAAGGTGATGTGTCTCATTCATTGCTGGGTTCTTAATTATGCAGTCTTGTTTCTATATAACTGTGTACTAGAATCACCTTGGTACTTACAAAAAACACTAATGTCCCCACCCAGGTCAATTATACTGAAAGTCTTGTTCATTCATTTGTCACCATAAGTACTGTGAGCCCAAACAGCTGAGTTCAAATCCTTAAATAACTGCAAATTATCCTATTTGTATAGCTTAATTATAGTGAATTAAGAATATTTCCATTTTCTCTATCTAGTCAGTTTATAATGATCTACAGAGGATTCTAATCTAATGTGAGATAACCTGAAATGGTCTTCTTAGGTGTTCACTTTCTATGCTATTATGTAATTATGCATGAAATTCAATAAACACTAAAAATAAAATCAACATTACCTTTTTTTTCCTTAGAGAAAAGCTAGTGAAAAAGAATTATATATATGCACTATCTATTTTTTTTAATGTGCCTTTGCTATGTTCTGGTGTTAGTTTCTAAAAGGAAGGAACATTAAAGTTTGAAACTGATCACTTTGTCACTAAATTAGTTTGACAGCTTCAATAGTCTGAATTTGTAAATGACATGAAGCAGCTACTACAAGAACAAAATTGTCTGATTCTTGTTACTTTGTGGTTACTCTGCATTTCAATGACAAAGGCAGTTTCTAGGAGTTGCTGAGAATCATGTATGAACACATAAAACTTTTCCACCACAAAGAATAGATCAAAAGGACTCCCTGAAGTCATGTCTGTACTTTATTTCTGCTAGTTTAATTACTATTCTATTTGGTAGAATACTGGTACTTTGCTTTTTTCTAGGCTCATGATTACAATACTTTTTTTTTTACCCTTCTCTCCAAAATACCAGTAATAGACTGGTTTAGTGACTTTGGTGGCAAATGCTAGAAGAAGAAGAAGTGACTTTGGTTATAATAAGACCCTAAAATTAAGGACAAAATACAAATCTCAAACAACTAGAAACAAAAAAACTCAAATAGAAGCTAGTTTGTTTATCTATGAGTTGAAAGCAAGTTGTAGAAAAGTTTGCTAAGCTTCAGTATCTATAAATAATGATATAAAAGTGACTTGTAGGGAAATCATTAAAAATTAAATTTCTCGCTCTGATACTGATTCAATATAGTCTGTTGTTATCAGAGGTCTGCTGATAAATCAATGTTCTTAACTGAAATGTATTCTCACAACACTTTTAGCATATTCCATACAAAACAATAGAAGCAGTAGGAGGACAAAAACTTCAACAGTGACATTCACAGTATTACACATCTGAACAGCCATACACTTTCTCAAGCTCCATATAAGTGGTGGATGCTATAGATAAGCTTCCCTATTGTTCAGATCCCTGTAGATTGCTTGTTAAGTATGCAAATGTATGGCTTTTCTGCACTGAAAATGTCATAATCTCTCCAAGTGGAGCAAGAAACTATAGTTAACACACTTTTTAGGCAATTCTTATTTTCATGAAAAGTTCAGAACTAACGGACCAAAAATAAAGCCAAATGATTCATACTGCCTCTGGTCCTTCAAAGAACAAGAAAATTGTTTCTGATTTCCAGAAACTAGATTCTGGTGTATACATACCTTAATCTTGGTGGGAAAATATTTACCATCTATTTTAAATAAAAGTCATTCTGAGGTGGGAGCAGGATGGAGACTTAAAAAACCCAATCTCAGTGCTTCTTGAGACAGTTAAGTTGTTGCTGCTAATCACTCTCCCAAGAAGCACATTCACCAGTGAGTATGGTAAATGCCTACAGGTCTACCAGTCACTCAGTTGAGACATGCTTGATGCAGAAATAGGATAATTAGAGAGTGCATGATCAACTAAATTTGAGGATCTATGAAATACTAAGAAATGCAGAGGGTGCTGAAGGGCAGTTCACAGAAATGCTTACTACTGCTAATGTGAGAAAAGATGGTATGCAGAAACATTTATAATTGCTAATGAGAAAAGAGTTCTTTTGAAGTCTGGAATCAGAATATAGCTTTAATATTATTTCACTAGGGATGGTGGAGATGCTCAATTCAAACTACCTCAAAATTGTCAGAGTTGGTCTCCTCTGACATGCAGGTATTTTTGAGCCTAAAGTAATGAAGACACTGGAGAATATGAAGTTCTTGTCTTTCCCTTAGCCATTTCCCCTACTCCCAAAGAAGTATTTACTATTCCCTACACCTCTGCCTATTTCTAATTGGAAAAATCAAAACTGTTCATTCTAATGGTCTTTGTTGACTGAGAAAGTGAAGTTTGGCTAAGTTACATTAGCCATGTTATTATACCTCAAGTGTAACAACTTGTTAGAGGTCACATGGTAGAAGAGGTGATCACTCAGGGCTTCAGGAGTACAGTCAAGGAAATATAGGTCGAAGAAACATTTAAACTGTGTGTCTTCCCTGAAAGTAAGAAGGTAGAAGGCAGTAAATTGTGTATACAAAAAAGATTAGGTTAGTCCCCATTCAGATTCACTTTATACAAGTGAGGTTTTCAAGATGGGCTGAAAATGGTGAAGTCACCATTTTTAATAGTTGAGTAGTATTCCATTGTGTATATATACCACAGCTTGCTCAGCCACATATCTCTTGTTGGGCACCTGGGCTGGTTCACCATTTTCAGCCTATCTTGGATGGAGCTTGAAGAAATCATGTTAAGTGAAGTAAGTCAGAAACAGAAGGATGGGGAGTCGGGCGGTGGCGCAGTGGGTTGAGCGCACGTGATGCAAAGCACAGGGACCGGCGTGAGGATCCCGGTTCGAGCCCCCGGCTCCCCACCTGCAGGGGAGTCGCTTCACGGGCGGTGAAGCAGGTCTGCAGGTGTCTATCTTTCTCTCCCCTCTCTCTCTGTCTTCCCCTCCTCTCTCCATTTCTCTCTGTCCTATCCAACAACAAAGCAACGACAACAATGGCAATAATAACCGCAACGAGGCTGCAACAACTAGGGCAACAAAAAGGGGAAAAAATGGCCTCCAGGAGCGGTGGATTCATGGTGCAGGCACCGAGCCCAGCAATAACCCTGGAGGAAAAAAAAAAAAAAAAAGAAATAGAAGGATGAATATGGGATGATCTCACTCTCAGGCAGAAGTTGAAAAACAAGATCAGAAGAGAAAACACAAGTGGAACCTGAACTCGAATTGGTGTATTGCACCAAAGTTAAAGACTCTGGCATGAGTGAGGGGGAGAGTACAGGTCCTAGAAAAGGATGACAGAGGACCTCGTGGGGGTTGTATTGTTATATAGAAAACTGAGAAATTTTATGAATGTACAAACTATTATATTTACTTTCGAATGTAAAACATTAATCCCTCAATAAAGAAATTTTTAAAAATGAAGTTTTCAGTGGGGCATGTTTTGATTGCTATAAAGCTTGTCAGATGGAAGTCGGTCAGATTTCAGCAGTTAGTCTATCTCATTCTCTTCTTGGCAGTGGATGCTTGTGTACCTGGGAATTTTTGGGAAACCAGCCATCAACAATATCCTAACTCTACATGGTTCCTATTCAGACTCCATTTCATTTATTTATTAGAATCTCAAAGTTTGATGGAGAAAATTCTTTGTATGCTCATTTAAATTATATATATATATATATATATATATATATATATATATATATAGCTTAATACTGAGTAAATTAAAACTACCAGGCAAGTAAAATCTATTCAACTAGTTAAAATAAGGTAGCCATCAACTTTCAAGGTTCTAATGATTTTTTTTCTTGAACTTATATCAAAGAATAGCCAAGTAATAGGTAGCTGTTAGAGCCTAAATCTTCATTTTACACCTGAAATGAAGACATCTGCTCCTTTGCCAAAGCTTGTACTAACATTCTTTAATGTCTTCCTAGAATACACAAAGAAGAGTTTATCTCTAATAATATTCTTGTAACAAGTAGGTTTAATGTGAACTATAGAAGATACAAAAGAAAGATAGGTAATTCATTCAATCATATATCTTTAGTGATCCTCATTTGCCCAAGGGAACCAACCGACAGTCTTTAAGCAGGTCCCTTGGTGTAACTCAAATTATATGTTCTTTTTTTTTTTTTTGCCTCCAGGGTTATCCCTGGATCTCAGTGACTGCGGCTACAGATAGACTATGACCCACATAGTCAACGACTGCCACCTCTCCAGATTCAAAGGAGGTCTCGAAACTTTACATCAGGCTCAACCTGATGCTGTTAACTAGCTACGGAAGAAGGGCAAACGCTAGAAGAAGAAGAAGTGACTGCACTATGAATCTACTGCTCCTGCAACTTTTTTTTTCCTGTTTTATTAGATAGGACAGAGAGAAGTTGAGAGAGGAGGGGAAGACAGAGAGGGGGAGAGAAAGATAGACACCAGCAGACCTGCTTCACTGCTTGCAAAGCAACCCTTCTTCCAGGTGGGGAGCCAAGGACTTGAACCAGAATCCTTGCATTTCATACTATGTGTGCTTAACCGAATATACCACCACCCAGCCCCCAATTATATGTTCTTATAAGAATTATGTAACAGCCTATTTTTCTGTTTGTTTTTGCCTCCATGGTTATTTCTGGGACTGGTGACAGCACTACAAATTCAATGGTCATTTTTTTTCACATCTTATTAGATAAGACAGGGAAAAAAATTGAGAGAAAAGGGGGAGAAATATATATATATATATATATATATATATATATATATATATATATATATATATATATATATGGAGAGAGAGAGATAGGTGGAAATATAGACACCTGCAGACCTGACTCAGTGTTTGTGAAGCATCCCTGCTGCAGGTGGGGAACAAGGGGTCGAGTCTAGATACTTGCACGGGGGCTTGCGATTAGCATTATGTGCGCTTAACCAGGTGTACCACTGCCTGTCCCCCCAAACTGTTTGTTCTTTAAATATTCCTGCTCCTATGCCTTGATTTGTATTATCTTTTCTATTTAGAATTTTTCCACTGACAATTTTTCACTTACCGACATCCTAACTTCCCCTTTTTTAAATAGTTTTATTAGTGATTTTAATATTGATTTATAAAATTACATGTCAACAGGGGTATAAATCCACTTCATTCCCACCACCAGGATTCTGGATCTTCAGTCGCCCCACTGCAAGCCACCACATGGGCCAGCCATCACCTCTACAACTCTCTGTCCACATTTATACATAATTGCCCCCTTTTTCTTCCTGATCCAATCCTCTCTTCCCCTCCAAGCTACCCATGACAACATTACTTGTCAGGATGGCATCATGGTAGCATCTGCAAATTGGTGTCTGGAAGGTGGCAGGACATAAACTAAGATAAAATGGTTAATGAACAGGAACCAAAAAGTAGGGATAGAGCAGATGAGATTAGGGATCTTAGGGTAGAAGAAAGCTAGAAAGTCCATGTTAGGCATGTTCCTGGGGGTGTGCACACAGTTATGATAGTTTTGCTTGATTATGATAGCTAGCCTAAATTGGATACAAACATTATCTGAGAAAATGGTGTCAGAATAGAGAAAAGGACTAGAAAGTTGGATTAGGGCAGTGAGTAGCTCCCATTCTTGAAAAAAATCTGTGGATACAATTAACTATTTGAAGCCATCTACCTGATCCAGGGCATATATATATATATATATATAATTTATAATTAGTACCAGAGCCTGTGTAACCTCTGAGTTCTTGTTGGTTGAGCTTGCAACTCATGGTCACAGCTGGGAAACACCACAGGTTGCACTCATTTTAGGACAAGTCTTCTTAGAGTGGCAAGGCAGAATACCCTTAGTATCCCTTCAGAGACTGAGGCTATGCCTACCGGCGCTGCTTTATTTATGGTGAAGGCAAGGTCCTGGGAGGGTCCACAAGAGAGCTTATGATGTCATTCCTGATGTAAGTGACCAATGGTGGTGGAGAGCCAACATGCTAATTTTCCTTCAATAGTCATATCACCTTTTACATCCTTTACCGCTGATTTCTGACCAAACCAATCCTTACCCCACATTCAGAATCCTATATCCCTTTTGTCTGTTCCATTCATTTACACTTAGCATGTGCTATCTTCTGTCTGTATTTACCTTCGTGTACAACTTAGCTTATCTCCCAGTCTCAGTAGTAAGTCCTTAGGATACTTCCTAGTATAAACCTATCATTTTTTTCCCCCATTCTTTGAAGACAGGGACTCAAGTATGCCATGGCTGCATTTTTTGAGCTACCAGAGACAGGTATGCCACCCTCCAGAGGAACAACACCACTCACTCCTGAAACACATCATGAGGTGGCTGGTTTCACAGATCCTGACACCAACAATCTAGAGGTCTCCTTGCCCCACACCTGGCCAGCATCATCAATCTTTAAAGGATACCAGGAACCACAGCATACCTTTCCTGACTCTTGTGGAGTTTCAGGTAGCCACCCCATAGTCCACTAGATCCCACTACCAGAGATCTCATCCACAATAAACATCTCTACCATAAAGTGATCAACAGTTACAGGGAGAACCATTATCAATTTCTAAGAATTTTAACTTATTTAGAAAAAGGAAATACTGACAAAACCATAGGATAAGAGGGATACAACTTCACACAATTCCCACCACCAGAACGCCATATCCCATCCCCTCCCCCATAGCTTTACTATTTTTTATCCCTCTGATAGTATGGACCCAAGGTCATTGTGGGATGCAGAAGGTGGAAGGTCTGACTTCTGTAATTGCTTCCCTGCCTTCCTCCAAATTTTAAGGAGGTCCTTTACCCTTTGGCTTCAATTCTCTGTTGGGTCAAGGAAAAGTTGGTAATTTCTGGTTTGTTCAGCATTTTCATTTTGTAAAGACAAGGGAGATAACTTTCAAGTTCCTTACATATCAGATCTTGTTTTCGCCGGGCTGGCTTCACAGGCGGGTAACAGATGACCCGGAACTCATGGCTGGGTTGTACGCAGTATATCTTTATTCATGCAGGATGCAGCGCAATCTATACCAAGCTAAGCTAAACTCAAAACTACAATCTTGTCCTTATAAATATACTAGCCCAGTAGGGTGGGAACAGGATGCCACGCACAGAGGGTGGAGAGAAAAGTGACTGGTGAAAATCAGGGTATGACAAGGAGAGGGGGCAGAGCAGGTGAGAATTCTACCACTAAACCACCAATGCCTTGGAGGGAAGGTGGTGCTTGTTAACAGAGATTATGTAAATAGAATACAGTGTTATTAGTGTAAATAGAATGCAGGGGGGATTAAACCAAATGAAACAGAAGGGGTTTTTAAAAGCATACCAACAAGATCTGAAGGCTGAAATTATTTAAAAACTCAAGGAATCCAAGATAAAATTCTTTTACTTTGATAACGTACATCTCGGTTTCTCAGAATTATTAGAGTCAGAGAGTTGTTCTCATTGTATTTTCAAGTCCTCAAATCACATTTCTTAAGACTTGCCTTTTAATTTTTGTTTCATCTTCAGTTAACATTGAAAACAATAATGTTAACTGCAAACACTAATGTTTCCTGTTGCTTAAAAGAAAATTTCAGGTCTCTCCCACCATTCTCACCTGAAGACTAGTTAATAACAAGATTTATAAAATTCTTATTATTTATGAATTTTGAACTTCTATTACTGGGATCTTCCTCCTCTTCTTATTCCTCTTCCTCCAACCCCACCCTTCTTTCTCTGCCTTCCACCGTCTACCTGAACAAGAAGAATCTTGTAGGCATAAAGTCTTGGTGAAGCCCTGGTGGTACAGAAAAAAAAAAGTTAAATTCTAACTAGTTTCATCTTTGGTATTTTTTTCAATTCTCTACAGAAGCAATTTGGAAGGAAAATGTGGGTTGAAAGGTGGGGAGAAAAAGGAAAGGAGATAATTATTTCCTCATGTAGTTCATCCTTAGAGGTTATAATCACTACTTAAAGACAGAATAGTTCTCAGATATGCAAGAGTCATGGCTAAATACAAAGCACAAAGATTGTCCTTTCAGACTTGTTAGTGATAATGGAAAATTATATGTAACATAAAGATTATTATGGCAACACCTCTTAAATACTAGCTGCTTGGCTGAATGTCTGCAGAAGTACTCCAACTTGAGAAATATAAAATCAAATTCATATGATGCATATATCAGTCTTAGAATTTCTTTAATTTGATTCCTGGAAATTAACCCAAGACTTCACGCATGTATACTAACAATGAGTGGCTTCTTGGACTAATTTTTTATTATTTTCATTTTTTTTCTTTATTTTATTTTGAGAGAGAGGAAATAGGGAAACAAAGAAAGGAGATACCATATCAATGCCCTGGCGTTATCCATGGTGCTTTTCTGTGATACTGGAACTTGAGTCCAGGACTTCACATATGACAAAACAAGAACCCTTCCAGGTGATATGTTCCTAGGCCCCATAATCTTAGAATTTAAACTGACAGAAACCCAAATGATAAAATAGGAATGACTCATTTTGTAGATGAGGAAACTTTTCTGCTCCTTTAAAAAAGATTTAAAAAATCAACAAACATTTATCTAGACTCACTAACAGAAATAAGGGGAAAAATCATAATATGCAGGATTGGAAATGAAAGGAGGAAGTGATAACAGATATTACAGAAATACAGAGGGCCATAGGGAGCTACTACAAATAATTTCATAGCACAAAATTGGAGAACCTAAAAGAAAGGAAAAAATTCCTATACTTATACAATCTCCCAAAACTGAGTCAGGAGGAAACATAAAACTTGAAAAGGTAAATTATATTCAAGGAAAATGAAACAGAAAACTAAAACTAGAAAAGAAAACTTCTCAAAATTAGAAAGAGAAAAAAAAGTCCATGATAAAAGGATGTTATTAGCTAATTCTACCAAATCTTCAAAGATAAAACTATGATCTAGCATTCTCTCTTCCTAAAAGTGTAAGGTAAAAAGAATCTTACAAATACATTTTTATTAGTGATTGACTTAAAAATTATGAGATAACAAAATAAAATAAAAACAAATTATGAGATAACAGCAATATAATTACACACAGTTCCCACCATCAGAGTTGTGTTCCCATCTCTCCATTGGAAACTGCAGTAGTTCCCTCAAGGTCACAAATATGGGTTGACTGTTACTTCTACTACTGTCTATATATATTTGGCCTTTTTAAAAAAAATTTCTTTATTTGGGTAATTAATGTTTTACTTTTGACAGTAGATACAATACTTTGTACATGCATAACATTGCTTAGTTTTCCATGTAACAATACAACCCCCACTAGGTCCTCTGTCATCCTTCTTGGACCTGTATTGCCCCCCTCCACGGATCCCTGAGGCTTTTACTTTGGTACAATACAATACACCAATTCCAATTGAAGTTCTACTTGTGTTTTCTCTTCTGATCTTGTTTTTCAACTTTTGCCTGAGAGTGAGATCATCCCATATTCAGCCTTCTGTTTCTGACTTATTTCACTTAACATGAATTTTTCAAGGTTCATCCAAGATCAGCTGAAAACGGTGAAGTCACCATTTTTTATAGCTGAGTAGTATTCCATTGTGTATATATACCACAACTTGCTCAGTCACTCATCTGTTGTTGGATACCTGGGTTGCTTTCAGGTGTTGGCTATTACAAATTTTGCTGCTAAGAACATATGTGTACACAGATCTTTTTGGATGGATGCTTTGGGTTCCTTAGGATATATCCCCAGGAGAGGAATTGTGGGGTCATTGGGTAGGTCCATTTCTAGCCTTCTGAGAGTTCTCCAGACTGCTCTCCACAGAGGTTGGACCAATTTATTCCCACGAACAGTGCAGGAGGGTTCCTTTGAGCCCACACCCTCTCCAGCATTTGCTGCTGTTACCTTTTCTGATGTGTGACATTCTCACAGGAGTGAAGTGGTATTTCATTGTTGTCTTTACTTGCATTTCTCAGTCAAAGACTTGGAGCATTTTTTCATGTGTTTCTTGGCTTTTTGGATCTCTTCTGTGGTGAATATTTTGTCCATGTCATCCCCCCATTTTTGGATGGGGTTATTTGTTTTCTTGTTGTTGAGTTTGGCAAGCTCTTTTTATATTCTGGTTATTAGCCTCTTGTCTGATGTATGGCATGTAAAAATCTTCTCCCCTTCTGTGAGGGGTCTCTTGGTTTGGGTAGTGGTTTCTTTTGCTGTGAAGAAGCTTTTTAATTTGATGTAGTCCCATAGGTTTATGTTTGCCTTAGTCTTCTTTGTAATTGTATTCATTTCATTGAAGACGTCTTTAAAATTGATGCAGAAAAGAGTTCTGCCAATATTTTCCTCTAAGTATCTGATAGTTTGTGGTCTAACATCCAAGTCCTTGATCCACTTGAAACTTACTTTTGTATTTGGTGAAATATAGTGGTTCAGTTTCATTCTTCTGCATGTTTCAAACCATTTTTTCCAACACCATTTGTTGAAGAGACTGCTTTTCCCACTGAATAATCTGGGCACCTTTGTCAAAGATTAGATGTCCATAGGTGTATGGGCTTACTTCTGGGCTCTCAATTCTATTCCACTGGTGAGTGTGTCTATTCATGTTCCAGTACCAAGCAGTTTTGATGACAGTGGCCCTATAATACAGTTTGAGATCTGGGAGTGTGATGCCCCCGGATCTGCTCCATAGCCTCGCCTCCGGAAGTCCTCCGGCCCTTTTTTTATGGTCCTGCCTTCTTTTCTTTCTATGTCACATCTACACCCAGTACGACTTCCAAATGTCCTTCCTTTTATTTCCTCTTCTTTCTCCATGTCCTGATAAAATTAGAGCTCATAGCCCTCTGGTCACCTTTCCCTATCATTTCTCCCCTTCTGGGGGTATGAGACAACATTCTTAATGTGGTGCAGAAGGTGGGAATTCTGGCTTCTATAATTGCTTCTCTCCTGGACATGGATATTGGGAGGTTGATCCATACCCCCAGCCTATTTCTATCTTTCCCTAGTGGGGTAGGGCTCTAGAGAGGTGATACTTCAGGACACATTGGTGAGGTTGTCTGCCCAGGGAAGTCAGAATGGAATCAGTATTATCTTCAACTTGGTGGCTGAAAAGCAGTAAGGAAGACAAATATTTAATACACATGACTCAGAAAACATGAATAGAGCAGATGAAATTAATAATATTAGGTTGGAAAGAAGCTAGGAATCTATTTGGTATGTTCTTAGGGGGTCTATGACTTTAGTAACTTTTGCCTGAGCTTGACAGCTAAGATGCAGGTAGACTAAAAATTTTGTCTGGGTAGTCATAGTTGAGAATAGAGCTAGAAAGTTGGATTAAGCTGAAGAGTAGCTCCCAAACTTGAAGAAAGTATATAAACACAATTAATTGTTAATAATATATATATATATATATATATATATATATATATATATACTTTCTTCCTTCTTTAATTTGATCTACTATTCACTAGTCAGAATTTAACCTGTATAGTTCTGGTCTGACCTTGCTACTTGGTTCATCATGATGAGAGAAAACCATTTTGATCTACACTTAGTAACTTTTCTTTTTAATCAGTGTGGCTGATTTTATTGCATGGCTTTAGTTTTACTTGTTCTGTCACTCCTACTACTATCATACTATAAAAAAAAAATCAGTCGTTGTAAGTATATATGTTACTAGTTTTTACTTATTAAGAGTTGATTTTATGCTTTTTCACATAGCTAATTCTTGGTTTAGACGTCTAATTTTATGAGTTTATCTTACACATTTTCACCACTTAGCTCTTCTTATTGAAGCTAAATTTCTGACTTGCCAAAAGGAATATGATCATAAACTGGATTTCAAAGCCAAAAGTATGCAGCATTATGAAATTGCCCTCTTAAACCCTAACTTCATATGTTTCTAATCTTGAATCCTAGCTATTAAAATATGTGTAATGTGGCAGTACCTCACTTTCTGACATATGGTAAAGCCCTGTTCCCAGATTTTCAATTAATATATAGAGAGAAACAGAAGAGTCAGCCATTTCTAGCAATTCTGTAACTATGAATATGTGTGACTTTACAAATATATACAGGAACTTTGTCCTATAAACTGCAAGTTAGTCTGACTAATAGTTATTAATCCAGTATTCTGAGGGGACCAGGCAGTGGTACATATGTGACAGTGTACAAGGACTCAACTTCAAACCCCCTGTCCCTACCTGCAAGGAGAAAGCTTCACTAGTGATGAAACACTACTGCAGATTTCTCTCTCTCTTCTCTCTCCCCTCCCCTATTCCTCTCTCTCTCTCCCCCCCCCCATATATTTTTCAAATTATTGAAAGGAAAAACCAGTATCTTGATAAGTCTTGAACATTTCACAATATAGAAGTTATAATGAAAATACTAGAAACAAATGCTAGTTCCTATTTCCTCTTCTTGAATAAATTGAGTTTTTTAATATGTACTAATTATTTTATTCTTATTTTTAATATTATTTATTATTTCAATAGAGACAGAGAGAAACTGAGAGGGATGGGGGATATAGAGAAGGAGAGAGACAGAGAGACAGCTGCAGCCCTGCTTCACCACTCATGAAGATTTTCCCCTGCAGATGGGGACCAGGGGCTAGAACCAGGGTCCTTGAGCACTGTGATGTGTGTGCTTAGCCAGGTGCGCCACCACCTGCCCCCACCCCCCACCCCCGTTTATTTTGGACAAAGACAGAGGGAAATTTAGAGGGAAGGAGATAGGGAAGGAGAAAGAAAGACACCTTTCTCTCCATCACCACTCATGAAAGCTTCCCCACTGCAGGTGAGGACTGGGGATTTGAGCGGAGATACTTGTGCCTTGTAACATGCAAACTCTACTGGATGCGTGACCTCAAATAAACTGTGGCCCCAAATAAACTGCCATTGCCAGGCACTCTTAGCTCTGCCAAGGTTATTTCACATTTCATGCCATTCCTATGGCATTTCTTCCATCTACTCTTGGATATCACTTTCATATCTAATTTCCAAATCCATCTAATTGCACCTCTATGACCCATGATAGGGGAGAAGAGAATGACTGATTAGAGGCTTCCCTTCCGGCTTGAGGCTGCACTGTATAATATTTTTTATGGTATTCCATGATCGTCTCAGCAACTGTAGCAGAATGAGAGAAAAAGCATTTCTCTCTAGTGGGCACAGCAATATCTCAGGCAAGGCACCCACTCACTGGTCAGGCAAGGACCTCTGTCTCTAAACTGTGGCCAGTGGCATGCATAACTTTGTGAGGTATCTCCAGAGCCACAGAACCCCAAAACTGATGGAGGGAAAGTATAATGTTACAGGGGCCGAGTTTGAGTGCACATGCTACCATCCATACACATGGACCCGGGGTTCAAACCCCTGCTCCTCACTTGCAGGGGTGAAGCAGAGCTGCAGGTTTCTCTTTATTCTCTCCTGCCTTACTCTCCCCCACCCCCATTTCTCTCTATCTCACCAATTAAAAAAAATAAAAAGATAGAATGAAAGAGAGAAAGAATGAAGGAAAGGAAGGAAGGAAGGAAGGAAGGAAGGAAGGAAGGAAGGAAAGATACAAGGAAGGAAAAAAATCACTACCAGGAGGGATGGATTATTTCTGCAGGCACAGAGCCCCAGTAATAAATCTTGTGGCAATAATAATTAATTTATGACTAATTAAATATAGTTAGTATATATAATTTTGTGCAAAATGAAAATCTAGGTGCTATTTTCAGACAGTGAAAAATATACTGAACCAGTAAAATCAAATTTTATCAATTATATCACCTAAGCAAAAAAAAAGTCTCTGGGTATAATCTATATTACATATGACTTAATCTCTTGAAACTATATGCTCATTTATTTTTCAAATATCTAAAAATAAATGAGAAAAGGGATAAATAACCTGGCAGAAAATTGACAAAGTATACAAGTATGGAGTTTATAATGATAATTTTTTTTAAAGCAAACACACTAAATACAGGAAAAGCTGTCTAGCATCATTCAAAATAAAATACAGACAGGAGATAATGTTCTCACTTATCAAAAATATAAATCACAAAATATCATTAAAAAAAATTCTGGTGGGGCCAGGAGGTAGCACACCTGGTTAAACACACAGGGACCTGCACAAGGATCTGGGTTCGAGCTTCTATGTCTCCACCTGCAGGGGGGCTGTTTCACAAGCAGTAAAGCAGGTTTATATGTAACCATCTTTCTCCGTCTACAACTCCTCCTCCCCTCTCAGTTTCTCTCTGTCTTATCCAATAACAAAAAAATAAAAAGAAAATAAAAAGTGACAATAACCCTGATGGCAAAAAAAGAAAGAAAAAACTGAAAATGTGTACAACTAGATGATGTATAGAACCCACAACCACATAGGAAATAGCAGAATTGATAATTAGTGGAACTGATAACTTGGAATAAATTGGTAGAGAATGATCAGCCAAGTGAGTTTTGAAACTAAAATGCACAACACAGCAAGCCTATTACTAGGAATTTGCCTTAGTAATACACTTAACGAAATTCTCAATGACGTAAATATAGTGGTTTTCACTGAATCACAATGAATTTCAAAAGTTCTCCCTTATACAATACAATAGACTCCCCTTTTCTGGAGTTTTCATTTAACTAGGGTCTTTACCCTTGATCTAAACAATTACATATGATAAGGGATTTAGAGAAGAAGAGACACCACAATCCTAATAACTTTTAGCATGGTATATTGTCATAAATGCTCTACTTGATTAGTAGGTGTATACATTTCCCACTGTCCCTAATTTATATATTGAACTTTACTGTAAATGAGCATGCACTTGGGAAAAAATAGTATATGTCGGATTTCATACTTACTGTGACTGCAGACTTCCACTTGAGTTCTGGAATACATCCTCCATAGACTGAGAGGGACTGGCATAACGAAAACTAAAACTTGCTAGGTGTCCACCAACAGATAATAGGATGCATAAGCTATAATAAAAATCTATCTGATGGAATACTAGGAGAGATTGAAGTGAGCTAAGTAGATCTTTTTGTTGTTGTCGTTGTGGTTGTTGTTTGTTTGTTTTAACCAGAGGACTGATTAGCTCTAACTTATGGGTTTATGGTGGTGTAGTGGATTGAACCTGGGACTTCGGAGCTTCAGGCATGAGTCTCTTTGCATAACCATTATGCTACCTACCCCGCCCTAGTATATCTTTTTGTAGAAAAACTCCCAGGTCTTAGAGAAAGAACACAAGTTGGGTAGTGGCGTACCTGGGTTAAACACACACATCACCATGCACAAAGAATCAGGTTCAAACCCCCACTCCCCACCTGCAGAAGGAACACTTCATGAGCAGTGAAGCAGGTCTTTCTCTCTCCCTCACTATCTCCCTTTCCTCTCTCAATTTCTCTCTGTCCTGTCAAATAAAAAATAGAAAAAAGAGAGAAAGAAAGAACACAAAATAATATTTTGTATGATATCATACAAGTCAAAATAATTGGAAAGCAGATGTATCTATGTGAGGATGTACATATTTTCCTGGGGAAAAAAAATCACTTATCAAGGATGACTGTCGCTGTCGGCCCACAACAACGACACAGACACCAGAGTCTTCTTCCTCAATTCCCTTTATTTCCTTCTTATGGCCACCTTAAGTACCTTTCACTGTTACATAGTCAGCCAGTGGGCATTAAGCAAGCATACAGCATTCATAGATCATGCAGCCTTCTACCAATCATAAAACAGTTCACATGTACAGCACGCAGTCTGTGAAGTTGGATCGTCCAACTTCCGCAAAGTTGTTTACCACTTTACTGGTTTAGCCACCACGGGGCTGGCGCCATCTTAGGGACGTGATGTGCAGTGTCATTATGGCTCCCGACAGCTGCCCCGTTTATATATAATAAAATGAGCAGGGGACCATGCCTGTCTTAGGTTGTCTCAGACTGTTCGTACCCTTACCCGTCTTCAGCGGCCGGGCAGCTTGGCACGCCGCCTGTCTTAGGTTGGTATAAGAACCCCAGGGAACTTACCCATCTTTGGCTACTGGTCCAGCATGCTTAGCCAGATTTGAAGGGGTCTCTCCACCTTGGATAGCCAACATGGCCTGGACCATAATTTGTTGTTCAACTCGAGCCTGTGCTCTGAGACGACACAGACAATAAAGGCCCAGGATGATGGCACCCACAAGCGCTGTCCTGAGGACCCCTACTGTTGTTATAATTTCGTAGGCTCTAGCTGGCCGGGCTAGCTTCACGGGCAGGTAACAGAGACGACCAGAGACATACGGCTGGGCAGGGAAGCTGTATTTCTTTATTCAGGAACAACGATTCATAAACTAAACCAAACTAATGACCAAACAGAACTCTGCTGTCTCTTTGCGGCGGCGCAAGCACTCTCTCCAACTCCAGAACTCTGGAACTCTGGAACTCTGGCGGGGTTCCTAGGGGCGGGGCCAAGCGGGCCCGCGAAAACTAACTGGACTGATCCAATTCTCTTGGCGGGGGAGATCTAGAACAACCCAATGTAAAGCATACAACACCCTACTCCAGCTCATTCTTTTAGGTGGGAGACTGCCAAGAGCACATAAGCGGCAAACTCTTTTGCCGTGGCAATCTGCACTTTGATGGTATTAATGGAGAAAATTTGGCATCTCATGGTCTTGGTCAACATGTCAAACTCAGCGGACCAGGTGCCATTGAGCATCAGGGATAATTGCCTGGAGTGATTAGCTGCCAGACTGTTATTGACCCATGCCGTACTGGTGACACACACTCCAGGCATGCTCCGCACGCAATGAGCAGCCAGCATACCCTCTATTTGTTCAACTGACTCTTGGAGAAGGTCTACCCTTTGGTTCACAATCATGATACCTGCTCTGAGGTGTTGAACAACAGCTAGATTGGTTTGTAAGGCCTCAGCCGTGGATGCGGTGAGATTATTTAGAGCTTCTGCAGTAGGTATGCTGGTAGCTAGGGAAATGCCTGCCACCGCAGCGGTGGTGGCAGATACGGCAATAGCAGCAACAATTGCCGCTGTGATGCCAAAATCTCGCCTGGGGCGGAGCAAAATCTCTAACTCCTTCCTCTATCTTAGTGGGTACAGGGAGATAAGTGGGTACCCTGGCCACTACAGCTGTGCCCATACCATTCCAACATTGTGTCAGGTTACATCTCCCTGACTTACAAGGCAGCTGAGTGGTATTAACCGAAGCATGAACAATGAACATGAACAGGGGCTGTACACACACAGGTGTAGGGGGAAAGTTCAATGTAGCATTGCATTCAGAAGGAGAAACATTAGTTTCAAACATCTTTCAAACATCTCAAACTACTACATTAGTAGTCAAACAAGCATAAGAATAGATGCAGTTTTTCCACGTAGCCCCCCCGCACAAAGGAGAAAGGGGAAATGTCTGAGCAACCCCCGCCCAAGGTGCAGAACAGCCACACTTGCCAAGGGTTGACTGGGGCACCCCGCATGGGGTTGCCAAAGGAGTAGTTATATCCTCCAAAAGAGCTGTTGCTAAAGGTCGGGAACCTGCAAGGTGGAGTTGCACACCCGACGAGGGCAGACCTGCGGGACAGTGGCAGAAGTCATTGTGACTGCCCAGGGGCGCCTGGAGCTATTGGAGAAATGTCCCAGGTCTGATTCAAAAGCATCACACAGGGTCCGACAGAGTCTGCCGAGACCCCGGGGGCTTGAAAGCAGACAGTCCCTTGGAGTAGAAAGTCCGTGGTATTGAAGTATCCTGTGGCCGGGTTGAAAGGCACTGTAGGAAGTCCTGTGGAGGCATTTGTGGACAGGAAGGCTGGCAGGATTTTGGACTCATTGGTCACTGGCAGGGGGAATGGCCACGCGCGGGCCAGACTCCACAGGGTTCGCGTTTGTGCCCTGGCTGTCGTCATCACCATCATCATGATCAGCAGGGCACGCGGGGGAGTCATCTATATGCGTCACAGCACGGGTCAGCCTTTATGGGATCCACACTGGTGTCTGCTGATTCTCCCCTCTTTACTAGACAGTATTTGATCAGGGTCCACAATCCCAAAGTTCCCGGCCTCAGGGGCCCCTCCTTGTCCTCTATCTTTCTGAAAACTTCTCCAAGGTGCTCCCACTGCGGGACGGTAAGAAGTCCCTCTTCCAGGAACCATGGAGCGACCTCTTCTACCGTGGACATGGAAGTCCTAATGGTCCCCGTCTTAACGGGGGTCCCATTACTCTTCAGTAATTTCTTAATAGTTTCCTCCATGTGCTGGCTTGACTGAAAGCCTCCCATGGCGACTTCCTGCTTCAAAGCAGCTTAACCTGTGATCACAGTCCTGCACTTCTCGCAGCTCCCTAGTCTGTTTGACTAGCTTTCGGTTTACTCACGGACCGTTTTGAGAGTCCCGGGTTTTGGTACCACTTGTCGCTGTCAGCCCGCAACAACAACACAGACACCAGAGTCTTCTTCCTCAATTCCCTTTATTTCCTTCTTATGGCCACCTTAAGTACCTTTCACTGTTACATAGTCAGCCAATGGGCATTAAGCAAGCATACAGCATTCATAGATCATGCAGCCTTCTACCAATCATAAAACAGTTCACATGTACAGCACGCAGTCTGTGAAGTTGGATCGTCCAACTTCTGCAAAGTTGTTTACCACTTTACTGGTTTAGCCACCACGTGGCTGGCGCCATCTTAGGGACCTGATGTGCAGTGTCATTATGGCTCCCGACAGATGACCTTGTAAAAAGAGAAAGTAGAATCCATTTCTCATATTAAGCACTTCACTAGTTTATACTTTTAATAATATAAATGTTACTTAATTTTATAAAATGTAAATAGAGTTTATGAAAGTGGAAAAGATTCAAATCATTTTAATATTTTCCCTTTTACGACATAAAAAAGACTATATAGATAAAGATCTTTGGTCCACACTCCCAGAGGGATAAAAAATACATTCTCTCACTCACTACAAAGCTAACCTTAGCAAAGCAAGGACTTCAAAAACTGAATAAGGGCAAAAGAGTGGGATACTTTAAGGATGACTCTTTAGCCACTATCAGGCCACCCCATCAGCTAGGGCCCTATTCAGGGAGTCCTGAGATTCCCAAACAGACATGATGGGCCTAGACCTCCAATAAATTCCTCTCTCCATTGTTACCAGTCATCTCTATCAGGAACAACAAAATAGAACCCTTTGTGGGTCCCCCATAGGACCCTGCCCTCAACTTGGATGAACAACAGTAAAGAATGTTCCATCCTCTGAAGGGAGGATGGACAACATACTCTATACTACACCTGAGGAAGATGGGTCCTTATATTGGAGCAGTTTGGAACGTTCCTACTCATGACCACAGAACGTGAGCTCAGATCGACAGGGATACAGAGGTCACATAGGCTCCTAAGCTGAATATGAGCCCCAGACCAAATCAAATCGATGGGGTTTACAGTCAACAATATTTATACCCCTTTTCCCATATTAGGGAGCTACCCTCTTCCCTGATCCAGCTTTCTGGTCCTTTTCTAGTCATGACATCATCTCACCAGACAATAACTTGGGTCCACCTGCATATCAGATTTCAGGCTCAGGAAAAAAAAAAAAAAAAACTAGTATAGTCACAGGCCCTTTGGAATATAACTAAAATATGCCTAGTAGCTATCTACAAAATGGGGGACCCCCCAACTCTTCATTTGAACTATTCCAGCATTTAGGTTCATGATTGCTCAACAATTTGTTTGGCTTTGTATATTAACTCTCTTTACAGCCACCAGGTTCCAGATGCTAGCATGATGCTGACCAGATTTCCCTGGACAGACAACCCCACCAATGTGTCCTGGAGCTCCTCTTCCCCAAAGCCCCACCCTACTAGGGAAAGAGAGAGGCAGGCTGAAGGTATGGATCAACCAGTCAACGCCCATGTTCAGTGGGGAAGCAATTACAGAAGCCAGACCTCCCACCTTCTGTATCCCACAATGACCTTGGGTCCATATTGCCAAAGAGTTAAAGAATGGGAAAGCTATCAGGGGAAGGGATTGGATAAGGATATCTGGTAGTGGGGATTGTACCCCTCTTATCCTATGGTTTTGTCAATGTTTCCTTTTTATAATAATAATTAAAAAAAAGAATAGGGAACCTTCCCATGGAGAAGATGGGATACAGAACTCTGGTCATGGGAATTGTACGGAATTGTACCCCTCTTATCCCACAATCTTATCGATAATTATTAAATCACTAATAATAATAATAATGTAGGTCCATAGTGGTGGAACTCAGGTGACAACAAAAATTAATTGTAACAGATTCCTCAAATATAGGGTTTTATAAGTATATACTGATACTCCCTAAGGACTATGGGATAATAGTAATTATGCTTTTTGAAACAAAAGGCGTGGGAAGAGGACTTGTACACTGGGAAACAAGCCTAGATTTAGCAGCTTTCATCTAAAAATCACATTGTGTGATTTATTGAGTCTTGAGTCTAGATCATGAGGTAATAGTCTGATCATCATTTTAGAGTATACAGAAAACCCAAACAGGTAAACTATTTTCCCTAAGGTCACACGGAAGTCACTCATGAAATTGGAATTGAAACAGAAGTTTTTTTTATTCCAGTCACAGCAGTGCTTCCAATATAAAGCGTTTGAATAAATTACACACTGATACAAGGGCACTTTATAAGTCCACAGAGAAAGTCCCGAGAAGAAAATACTTCAATTTAAATGGAAAACTATTATACTTATATGTGACTGATGTCTTCCTTGGCCAGCAAATTACACATCCTAAAGAATTTTTTAGAAGATTTAAGTCTCTGAAAATTTCTACATGGTTCTCCTTGGCCCTAACAACTTAAGTGAAAAAAAAAAAAAGGCAAAGAACAAAGAATACTATCTGATCTGAAAAATGTGTCGGGATTTATGTACAAGAATATTTCTCCCTGAAAGAAATGGTTTATTGTGTACATGGAAATTATGTTGAATGGTTGTGTTTACCTGCAAAGGAGTTCCATGGTGCACAATGAATCAAAATAAACCTGTGGAAACATCTTAGAGAGATTTGCTCTATTCTTCCTAAGGGTGGCTAACCTCAGATTCCTAAATAATGGGACATTTCACAATTCATTAAAATAATTATTTTGGTGAAAAACAACACATAGATCCTGGGCTTGACACAAATCCACCTTGGAAAATCTATAAGGAAGATAAAGCTGAGTTGCACAAATGCAATCTCAGTGTTTTTGGGCAACCTGCACTTCCCAGAACCATCTTTGCTAATGGAATATCCACATTTCTTTCCCACGAGGCTCTGTGAACTTTTCTCTTGGTTGCAGAGACACGGAGAAGATGAGTACCGCATACTTGGTTCTTTAAGTGTTTATTCCTTCTTCTAAATTTCTACTTCTCACAAAGCTTGCTGGATTTTCTCACTAAATAAAGGTTCCCAGTCAAGCTCTCTTTAGCTCCTCTGAGCTCTTTCTTGTCAATTTTGCCTCCTCATTCTTCCCATTTGCATCTCTATTTCCTACTTCATAATCCCCTTCCCTATCTCCTTCTTCTTCTAGCGTTTGCCCTTCTTCTGTAGCCAGTCAACAGCGTCAGGTTGAGCCTGATGTAAAGTTTCGAGATCTCCTTTGACTCTGGAGAGGTGGCAGTCGTTGACTATGTGGGTCATAGTCTGTCTGGAGCCGCAGGGGCAGTTCGGGTCACCTCTGGCTCCCCAGCGATGGAACATAGCGGCGCACCGGCCATGGCCTGTTTGATAGCGATTGAGGAGGGCCCAATCATAACGTGCTAGGTCAAAGCCGGGTTGACGCTTGCAGGGGTCTGTGATGAGGTGTTTGTTCTTTACCTCAGCTGACTGCCAACTCTGTTTCCAAGAGACTGGAACAGAGAAGTTCAGTGTAGGCGTAGGGGACCAGATTGGGTGACGAGACGTCAAGCGTTGGACAGGGTGGGCGAAGATATCCGCGTATATTGGCAGGTCCGGTCGAGCGTAGACGTGGGAGATGAACTTAGATGATGACGCATCCCAACGAATATCTGGCGGGGTGATGTTGCTAAGCCATGGAACCGGGGTGGAACGGATGGTTCCAGAAATGATCCTCATGGAGGAATATAATTTGGAATCGACCAAGTGGACATGGGGGCTACGGAACCATACTGGGGCACAGTATTCTGCAGTGGAATAGCATAATGCCAGAGAGGATGATCGTAGTGTGGAAGCGCTCGCGCCCCATGAGGAGCTGGCCAGTCTTGCAATGATGTTATTCCTCGCGCCCACCTTTGCTGCAGTTTTTATGAGATGTTTGTGAAATGACAGAGTGCGATCGAGAGTAATGCCAAGATAGACTGGCTGGGCTTCATGCCGGATTCTCGTATCGTCAAGCTGCACATTAAGCTCACGCGAGGTCGAGGCATGGTGTAGATGGAAAACAGATGATACCGTTTTTGCAGTGCTAGGGATTAGTCGCCATTTTTTTTTACAGTAATCAGATATCAGAGACATGTCTTTCGTGAGTGTTTCCTCGAGGATGTCAAACTTGGATGCCTGAGTTGCATCCTTGAAGAAGTTTCTGGAAGGTCATTGATGTAAATATTAAATATCTTAGGAGCCAGAACAGAGCCCTGGGGGAACCCTGGGGGAGGCCTATTCTCTGGGAGTCAGAGAAGAGAGCAAACAGAGCCAAAGGAGGCAGGGAGAACAAGTGAGGAAAGAGGACCAAGATCTGAATTCATGAGAAGGGCAGACCCTCAAGAACTGGATAGACTTAAAGTTGAGGCAAGGCTCACCATGGTAAGCCATTAGGGTAGATACCTATCCACAGAATCTGTGTTTATACCTCCTATACCCCAGTTTCCTACAATAGAAATAGTTTACATTAAATTAGTCGACAGGAGTAAAGTGCTTAGCACAGAGCCTAACATTTAGTATATGTTTAGGTAATGCCTGCTATTGTCAATAATCTTATACTAGGGACCTCTTCCAGCCTATATTAAAATCCAATATAGTTGAAAGAAGGAAAAATGCTTAAGAAGTGCTTCTCACAATGTGGCTAGGGAATGGCTTTATTTTGAATTTCTTTTTTTTTTTTCTTCTTCTTTTCCTCCTCCAGGGTTATTGTTGGGCTCGGTGCCTGCACCATGAATCCACCGCTCCTGGAGGCCATTTTTTTTCCCCCTTTTGTTGCCCTTGTTGTAGCTTCTTTGTGGTTATTATTATTATTGCCCTTGTTGACGCAATTCGTTGTTGGACAGGACAGAGAGAAATGGAGAGAGGAGGGGAAGACAGAGAAGGGGAGAGAAAGATAGACACCTGCAGACCTGCTTCACCGCCTGTGAAGCGACTCCCCTGCAGGTGGGGAGCTGGGGGCTCGAACCGGGATCTTTACGCCGGTCCCTGCGCTTTGCGCCACATGCGCTTAACCCACTGTGCCACCGCCCGACCCCCTATTTTGAATTTCTAATCTATCTTGGTCCTACTTCATTTGTCTAGAAAGCTCAACACACATCCAACTTGTTATATGAATATGATAAGGCAACACCAAGTGAAGAGTGAAGCCTGGTGTGATAGGATGGATTCACTTTTCACATGCATTCTTGAATGTCACAGCAATGCCATATTTTGGAGACTCTGCTTGAATGATGACTCCACCATTCCCAGTGACCTTTTCTTTCTTTTTTTTTTTTCCAGATAGATACAGAAACAGAGAAGGGGAGAAAAGGGGAGAGAGAAAAAGAGACAATTGCAGCACAGGCCCACTACTCATGAAGCTTTCTCCCTGCAGGCTTGAATGCTAGTCCTCACATATGATAAAGTGTGTGCTCTAATGGGTAGACTACCACCCAGTCCTATTCATATTGTCAAATATATCTCTAGGAGTCACGAGGTAATTCTCCCTGTGGAGTGCATACCTTACTGTATATGAAGACTTAGGTTGAGCCCTGGCACCACATAGGAACACCATAAACAGTACTGAGGGAGCTCGATGGACAGTGGAGCAGTGAGATGGGATCTTTCCCTCTTTCTGTCTGCCTCTCCTTCTTTCCTTTACCTAACTCTTAAAAAAATTTTTAAAAAAAGACTAGAAAGACAAAAGGGCTTTCAGACCACACAGTTTGAGTAATAGTTGGTACTGGTTGACTAGCACTCTCAAGCAGGGTTCCTCCAGACTGACTACTCTACTTCCAGCAGTCTCTGAAAATATAATTAGCTGGGAGTCGGTGGTAGCACAGCGGGTTAAGCGCACATGGAGCAAAGCACAAGGGCCGGAGTAAGGCCCAGCTCCCCACCTGCAGAGGAGTCACTTCACAAGCAGTGAAGCAGGTCTGCAGATGTCTTTCTCTCCCCCTCTCTGTCTTCCCCTCACTCTCCATTTCTCTCTGTCCTATCCAACAATGACGACAACAATAATAAAAACAATAAGGGAATAAATAAATAAATAAATAAATGAAAATATAATTAGCGTTAGTTGATATGAATACACTCCCAGCCATCTTTGCAAGGATCTAGAGTTTAGCTTATCAAACAAAATTCTGTGGCCCTGACTTCAATCTATATCTTCAGCTAAACAATTTGTGAAGTGCCCAGTGTTCTTTTGTGCTCATTGCTTCTTCTGGTCCTTATTTCTTTCCTCCATTCTCTTTCCTCTTCAACTCAACCTGATAAAGAGACGCACTGAGCCAAAGGAAAATCCAGTCTCACAAGAAATCAATTTGATAAACTAACTCATGCTATCATTCTGAATTTTTTAAGAGACAGGGAAAGAGAGAAGTCAAGGAAAGGATTTGAATTACAAAATAGTAGTAAAGGAAGAGTAATGTTTAATATATTAATAGAGATTATATTAATAGAATAATGTTTAATATATTCTTAATGATGAAATTTCATGCTTAGTCAGGAGACATGTTACTGATCATAGCTGGAGCTTCATTTTGGGCTTGACTTATTAAGATAGAAAGCCAGAGGCAGAGAGAGGAAAGATACCACAGCACCCAAGCTCCCCAAGACTTGAACCTGGGTTCATGTTCATAGCATAGTAGGTCCTTTCCATTCTCAGAGATAGATTTGGAAGAATGGCAGAGATAATTCCGAAAGTAGCACAAAGTATAAGATCTTTCTTCACAGAATATCTATAAATAAAAACTCATAAATAAAAACAATATAGTCTGCAAAATGGAGCTTGAGCTTTATGCTACTAAAGATTTGTTTTCCTCAACACTTCTTTATTTTATATTTCCTTTTCTCTCTTTCTTCCTTTTTTTTTTTCTTCCTTTTTTTTAAAAATATAGATCTGTCACCAACGTTATCGCTGAGGCCCGATGCCAGCACAATGCTCTTGGAAGTAATTTTTTATTCTTTATTTTCTAGGGCAAAGAGAAATTGACAGGGAATGGGGCAGATGGACAGAGGGAGAGAGGGTGGGAGGGAGAGAGAGAGACAGACCTGCAGTACTTGCTTCACTGCTTATGAAACTTTCCCCCTTCAGGTAGGGATCAGGGGTTTTGAAACCAGATACTTGCTCATGGTAATGTGTGTGCTCAACCTGCTGTGCCACTGCCCAGATCCCATGTTTTCCTCTTTTTGTTGTTGTTGTTTGTTTTGTCTTTAATAATAGAGAAACGTAACCCTGAAATATGCAGGCTCATGTATTCTATACATATGGGCTAGTATGACCATACATGTGGACCAGTACTGACACAAACATCTAGCTCTTGAAAGTACTAAAGACTCACTGCTTTCAGCAGACGGAGTTTGTGTTCCCTTAGAGAGGTTCCTTTTTTTTTTTTTTTGCCTCCAGGGTTATTGTTGGAGTTCCAGCACTATGAATCTAGTGCTCCTAGCAGCCATTTTCCTCCCATTGTTGTTGTTGTTGTTGTTGGATAAGACAAAGAGAAATTGAGAGAGTAGGAGAAGATAGAGAAGGAGAGAGAGAGACAGACAGACAGACAGACAGACACCTGCAGACTTGCTTCACCACTTGTGAGGTGATCCCCCTGGAGGTGGGAAGCTGGGACTGGAACCGGGATCCTTGAGCTTCACTTTCTGTGCACTTAACAGGGTGTGCCACCGCCTGGTCTCCCTTAGGGAGATTTTTAATGAGTTACAAGTCAGAGGGTGAGTACTGGGAGGGTGGGAAGGGCAACTACAGAGAGAAGGGAGAAAATGTGATGTTCTAGAGATCCCTGCCATTGGAGCCAGGGCAAGTTGTCTCTATACTCCTTTCAGAGACAGCTTTACTGCTAATGAGTTTACAACTCTGGGTCCACTTAACCTGCCAAGCAAGAGACTTGGAAAGAGCTTCCTTTGGGATTCATTTGGGGGTGGTGGTAGGTAGGATGGCCACTTAGATGTCTGCCTTGGCAAAGAGACATTCTGCTGGAGGCTTGCTTTTAGTTTGCTTTTTTATGACACTTCTCTCTCTTCCAAACCCCACTTCTCTTATCTTCAGTGAATATTGTGTCCTCAAACAAATGACAAATTACAGGTACACATAACTGCTTTGCTATTTACAGAGCATTTGCAGTATAAATACAACGAGCTCAAGAGCATTCTTGTGCAAAGTGCTAACAAATATTTGTTCTGATGAGGAGAGGTCCAGCCCTCCCAGCCTCCCAGGAGTAAAGAATAGCCTGCTGAGGCCCCAGACTTCCTGTGTTTCTCTCTCTCTCTCTCTCTCTGAGTTTATCTCTTACTTTGGAATGTGGACAGTCAAACCCCTAATTCTGTGAAATTAACAAATCACTTAGTTACAAAAAGGATATTTAAAACACCATTTCTCTGGATCACCTCAGAATCTGTGTTGCTTAAGCAGAACTTGGTTTAGGAATAGAATTGTGTTTTTCTTCATGTGCTTGAGAGACCCAGACCTGAAGTGTCTTAGGGCAGTGGCTGGGAGGGCTAGGCCTCTATCACCATTTTCTAGTATTATCTTTGTAGCATTGTTATAAAATGCTAAGTTATCAAAAAAGTTATGACACATTTTTGCATAGAAAAACATAGAAAAGGTGGTCCAAGAGGCGGCACAGTGGATAAAGCATTGGACTTTCAATCATGAAGTCCTGAGTTCAATCCCCAGCAGCACATGTACTAGAGGGATATCTGGTTCCTCCTCTCTCCTCCTATCTTTCTGATTAATAAATAAATAAAATCTTAAAAATCTTAAAAAGAGAAAAATACATCATAATTTTTCCAACAATGCAACACTTATAGCACTTTACAACATTGTTGTAAAATGAAATAATGTATGATAATTTGGTCTGGGATATAGTAAAAAGTAACTAAATATAATGCCTCACAATACCTGAGACCTATAGTCACATACCTAGACTAGTAGTCTCTCTAGTCTAACAGATAAATATTCTAATAATCTCTCTAATATAATAGAGAGATTCTCTAATAATCTGATACCAAGAGTGATCTGTATATATCTAGAGTTCTCACTTTCTTACTTTCTTGCCTTATCACTTCCCAGCCTATGTAATACATAAATTACATATATACATCACATGTGGTTCTATCCATGTCATTGCTAATATCCTCACTCTAACACATCTCTCAGTACAGAGAGGAAGAGAGGAAGAAAGGGAGGAAGAGCCTAGTCATTTGATCATTATGAATTCAATGTTCTTTTGTTGTTCAGCTAGCCACTGCTTTAAAAATAAAAAACCAAAAAGAAACACACAGTGTTGTTTTTAAATTTTATCTTCAAATATCTAGAACTTAAAAGTATATTCTCTATATATTCAGTTCAGGGGGGGAAAAAAGCAGAGAAAACATAAATAAGAAAGAGATTATGTGGCAGCAGTGTACATATAGGTGCCTGAGGCTAAGACTTCACAAAATACACAGTGAAGAGATCCTAGAAAATTCTTTCATTACCAGGTAAAAGGGTATAAAATTTCTCTCTTCTCAGATTTGTAGATAGGGATTTTTTTTTTTTTTAACTTAACTATGGTGAAAAAAATTCTAGTCTAAGTCTGTTTGGGAGGGCATACTAGCAACATGCTCATCAATTCTAAAAAGAGATCATCAGTATTACATATCAATCTTTTAATTCTGATAGCTGGTGACAGCAGAGAACTGTAGTTGAAAGCACATGGATTTCCTTGTATGCTCTTCTAAGAGCCCATCAACATATGTATCTTTGGAAAACCATCATGTGTTTTCAACTTCCTAAAGAATTCTTGTAAAATATAACTGAACCACATTACCCTTTGTCCTGAGCTTTTATTCCACTAATGGACAAATTGGGAGGGGGCTGAGAACAAATGTGTTATTAATTACCCAGATGGCTTTTTAATAGAAACTTGGATTATTCTTCAGTCACTAAACATTGTCCAGAAATTTCTTGATAATGTTGGTGCGCACGGCATTCCTTCCAGAAGAATAAAGATCTCATTGACCAGCAGGCTCGGTAATGTCAGGTTAGTTTAGGAGCTGGTAGACAAAGAGTGGGTATTGTATAGACCAGAGAGAATGGCATACCATATCTGAGCTGCCCAGTCTCCCCAGCAATGACAGATTTTCTAATTCACTGCAGATTCTCACAAAACTGGGTGGTCAGCTTTAGAGAGACTCAACAGTGAGTCTATTGATTCTGGGTGGGAGCAACATAATTCTGAATTAACCTGAATTGATTCAATACAACAGAGTCTTAGTATTGGATTAAAATTAGGATTAATGCATTAAATGTTAGGTCACAATGTTAAATCCTAGTGTTGAAAGGCGTACATAAAGTAAGTCAAAGTTAATGCAGACAGGTATTTTAGCTAGAAGATAATTCATATTTTTTTTAGGCTCTAGGAATAGTTCTCTGAAAATTGGAGCAGGTGAAACCTCTCATCATAGTATATACATTGTGTTATGATTACTACTGCTTATGTCACAAGTAGACATTTTGAATGTGGGTCTCTTTTGTTTATTTCATCATATATACAGAAAGAAAGAGGAAGAGGGAGAGAGAGAAGCTTTCATCTGACACAGTAATGACTGAGAGACAGCCTGGCTCATTATTTGTTCCTGCCTTTGTAAAATTCTCTTGCCAGGAGCAAAATCTGTTGCTTCCAGCTTTCCAAGTAGACAGCAATTAACTTTCACTGTGCTCGTTAACAGACAAATGCTATTAAGTCATGAAGGATACAAACTACCATTTTGAAGGTTTTCCGACTACTAGTTGAATGTATTTATGTTCATACGTAGAGAAATAAGGAAATGAAATCCCTTCTAGTTTCATGAATAATTTTAAGGTTAAAAAAAAAAAGTAAAAACTCTTGATTTCCAAATCACATTTAAAAAATATCCAAATATTATGTCTAGAGAAAAGAATATGAGCATCTAATGCAAAATAGTCCTGGTATAAACAAGCAAAATAGCTTTCAAATGAGCTGAGGTGAAAATAAAAATGTGTGAAAGGGAAAAGAAAAAAAGCATGAATATCACTTTTTTGGAGAATTTTAGAAATTAACTTATTTACTTATTTATTTATTGTATAGAGCCAGAGAAAAATTAAGAAGGAGATAAGAGAAGAGAAAGAGAAACACAGAGAGAGAGAGAGACATCCACAATACTAATTCACCACTCATGAAAACTTCCTTTGCAGGTGGAAAGACCATGAACTTGAACCTAGGTCCTTGTGCACTCAGCCAGGTACATCGTCCCCTGAAGAATTACTTATTTATTTATTTTACAAATTTAACATCACTGGAATATTTTGGTCTTGGTATATATTTCTCCTAGCTGAATAGAATAAAGAGAATGACCTGAAACAGACTTGAACAATATTTAACATGTGAAGCGTTAAAGAATACTTTTTTATTTAAAAAAAAATGAGATGCATGTACTTAAATCTTAATAATTTATAAAGTATAACTCTTGGTCTTGTTTCTTTTGACATTTTTCCATTTTCTGTGCTACACGTTAAAGTGCAAATAGTAAGGGGATTTTTAATATATTTCAAAAATCTGTTGTCAGTATATTTCCATGTGCTATAACTGAGTCACACTGTTATTTAAAAGTACTGCTTTCTAGCAATTAAATGAATAGCTATGTTTTTCTTGTATCTAGGCAGGATGTATTTTCAGCTCTTCTGACAGACCTAATCATAGGTAACTTCTGATTAGAGTTTCAGTTTAATGTTTAATCTACCAAGAGCTTTTTTTTCCCAAATCACACTAACTGAAATACAGTCCCCATTTCCATTTTGCATTTTGATCCAAATTTGTTTTCCCGACACTGGCTCAGTGCCGATGTTTCCAGCACCTGCATACTGACCCCTAGTGGTAGAAACTACCAGCAGAGGCTGGTGAACTTCAAATTATATCCTTCTTTTAGCAAAAATTTCCCTTCCATACTCACTTTATTAAAACTCATCAGCCCTATATCCAATTTTGAAAAATTCAGGTAATTAATTTAAAATAGATTGTTAATATAAATTTGCATCCCTTCCCGTGTTGCATTGAGTTTTTCATACCTGGCTGGACAAAAGGACAGGCATCGCACTTGAGTTTAGGCAAAAGGCCAAGAAGCAACTGGAAAAAAAAGAACCTATCGTGAATCATATCACAGAAGGTTTCTATTCAGCATGCTCTTGAAACTGACTTAAAGCTGTGCCTACAGTTGAGTAGTAAGAAAAATAGGGAGCTTCCAATCAGGCATCGTGTTAGTCCTGATTTCTTGAATGACTAGTTACGTAGTCTTAGACAAGCTACTTAGTCATTCTGAGTTCTCATTTTTCCTATAGAAAACAAGTGTAGTTATATCTTACTCCAGTGGATTATTGTGGGAATATTATGTGAAGAACCTGGAATATAAATTCTCTAATTAATGTTTGACATTATTATTTCTAGTGAAAAAAGATGGCCATTTTTGCTTCTGGTGACCATATTTTTTTGTTTGTTCATTTGTTTGTTTCAATATCTATGTATTTAGGACATGTTAGTGCTAGCAAATGACATAGGGGAAAAAGAAAAAATATTTAAGGTCCCATTTGGCTCCAGAATTATCTGAATTCTGGAGGCAGCAAATCTATAATATCTGCTACATGCTTGAAAAGTGCTACTCGGAGTTATAAGATCTTTCAGGAAAGTCTAAAAATTAGGTCACTACATATAAACTAGCATGTACATTTTTCAGTTGTTTTAAGTTCGTGGGTTGCTGAGTGTAGCTTCCATCAGAATGCTACTTAACACCAAATCAGATTTCTAAATAAGCCTAGAGAAGAGACAACTCTGACAAATGGACAAGTGTTCAGGAGATGTTTGTTTACATAGACATCATCTAACACTGTAAATAAGATAATAAGAAAGCACACTTCTTTGCAGCAGTCATAAAAGCTAGAATGGAGTTAGGTAGTGTCTAGACGCCTTTGATCAAAAAACAAGGATTAGTGGTTGTTGAATTTACTAACACAATTTTCTTTCCTTTTCTCCAATTATTTCTATTTTCAGCCTTTACTTTTAGGATTTAGTTACAGCATCTTGCACTGCTTAGTCAGCAGACATATGCCATTTGGGGGATGCCATGATCCCTTTGTAAAATTAAATTTTGAAGCCAGAAGTGTCAAGTTTCATTTCTCATTTAATGTAATTCTATGAGTCTTTACTCAGCATTATAAGACCAAGTCAGTACCCACTGTTCATCGTATGTTTTAAGTATACATTGACTCATGTCCAAGGTCTTCCTAGTAATTATTTTCCCAAGTACAGTCTTTTACAAACCTTTATCAATTAAGTGAAAACTCAAAAAATTTGAACACTGAATGCTAAGATCCATAATGAGCACACTTGACAGTCAATACATTCAAATTAGTAACATTAAAGTATGACAACCACAATATCACTATAACAAATTTTAACCATAAAATGGTCCTTAAGTAAATAGTTTATACTCAATGTCATGTTGGCAGGTATTTACCCTCACAGCATTGTGAGTTTCATCTGATGTTGTACTGCCTACAGATTAGGATTTAACAGACCAGTCATCCTGGGTGGCCCTGCATTGGCTATTTTCTGCAGTACAGAGAACCTCTTTCAATTATTAAGACAGGCTCAACTCTAAGAACATGGTCTTACATGACTGAAAACTTGAACTAGGAACAATTTTACAGAATGATTTCTGTGTGTGTGTTTATTTATCTGGGAGGTGGGAAACAAAGGAACAGCCTAATCCATTTCCTCTGAATCCTGTAGTAAGTGAACATTCTGATTGTTTTCTCTCCTTGAATTCTTCATCACTTGCCTCAGCTAACTGGTCCTCTTTACAAAAAGGGGGGATCCCAAGGCAGACTTAAGTGCTGCTAAGAGAAAGGAAATTCCTCATATAACCCTGCTATCCAGCATCAACTGAGACTCATGGAGAACACAGACCAAAAAAAAAAAAAAAAACGAGTGACATTCACAGAGATGATCAATAGCCGTGGTGAATCTTCGCTGAAAAACTGAAAACTCAGATAAAATCCCTTACTCTAATTTATTCTTTCTCAGTAGTTTTTATTTTCTTGACTTTATATCCCTACCATTTTAAAGAAGATAGATTTATTCCTTTCTTTAAATATGAGATTACATGCACTTGGCATCATTCTTTGTTGTCTACAACTCAACTGAAACTGCATTTTACACTGTGAACTGGAAAATTATTTGTTTGTAAGGATAGATTTATTCTGTTTAAACACTTCTATAGTAACTCTTGTCTCAGATGAACATCTGGCTTGAGTGTAGCACTCTAAATTGAAGTACAACTCCTTGAGGGAAAATAATTCCATCACTGAGAAGAAATTCACCTGATGTTCATATTTATACTTTGTAGAAAAACTGAAAATTTTGCACTAAAAAAAGAGTTATAGAAGCTTCTTAGTTTTGTGAATTATCTGAAGCTTTGGTTGCTTTATATAAAAGATTTCCATTCTCAGGAGTTGGGCAGTAGCGCAGCGGGTTAAACGTACATGGCACTAAGCACAAGGGCTGGTGTAAGGATCTGGGTTCAAGCCCCGGCTCCCCACCTGCTGGGGAGTCCCTTTACAGGTGGTGAAGCAGGTCTGCAGGTATCTTTCTCTCCCCCCTCTGTCTTCCCCTCCTCTCTCCACTTCTCTCTGTCCTAACCAACAATGACATCAATAACAATAATAATAACTACAACAAGGGCAACAAAAGGAAAAATAAATATTTTTTAAAGATTTCCATTCTTTAGGGAAAACACACATATGTAAAAATGTGATTTTTTTTTTTTTTTTTTGCCTCCAGGGTTATCACTGGGGCTGGGTGCCTGTACCATGAATCCACTGTTCCTGGAAGCCATCTTTTTTCCCATTGTTGTTGTTGCTGTGTTATTATTGTTATTGTTGCTACTACTGTTGTTGTTGGATAGGACAGAGAGATATGGAGAGAGGAAGGGAAGACAGAGGGGAAGAGAAAGATAAACACCTGAAGACCTACTTCACCTCTTACAAAGCGGGTACCCCTCTGCAGGTGGGGAGCCGGGAACTTGAACCCAGATTCTTGCTCTGGTCCTTGTGCTTCTTATTCTGTATGCTTAACCCAGTGCGCTACTGCCTAGGCCCCCCAAACATGAATTCATAATACTGATATGTGCTATTTAATATGATATTAAACTAGAACATAGCTTTTCATTTAATATTTTATTTATTCATAATAAAGGAGAGATGCAGAGAAAGATAAAGAGACCAGAGCACTGCTCAGCTCTAGCTCATGGTGGTGCTAGGGACTGAAACATAATAGCTTTTCTAAATATTTTTCTATTACAGAAAGAAATAAAGAACAGATAACTTACTATAGTAACAGAATAATTAAGTTTTAAAACTAAACTTTGAAACATAAGTTTGTAAAAATTTTGAATTTCCTAATCTCTGAATTTTTTCATAATACTTTATCTGTGAATGTGGTGCTCAAATCTTTTAAGTCCTGTTCCAGGAGTTTAATAACAACTCACTCCAACTTCTCTCCCCCATGTTTATTAATCACATGGGAAAGAAAAGAAGAAAATAGATTTGTTAAGAAAGAACTATCACCTCTCATTGCCACTTAAGAGGGGGGGGAAGTCTTTTGACAACTGGTAAAAGTATTTAAAACTGAAATATTTGAATTTGGTTTTACTTTGTGTTTAGCCAAGTATTTTACCTTCTCAAAAAAAAAAACTGACTTCAAAAAATTTGTCCCAGTTTTCCCTTAATTTTCAAATCAAAATGTATTTCAAGAAAATGAAATCCAGATGTTCCTAGTTTATTACTTTTAATTCTTTAACATTTTTGGAAGATCATCTGGCAGCCAAAAAAACCTAAATCTATTTCCAGATTTTGTCATGTAACTATTAAATTATATTTGACCAACAATTGTTAAATCATGAATTTGGAAAACTGAACATTTTTATAACCCGGAATACTCTGAGTCTTAAAGAAACACTTTAATGTATAAACAAATGAGTGGCCACTGAGGAGAGGACAACTCAAAACCATCCAGATGATATTTAAATAGGTTTTTCAACTTTATCAGTAAGTAATTATTGAACATCTTACCTCAACTCCAGGAAAAAGTTTTTTTTTCTATCTTCAAGTACTAATTTCACCAACATAAATACAATTTTCAAATATTCTAGGCATTATTATCATTTCCCACATATTTTCTATAAGCCATGTTTAAATGTAATCTCTCCAGACTTTGAAACAGAGGACAGAAGAGACTTGCAAAGCAAAATTTTTCATTTTAAAAATGGAGCAATAACAGATAAAGTAGGTAAGTCTTAAGAACTGATCACAGAAAGTAAGATTAGATCTCTAACAAGAACCATCTACTCAGAGTTCACGCTATGTAAGGCACTGTGCTGTACCCACCATGGACAGTATTTAGTTTGGTCTTTATAAATGACCTAGAGATTGGAAAAACTCTTATCCCTATTTTGTACACCTGAAAACTGAAGTTTAGAAGGTTGAACAATTGGCTCCAGGTTACAGAGTTGGTAAGGTGATTCCTGGCTTACATCTCCGAACAGTGTGTATCCAAAACTGGTGCCCTCATATAGTCCTATGAAATAAATAAAATAAAATAAAATAATAAAATAAATGCTGTGGTTGATGTCTTTAAAATCATGGAATACAACTAGGAGTTGAATTCTTCCTTTCAGGATTTTCCCACCCTACTTATTCCTTGAAGTATTCTTTCCTCATTTGCCTGTGGGTTGTTTTTGTGTTACCAAGGCAGGTAAGTAAGAGATTCATATCAAGGCTCCTGTAAAACATAATGCTATAAGGGAACCTCTTATCTGAATCCAAATAATATCTAGGTTAATAACAGAAATGTTCCTAGGGAACCACAAAAGTCAAATCTAGTTATCAACTATGATCACTTTTTAATCAGCTGTAAGATGATGTGTTTCTAGGATACAAAGAAGCATTTTGTATCTCTATCACACTAAAAATAGACTGATGCCACTGCTCCAGCAAAAGCTGGTTTAAGATACTTTTTAAAAAACTCACATAGTCACTTGGTAAAATCATAAATGGAACACATAACTTTAATAATAACATCACCAAATGGAAAAAATGAAATGTTGATTTTCAAGGACAGAAATCAAGACTTGAAAGCACCATGAGTATGGTCTCTTATCGAGGTGGAAATTACAGACTTGGGAAGAAAAAAATTACTTCTTTTGCAATAGCTATGAAAATTATTTTCCAGACCACAACTTTTATAATTTTATTTCTCCATTATGTCTCTCCAAGAAAAGCAACATTAACACCAAACAATCATAAGCTGAAAAACAGCTAAACTATGCTACAAGTGTCTACTGATTTTATAATTCAACAATTTAGGAAAAGAAGATTCAAAATCCTGAACCCACAGAGATGGAGAACACTAACTTTTAGTAGGAATAGCATTATTCCAAGTACATATTTGAGAAGAATTCAAAACCTTCATAATTATTTTCACAGTCAAGGCCTCTTATATATAGAACGTTATCCCTCCCAGCTCCCTTTTTCATTCAGATAGGGAGATAGAGAAAGTAACAGAAAGAGGAAGAAATACCTCAGCAACAGAACTTTGCTCATTAATGGAACCTCCTTTACACAGTGCCAGGGATCAAATCTGGGCTCTGTGTATATTCTTTCATGTAGGATATTTCTCTGGACCCGGGATTTTGAAAATGTTTAGACTATGTTCAGAAATATTTCTACATATAGTTTTAATAGCTTGGTTATAATAATAACTATCCATTGCCTTCTTAAACCCTACGACAGCAGGGACACTCCTCATTCTCTATAAAAGACTTATCCTGGTCCAGCGGTAGCGCAGCGGGTTAAGTGCACATGGCGCTAAGTGCAAGGACCTTTGTAAGAATCCCGGTTCTAGCCCCCAGCTCCCCACCTGCAGGGGAGTCGCTTCTTAAGCTGCGAAGCAGGTCTGCAAGTGTCTTTCTCTCCCCTTCTCTGTCTTCCCCTTCTCTCTCCTTTTCTCTCTGTCCTATCCAACAACGACAACATTAATAACAACAATAATGCCTACAACAACAATAAAACAACAAGGGCAACAAAAGGGAACATAAAATTAAAAAAAAAAAAAATGGAGTCCAGAGGTAGCGCAGCAGGTTAAGCACAGGTGGTGCAAAGCCAAGGACCAGCTCAAGGATCCTGCTTCCAGCCCCCAGCTCCCCACCTGCAGGGGAGTCATTTCACAGTAGGTGAAGGAGGTCTGCAGCTGTCTATCTTTCTCTCCCCTTCTATGTCTTCCCCCCTCTATATTTCCCTCTGTCCTATCCAACAACAACGGCATCAATAACAACAATAATAACTACCACAATAAAACAACAAGGGCAACAAAAGGGAATAAATAAATCAATAAATATTTTAAAAAACCACTATTTCTCCCAGTCCCGGAACCTCTGGGGCGTGGCTTTACAGCAGGCTTCTCTCCACCCATATCAACTGATACTGCATCTGCTGGATCTCAGCCTAATCAATGCAAACAGTACCACCTCCACATGTTTCATTTCGGACTATGTCCACAGACTACAGGCCTGCCATATCAACTCTTCACCTCCAGTACTCTGATGAGACCGTTCCTAGCTCATAGGAACCCTTAATTCCATTTCAGGTAGTGCACTCCCTAACAAAGCCCCAGCACCTAGTATGGACCAGGGCCCAAGGGATAGATCACTTGTGCACATGTATCCATAAGTTAGGGGAAAATATATACCTTAAAGCAAAAGTACCCAATAGTTTTCAGTGACCCAATTAAGTACAACAAGCAAGTAGAAAGACTTAAATTAAAAAGGCAACATTAAGTACTTAATCAAATAGTTACTTAATCAAAAAAACTTTCTTGATCTGGGGCCTATAGTCTGTGCAAGAGTGTGTGTAACATCTTCATCCCTGTAAGTCTCAGCTCGCATTCTGTGGTCATAGTTAGGAACACTCTAGGCTGCACCCACTGCCAGACGCATCTTCCTTGAGTGGCAGAGTATTTTTGGCCCAACCTCTCTTCAGAGAATGGGGTAAGTAAACCACAGAGATGATGAGCCTGACCAGCCTTTATAAATTAACTTGTAAATGGAAGAGACAAAATTCAAATTTAAATGTGTCTGATTCCCAAGTCCACATTCTTTTTTTTTTGGGGGGGGGGTCTGGTTAATGGTTTACAGTGCAATCACTGACATATGCAATTTCATTATGTGTCATCCCCCCAAAGTTTTGTTTATTCCTTCCCATACATTGCCTCCCCAGTCCTTTACTCCGGTGCTCTTCCTCCTCATCCTTACTTTATTAAGTCCCACTAATAAGTGAGATAATTTGATATTCATCTTTCTCTTTTTTAAAAAATATTTTTTAAATATTTATTTATTCCCTTTTGTTGCCCTTGTAGTTATTATTGTTATTGTTATTCATGTCATCATTGTTGGGTAGGACAGAGAGAAATGGAGAGAGGAGGGGAAGACAAAGAGGGGGAGAGAAAGACAGACACCTGCAGACCTGCTTCACCGCCTGTGAAGCGACTCCCCTGCAGGTGGGGAGCCGGGGGCTCGAACCGCGATCCTAACGCCGGTCCTTGTGCTTTGCGCCGCCTGCGCTTAACCCGCTGCACTACCGCTCCCCTCCCTCATCTTTCTCTTTTCAACTTAACTCACTCAACATGATGTCTTCAAGTTTCATCCAAGAGGATGCAAAGGAGACAACTTCTTCATTTTTAACAGCTGAGTAGTATTTCACTGTGTATATATACTACAATTGTTTTTAGCCACTGAGTCCACATTTCTAACTACAGGATACTCAGCACAAAGAATATAATCATAGCCATGGAATCTCAAACACCTTGTTGAGGCATCCGTGGAGACATATCACAACATAGAGCATGCTGTTCTGTCGGTGATAAAGGACAGGAAAGTAGGAATACAGTTGGAAAGAGATTTTTCATATCTGATCTGAGGGCTAGAAATAGAGGAAGAAAGGCGTCAACTATTCCTGACACTCTTCTAGGATTCCACCCTACCAGGCGGAGGGAGCCTCATCTCTGCACCCTGTACTTAGCTCTTCAGAATACTCCAAATATGCAATGATCAGGTTAGTATTTTTACACATATCCCATTTGCATCCATTATTAGCTCTGGATACACTACAGAAAGGTATGGAACTCTGTGCTTTTATTTATATATCTGCATAGCTGGCATTAATTGAGATTAGCAGAATTAACATATACAAAGTATTTTCATGTCTACAGTATAGTAAATGCTCAATAAATGTTGTTTTTGTTATGGGTATTTTTGTATTGCAAGGAATACTTAGCTTATTAAAATCATGAACCATGCCTTTGTTTAATCTCTGGTCTCTAGTACAATCAAGAACAAAGATAGAAAATAGAAGCTTCAGTGTCTTCACTGCTTAGCAGGATTTTCAGTACAAAGATTATGACATCTCCTAAAATCTCACTACTCCTCTGTTGTAAATTCCTTGACAACTATTTAAAAAAAAAACAACTGTCAGATATTGGGGCCAGGCAGTGGCGTACCAGGTAAAACTATAATGTACACATTACAGTGCATAAGAACCCAGATTTAGAGACAGGCTGGGAGTCAAGAGCAAACTGCCAACACCCATGTCCAGCAGAGAAGCAATTACAGAAGCCAGACCTCCCACCTTCTGCATCCCATAATGACCCTGGGTCCATGTTCCCAGAGGGATAAAGACTAGGAAAGCTTTCGATGGAGGGAATGGGATAGGGAACTCTGGTGGTGGGAACTGTGTGGAATTTGACCACTTCTACCCTATGGTCTTGTCGATCATTATTAAATAAAATAAATAAATAAATAAGAAGGAGGAGGAGGAGAGGGAGAGGGAAAAGGAGAAGAAGGAGGAGGAGGAAGAGGAGGAGAAGGAGAAGGAGAAGGAGAAGGAGAAGGAGAAGGAGAAGGAGAAGGAGAAGGAGAAGAGTAATAGGCCTCTGGTCCCCACCTGCAGGAGGCAAGCTTCATGAGTAGTAAAGCAGGGCTGCAGGTATCTCTCTGTCTCTTTCCCTCTCCCCACCTCAATTTCTCTCTGTATCTATCCAATAATAATAATAAATAATAATAAAACACTGTCAGACATCAAATATTTATTGAAGACCTTCTACCTGGCAGGTAAGCACCAGAGATAGAAGGCTCTCTAAATTTCCATGACTGGATTTTGGATTTAGTCCAAACAGTTGATTTACCATTCAGTTTAAGCATGGAAATAAATGAGAAGCACACACTTGTACTGAAAGAGAAATACCTATGCAGTGTCCAAGTTTTGGCTACCGTTACAAAGAAAACAGTGCTACTCATGTACAAAACAAACTATGATCCATTAACTCAGTACAGAAGTATTTTTTGGCTCCCAAAAAGCTGGCAGCCAAACAAGTTTTGTAGTCACACTACCAAAAAAATACCTGGCTGATACATTTTTGACATCCTTCCTTGTTTTTTTCCAGACATATTTCAGTAATTGCCTGTCTGCAGGTACAAGATGCTTACAGGAAGTGATTAATCTTTCATGAGACTATTATACTATTCTTAATGGAGTACAATAAAAGCTTGACAGGACAAGCACCCTCATGTCAGTGCAGACTTCAAGGAAAGGAAGTTTTAATGAGAGATAAATCTATTCACATGATAGCAGTCCATGATGAAATCTTGATTTCTAAGAGGAAATATACCAATAAGAAATAACACTGCCCCGCCCACCACTACCACAACCACCCCCCCCCCCAAAAAATCCACCTCTAAACCTAAAACCTTTCTTTCTTCATATACGGCCAGATGGGATCCTTGGTCATCATGAAACACTACAGCTGGAAGCTGAATAGTTCATCTATACCCCCAGCCCCCAACACATAGACACTGGAAATGAGAAAGGCTCTTGTTTGCTGTCTGAAGCAGGTGTGGCTGGACTAAATGGGGAAGAAGATGTCCAGCTGGAAGAAGCCATCAACCAGCTGCCCAGGGCAGTCTGCTTAGATAAATACCACCTGTTACTAAACAGCCAGTGAAAAACTGGTCACATCCTAGGGACCTGCTTATGCTCTGTCTATTGTACTGAAGCTTTTGTGTCTTTTGACAGCCTAACTCCCATGTCTGTCTCAAGAGTAGTGGCCATATTCATTGGGCTTAATTTGATTCTGGGCAATGACAGGAAGTGTTAGACTGCTAGGTTTAAGTATTTTCTGGGGGCTGAGAACACATACATGAGACAATAATAAACAACACAATAATAATAATAAAGGAGACTTCAAAATTACCTTGTAATGTGGCAACCTCAGTGTCCTATAGAGTCCGACCACCTTGAAGGAAGGATGTCATCTTCCACACCATTTCCCCTGTCACTCCCTCTTCAGCTGCATCAGTCTTCTCTTGTGTCAAGTCTCTCTCTCTCTCTCTCTCTCTCTCTCACACACACACACACACACACACACACACACACACACACACCCCTCCATTTGCTCATGCTATTTCCATATCTGGAAATTTCATTTTTTTAAAAAATATTCTGTTTATTTTTTAATGAAACAGAAATACAGAGAGAAAGACCAGAACAGTACCAACTTATGGTAGTGCTGGAGATTGAACCTGAGACCTAAGAACCTCAACTCTGAAATTCTGTTCACATAATGATTCCACTGTGGCCTCAACCCACCTGGAAATTCCTTCCTCTGAACTGTTCAAATCCTACTTTTCAAGATCCACGTTTAATCCTACTACTCCTGGAATCTTTTCCTTAAAATGTAAGCCTAAAAAGATTTCTTCCTCTCCCATACCTACAGACATCTAGTCTTTGACAAAAGTGTCCAGACTATTAAATAGGGAAAGGAGAGTCTCTTCAACAAATAGTGTTGGAAAAAATGGTTGAAACATGCAGAAGAATGAAATTGAACCACTATATTTCACCAAACACAAAAGTAAATTCCAAATAGATCAAGGACTTGGATGTTAGACAGAAACTATCGAATACTTAGAGGAATATATTGGCAGAACTCTTTTCCATCTAGATTTTAAAGACATTGGCAGTGAAACAAATCCAGTTACAAAGACGACTAAATCAAAAATAAACCAATGGGACTACATCAAATTAAAAAGCTTCTGCATAGCAAAAGATGCCACTATCCAAACTAAGAGACTCCTCACAGAATGGGAGAAGATGTGCCATACATCAGACAAGAGGCTAATAACCAAAATATATAAAGAGCTCACCAAACTCAGCAACAAGAAAACAAATGACCCCATCCAAAAATGGGGAGAGGATATGAACAGAATATTCTCCATAGAAGAGATCCAAAAAGACCAGCAAACAAAAAAAAATGCTCCAAGTCATTGATTGTCAGAGAAATGCAAATAAAGACAACAATGAGATAACTTCACTCCTGTGAGAATGTCAGACATCAAAAAAAGTAGCAGCAACAAATGCTGGAGAGGTTGTGGGGTCAAAGGAACCCTCCTGCACTGCTGGTGGGAATGTCAATTGGTCAGCCCCCTGGGGTGAGCAGCCTGGAGAACTCTCAGAAGGCTAGAAGTGGACCTACTCTATGGCCCTGCAATTCCTCTCCTAAGGATAGATCCTAAGGAACCAAACATACCCATCCAAAAAGATTTGTGTATACTTATATTCATAGTAGCACAGTTTGTAATAGCCAGAACCTAGAAGCAACCCAGGTGTCCAACAACAGATGAGTGGCTAAGTTGTGGCATATATACACAATGGAATACTACTCACCTATTAAAAATGGTGATTTCACTGTTTTAGCCTACCTTGGATGGAGCTTGAAAGAATCATGTTAAGTGAGATATCTCAGTAAGAGAAGGATGGATATGGGATGATCTCCCTCATAGACAAAAGTTGAAAAACAAGAGCAGAGGAGAAAACACAAATCAGAACTTGGACTAGAGTTGGTGTATTGCACCAAAGTAAAAGACTCTGTGGAGCGGGATCAAGTCCTGGTGGGGGTTGAATTGTTATATGGAAAACTGAGAAATGTTACCCACATACAAACTATCATATTTTACTGTTGACTGTAAACCATTATCCCCCAATAAAGATTTTTTGAAAAAAAAATTCCTCAATTACTGAAGCATTGAAAATGTAGACTGTGCATCTCGTCTCTTTAACCTGTCACATTCTACTTTTGTCCCAAATAAATCTCATGTCCCCAACAAGACTCCTTGAAGGTAAAACCCCTCTCTCTGAGGTCTAAGCTAATCATCCAAACTTAAGGTGACATATATTGACTCAATAAATGTGTCCTAAATTGAAATAACGCTAAGCACAAAAATTATTTTCAGGGGTCCGGTGGTGACGCACCCGTTGAGTGCACAGAGTACTTCGCGCAAGGACCCGCACAAGGAAACAAGTTTGAGCCCTCACTTTACCACACAAGTGATGAAGCAGGTCCACAGGTATCTATCATTCTCTCTCCCTATCTCCTTCTCCTCTCTCAATTTCTCTCTGTCTTACTGAATAAAATGGGCGGGGAGGATGGAGGAATAATGGCCTCCAGGAGCTGTGGCTTTGTAGTGTTGGCAATCAAGCCTCAGCAATAACTCTGAAGGTGAGAGAGAGAGAAGGGGAGGGGGAGAATAAAAAGAAAAATATATTTTAGTCAGGGTTGGAAAACACTAAATTAAATCATAAAAAACATTAAAATGCTAAGTAGGACTATAAATCTTATTTGAAAAGACCTTTAATAATTATTGCCACTAAGTTACTAGAAGTCAATGTGGTAGATGCCCTGGACATGTAATCAGAAGGCTTAAAACTGAATCCTGGGCGAGCTAAATGGATCACCTGCATATAGATAGTGTGTTACTTTGCCATGTGCATGACCCAGGTTCAAACCTAGTGCCCGCCACATTGAAGGAAGCTTTGGTGCTGTGGTCTTTCTCTCTCTCTGTTTCACTGCCTTCACTGTCACTGAATCCTGGACTTCCTAGTTATTAACTTTATGATAACAATTATTTTTAAAGTCTTATTTTTCTCATTTGAAATGCATAATGTTAAAGCAGGGGACTATTGGGATACCCCAATGAGATCATTTGTGGTGATGTATTTCACACCTTCTGCACCCCACAGTGACCCTGGGTCCACACTCCCAAAGGGATAAAGAATAGGAAAGTTATCAGGGGAGGGGATGGGATGCAGAGTTCTGGTGGTGGGAATTGTGTGGAGCTGTACCCCTCTTATCCTGTGTTTTTTTGTCAGTGTTTCCTTTTTTATAAATAAAAATTTTAAAAAAATAATAAAGCACAGTTTCTTCAACTTCAAATTGATTAGAATAAAATAACTGATTTCTTTTTAGGTTTAACAAACTTGAGTAGCAATCAGAATCATCTAAGAACTTTGTTAAGCAACATATTGCCAGGTCCCAGTTTTGGAGATTCTGATTTAAGGGGCCTAAAGAGATCCAAGTGAATCTGAAAATGAGTCAGCTTTAGGAACTCCTGGAGAGAATCACCTTGTCTGTATTTGTTTTGCCAGGCACTTTACAAATGAAGAGTTACTGAGACTATATTATATATATATATATATATTCCTCCAATCCTCAGGCATGAAAATTTTTATAACCACTATAGTATCTCCCAGACCTTAGAAATATATCCTAATGATATACTGACATACAATTATATCCAATTAACAAAAAGAGGCTTTATCTAAAATCTTTACTTCAATAAGAATACATTAATTCACATACATACATAAAGAAGGCTAAGTGTGTGTGTGCGTGTGTGCATGTGCATGTATGTGTGTGTGTGTGTGTGTGTGTGTGTGTATGTGTGTGTGTGTGTGCGTGAATTTCCTGGAGCTATGTGCCATAATAACCCAGTATTCCGGAACCTCTCATATATCAATTTATCTCTGTAATCTGATCGTTTGCTTCAGTCAGGGTATGTCCCATTTCTATTCCTCCACAAAGTTCACTCATGTTTGTAAAATAATTATTCATTAAAGAAATAAGAAAGCAACATTTCTGAGGGAAAAAAAGTGGCATCCTAAGAAAAAAGACAAAGCCCTAATCCTGTGAAACTTACCTTTTAGAGAAGTAATTTTGAGTGCTTTTTTCTCTAAAGTCTGCCTTGATCAAACTTCACAGGACTAAGAGTTCAAGCACTCTTTAAAAACTCTCAGTTCAGGATATTCTGTCTGTGGTTGGGCAGGGGTCAAGGCAATCACCAGTAATTTAGACTAAACAGGAAGAAAACCAGTTCAATTAATGTGACAAACACAGGAATGGTCATCCCATTTAGAAACAACAAAAGTCTGAAAAGAATTTAGTTGCTGATAGTTAACTACTGCAAGCAGGTAAATAATTGAAACTTTTGTTCCTTTCAGTTGTAACTAGTAAATTCATAAGATTTACTATCATTGTATTACATCAAAATTCCCCACAGAGAATTGAAAATCAACCCAATCTCTTTTTAAAAAACCACCCCAGACTTGGCTTATAGTACAAAGGAAACCAAGCATCCCTTTGCCTGGGCCCCTCAGTGTAAGGAAAGTCACTAACTCTTTCACAGGAGCAGATTGTTTCAACTTAATTGAATGAAGTAAACTTGGGGAAATACCTGACATTGCCAACTTGACCTTTGCCAAGCCTTTTGAACTTCAATCACTGTCCTCTAACACAAAGCCCTCTATTAGGCTTTCAGCTATTTCCCCTTATTACACAGGTAGCTTATCGTGAGGATTCCATGGTTTCAGTTATCATTTCTGACATGATTGTGAGACAAGTATTATTTCCACACTTGGGTTTATGACTAAGCCTGCAGAGATATTTCTGGTCGGAATGAGTAAAGAGCATCTCATTTCAGTTTCTTATCCACTGAGATACAATCATTTTATTAAAGGAAAAAAAGTAGTTTTGATTTATAAGAACACCAGTAAAATAGCTCAAGTGAGTTGGAAACTCTCCAAAATTATAATCTTTATTTACACAGATATTTCAAATTTTTAAATGTCATTTGAAATCTGGGACAATAAAGTGAATATTGTTCCCAATAATAAACTGTTGGTGTTAAGAAAATAAATAAAATTAAAGCTGATGTCTTGAAATGAGATGTCAAAGATGTGACTAGTAGTTATTTAAGTGACATTTAGTCCCAAGTACCTATTTTTTTCTTGACTCTATAGTACATTTATATACTTCTAAAAAAAAAAACATAAAAAATATACAAATCCATTTACAATCTACCTGCTCTTCTTTGAAAAGTAAACCAAAATATAATTTGCCCACAGCAGAAATTCTATGGATGCAGAGCTGTACTGTGATGTCTCTCTTTCTCTCTATGTCCCTGATTTCACGCTTTCTCTTTATAAAAACAAATGTTAGTTTAACTTTAAAAATGTAGATTGTCCAGAAGGTGGCGCAGTGGATAAAGCATTAGACTTTCAAGTGTGAGGTCCTGAGTTCAGTCCCCGGCAGCACAGGTACAAGAGTGATGTCTGGTTCTCTCTCTCCTCCTATATTTCTCATTAATAAATAAATACAAATATTTTTAATAAATAAATAAATAATAAAAATAATTTAAAAATATTTTAAAATGTGATTGTCAGTGATTAAAAGGATTGCTGGAGCTAAGGTGCCTCACCCAGCAGAGAGCACCTGTTATCAAGAAAAAGGATCAGGGCTCATGCCTCCTGCTCCACCTCTAGAGCTGAAGCTTCATGAACAGTGGAGCAGTGTTGCAGGCCTCTCTCTCTCTCTCTCTCTCTCTCTTTCACTCTCCTTCTACCTCTCCCTCTCCGTCTCCCTCTCTCTCTGCCTACCAAGAAAAAGAGAGATCTCTGGGAATGATGTAGTCACACAGTCACGAAGCCCCAGCAATAGTCCCAGGGGCATATAAAATTAAATAGATGCTAACACAGGTGCCAACAGACATGGGGAAAATAGACTGACGCAATGTGTAGACAGGATATCCTCATTTTGTGCAGTTATGTGTTGGCAATAGCTATTGAAATGCAAAATGTGGCTAATACATAAAGTAATTAACTGAAAAACTGTTTGCAATAACAAAAAAAGAGAAAAATACAAATGAAAACTAAATAGAATGGTTCAGTAGTAAAAATACACAACCATTAAAAAGCTCAAATAAAAAGTATGCATGAAATGACCTAGAAATTTGCTCATAATGTATATTTTCTTTCCAATTGTTTAAATAGTTAATTGTTTATTTACTGGATAGAAAGAGAAAAATCAAGAGGGGATGGGGGGAGAGAGAGACAGAGAGACCTACAGCATTGCTTCACCACTGCAGGTAGGGACAGGAGCTTGAACCTGGGTACTTGCACATAGTAAAGTGTGTAACCAACCAATTGCAATATCACCTAGCCCCAGTTCTTTCCAATTTTTTTAAAATTTTTACTTATAAAATGGGAACACCAACAAGAACATGGGATAAGATGGATACAGTTCCACACAATTCCCACCACCAGAATTCCATCCCATCCCCTGATAGCCTTCCTATTCTTTAACCTGCTGAGAGTATGGACCCAGGGTCATTATGGCGTGCAGAAGGTCTGGCTTCTGTAATTGCTTACCTGTGGAACATAGGTGTTGACAGGTGGATCCATACTCCCAGCCTGCCTCTCTCTTTCTCTAGTGGGGCAGGGCTCTGGGGAAGCAGGGCTTCAGGAGACTCTTTCCAATTTTTATTAAAGTAAAATTAGATATTTTAAAGTGTACAAATACAGTGGCTCTTAGTTCATTCACAATGCTGTGTAATAATCACTTCTACTTTGTTCCAAAACATCTTCATCATAAAAAAAACCCCAATATACATACCACAATGTTAGTATTATAACTCATTCTAGATAGCAACTTTTAATAATTTTAATTTAAAGTATCAAATGTATTTATAGGGGTAAGGAGCTAGTGTAGCATAGCTGAAGACTTTTCATGTCTGAAGCTCCAAGGTCCCAAGTTCAATCCTTGATGTCACCATAAACCAGAACTAAGTAATGCTCTGGTTCTAATAAAAAAAAAAAAAAAAGGAAGTATCACCAGGTGACTCACCAGCAGAATAAACCTATTACCTTTTGCAAGTTCTTAGATTCAAGTCCGAAACCACCTGCAAGGAGAAAGCTTCACAAGCAGTGCAGTGGTAATCTGATATCTCCTTGCTGGGGAATTATGCAGATGCAGTCTTTGCCCTCAGGCTTTGCCACTTCCTGTGATATTCTCTCAGTGCCCTTTTCAACCAATCCTGTCCCGACACGTCACTCCTGGTTGTTGCCCTATAAAGCCTTTCTTCCGCCCCCCCCCTTGCCTGGTTTTTACCTCAGTGGTTAGACTCAGAAAAGGGTGGTCCGGGAGGCGGCCATTTTTGCTACCTCCTTGTGGTCTGAACCACTGCACTCTCACCCAACTCTGAGGTGACTGTGCGAATAGAGATTTGTGTTCCCTCTTGCTTTGGATCTCCTCTCTCTCTTCTCTGCAGCGCAGCACAACATCTCCTTATCTCTACCTCTCTCTTCCTTTCTATCTTTCTATCTCATCCCCTATTTAGTGAAAAAAAAAAAAAAACTGTCTACCAGAAATGGTGACATCATACAGACACTGAGCTCCAGTGATAATACTCATGGCAAAAAAAAAGAAATGTAGAAAGTATAAAGCTAGGAAATAGAAAGAATATATAGATTCTCCTGGCCAACAGTTATAATCCTGGGAGGGAAAAACAATGTACGGGAGAAAGGAGTCTTTAGTTTCTTCTTTTATAAATTCTTATTAGAGTGGTCATACCAAGTGAAAGGACCCAGGTTCAAGCCCATGGTCCCCACTTGCAGGGGTGGAGGTGGGGGCTGCACAAGCAGTGAAGCAGGTGTCTCTCTCTGCCTTCTCCCTCTTCATTTCTCGCATGACCACCTGGCTCCCTTTGTTTTGTTCTTTTGAATTTCCAGTAGTGTTAGTTTCCCTTGATGCTAGTGGAAACGGATGATTGCTATACACCTGTGCATTGCTCCTTCCAGTCTAACATCACCCATCGCTGCATCAGACCCTAGGCATCACAATGGGCCCCTCTGTCCACCATGCCCCACACAATGGAAACTCTCATATCCCCACTTTCTCCATACAGCACCCTTGCTTCATATGATAAACAATGAAGGTAAAGCAAGGTTTTTCATCTGTTTGTTTTAATCTGTTTATTGGGGGTTTACAGTCAATAGTAAAATACAATAGTTTGTAGATGCATAACATTTCCATATAACAATACAACACCCACTAGATCCTCCTCTGCCATCTTGTTCCAAGACCTGACCCCCCCCCCCGCCAATGACAGAGTCATTTACTTTGGTGTAATACACCAACTCTAGTCCAAGTTCTGCTTTGTGTTTTCAATCTGTTCTTGTTTTTCAACTTCTGTCTATGAGAGAGATCATCCCATATCCATCCTTCTCTTTTTTGCTTATCTCACTTAACATGATTCCTTTGAACTCCATCCAAGATGGGCTAAAATGGTGAAATTACCATTTTAATAGCTGAGTAGTATTTCATTGCTTATAAGAGACTAATAACCAAAATATACAAAGAGCTCAGCAAACTTAGCAACAAAAAAGCATATGATCCCATCCAAAAATGGGCAGAGAGTATTAACAGAACACTCACTACAGAAGAGATCCAAAAGGCTAACAAACACATGAAAATTTGCTCCAGGTCACTGATTGTCAGAAATGCAAATAAAGACAACATTGAGATGCCACCTCACCCCTGTGAGAATGGCATACATCAAAAAGGACAGCAGCAACAAATGCTGGAGACGCTGTGGGGAGAAAGGAACCCCTTCTGCACTGCTGGTGGGAATGTAAATTGGTCCAGCCTCTGTGGACTACTCTCACAAGGCTAGACATGGACCTTCCATATTATCCTGTAATTCTTCTCCTAGGGATATACCCCAAGGACTCCATAACACCCAACCAAAAAGAAATGTGTACACCTATGTTTATAGCAGCACAATTCATAATAGCTAAAACCTGGAAGCAACCCAGGTGCCCAACAACAGATGAGTGGCTGAGAAAGCTGTGGCATATCTACACAATGGAATATTACGCAGCTATTAAGAATAATGAACCCACCTTCTCTGACCCACCTTGGATGGAGCTAGAAGGAATTATGTTAAGTGAGCTAAATCAGAAATATAAAGACGCATATGGGATGATCCCACTCATCAACAGAAGTTGAGAAAGTAGAACAGAGAGGGAAATTCAAAGCAGGATTTGACTGAATTTGGAGTAGAACACCAAAGTAAAAACCCTGGGTTGAGGGTGAGGGTGGATGATCAGCTTCATGGGGTGGGGGTGGGGGCAGAGACGGGAGATGGGATGGGACACAGTCTTTTGGTGGTGGGAATGGTGTTTATGTACACTCCTATTAATTTGTAGTCATATAAACTACTATTTAATTAATATTAAAGGGGAAAAATTGATTGAATGTCTGAAACTTTTTAATGCACAGGCCATAGGCTGAGTCTTTGATATGTTGATTCTCTTAAAAGCTTAGACCAGGGAGAACAGAAGCAACCTGAGGTGCAGCTACATACAAATAATGTCAAAGGACATAAATTATGGCGATGTTGTGTATGATACAGCAAATCTTAACAAAGGGGCTTTTCAAAGTTAACCCAATTGCCAAATAATGTGATTATATCCATATCTATTGCCTTCTTAAACCCTAAGACAGCAGGAACCCCCCCCCCACTTCCTCTATAGAGCCTATATTTATTTCCCCTATCCTGGAACCTCTATAGTGGGGCTCACTTTCCTGCATGCTTCTCTCAATTCATAGCAAATGACATAGCATCTGCTGATCCCAACCTAATCAATGCAATGAGTACCACCTCAGTATGCTTCACTTCAGACTGTGTCCAGAGACATCAGGCATGGAATATCAACCCTTCAGCCTCATTACTTGGGTGAGACATTACCTTTCATAGGATTCTCTAATTCCATTCCAGGTAGTTCACTTCCCAACAAAGTTCCAAATCCTAGATATAGACCAGGTCCCATGAGATAGGGAATATGTTCACATGTATCCATAAATTAGGGCAAAATATATATCTGAAAGCAAAAGTACACAATAGTCTGCAGTGAGTCAGTATGAAGTTCATAATGAAATAGTGTCTACTTAGACTTAGATACCCTCCTCACCTACTTCCTATTACACCTCCCTCAGTCACTCCAAAGCTAACCTTATCAAAGCAAGGACTGCAAAAGCTGAATGAGGGCAAGACTGGCATACTTTAATGATGACTCTTTAGTTACTATCAGGCCACCCCATATGCATCTGGAGCCCTATTTAGGTAGTCCTGAGATTCCCAAACAGACATGATCAGCCTAGACCACATAAATCCCTCTCCCCAATATTACCAGTCATCTCTATCAGGAACAACACAATAGACGCCTTTGTGGGCCCCCATGGGACCTTGCCCTCAACTTGGATCAACAATGGTAGAGAATGTTCCATCCTCTGAAAGGAGGATGGACAACATACCCTATGCTACACCTGAGGAAGATGAGTCCTGATATTGGGGCAGCTTGGAAGGTTCCTACTCATGACAACAGAATGTGAGCTCAGATCTACAGGGATGCAGAGGTCACATAGGCTCCTAAGCTGAATATGAGTCCCAGATCACATCAAATTGATGGGGTTTACAGTCAACAATATTTATACACCTTTCCCATATTGGGGAGCTACTCTCTTCCCTGATCCAGCTTTCTGTCCTTTTTCTATCCATGACATCATCTCCCCAGAGAATAACTTGGATCTACCTGCATATCAGATTTCAGGGTTAGAGAAAAAGAAAAAAACTAGTATAGCCACAGGCCCTTTGGAATAGAACTAAAATATGCCTACTAGCTATCTACCAAATGGAGATCCACCCCCCAACTCTTCATCTGCTCTACTCCAGCCTTTAGGGTCATGATTAGTTAATGACTTGTTTGGCTTTATATTAATTCTCTTTTCAGCCACCAGGTTCCAGATGCTAGCATGATGCCAATCAGAATTCCCTGGACAGACAACCCCAGCAATGTGTCCTGGAGCTCTGCTTCCCCAGAACCCTGATCCACTAGGGAAAGAGAGAGGAAGGCTGGGAATATGGATCAACCTGTCAACGCCCATGTTCAGCGGGGAAGCAATTACAGAAGCCAGACCTCCCACCTTCTGCACCCCAAAATGACCTTGTGTTCATACTCCCAGAGGGTTAAAGAACAGGAAATCTTTCAATGGAGGGGATGGAATATGGAGTTCTGGTTGTGGGAATTGTGTGTAGTTGTACCCCTCTTATCCTATGGTTTTGTCAGTGTTTCTTTTTATAAATAAATTTTAAAAAAAAGAATAGGAAAGCTATCAAGGGAGGGGATGGGATACAGAGTTCTGGTGGTGGGAATTGTGTGGAGTTGTACCCCTCTTATCCTATGGTTTTGTGTTTCCTTTTTTATAAATAAATAAAGCTGTTTTGTATGCGCCACTCTGCCAGTTCATATATTGAAGCCCTAAAGCCCAAACTGCTATTTAGAAATAGGACGTAGATAATGTATTATCTTTCCTTTTTGGGGAGGGATTGGTAAATCAGAATTGAATTTAATTTACATATCATTGTACTACATCAGGTAATTTCTAAACATACTAAAGAAAACTGCCTTTTCTCCCCCCTACGAACACTTATTTATCTTTTTTCCTTTTACTGGGGAGGGGGTGTCGTTGATGATTTATAGTACTGTTGGTACATGGGTAAAATTTCTCATTGTCCCATCATAGGTGTCTGCAGAAAACTCTGGGAGTCGGGCAGTAGTGCAGCCAGTTAAGTGCTGGCAGCTCAAAGCACAAGGATCGGCCTAAGGATCCCAGTTCGAGCCCCCAGCTACCCACTATCATGGGAGTCGCTTCACAGGCGGTAAAGCAGGTCTGCAGGTGTCTTTCTCTCCCCTTCTCTGTCTTCCTTCCTCTCTCCATTTCTCTCTGTCCTTTAAAAAAAAAATAGAAGAAAAAAAAAAAACTCTCACCACCAACGTAGGTCATTTTGTACTATCATGCACCAGGACCAAAAAGCCCCCACACCAATCCCCACCCTACCTTCCTTCCCCAGAGTCCTTTGCTTTTGTCCAATCCCCACCCTACCTTCCTTCCCCAGAGTCCTTTGCTTTTGTCCTTTGCTTCCTTCCCCAGAGTCCTTTGCTTTTGTCCAATACCAGCCAGTTGAAGTTTTACTTGTTCTCCTTTATGTTTTTGTTTCATATGTTCTGCCTACAAGTGAAATCATCCTATACTCATCCTTCTCTTTCTGGCTTACCTTCCTTAACATGATTCCTTCAAGCTATTTTGGAAAGTATTATTATTATTTTTTTGCCTCCAGGGTTATTGCTGTGGCTTGGTGCCTGCACTGCAAATTCACTGCTCCTGGAAGCCATTTTCCCCATTTTCTTGCCCTTATTTTTGTTATCATTGTTGCCACTGCTGTTGTTGTTGTTGGATAGGACAGAGAGAAATCGAGAGAGAAGGGGAAGACAGAGACAGAGAGAGAGAAAGATAGACACCTACAGACCTGCTTCACCACCTGTGAAGCAACCCCCCTGCAGGTGGGGAGCCCGGGGCTAGAACCAGAACCCTTAGGCTGGCCAATCCTTGTGCTTCATGCCATGTGCACTTAACCCGATGTGCTACTGCCCAGCTCCTGGAAAGTATTATCTTTAAGGATATAATTAATGTTGAATGAAATCAGAGGGAAGGAGACTTTATACAATATGACTGATGATCATGACAAATACACCGGAATGCACAGAGAGAATTCTCTAATCTCCTTCCGTGAAATTAATTTTCTCTACTCCATAGCCTATCACATAGGTATCTGTACCTCTATTGCTTCCTCAATTTAATACTGCCTTATACTGCTATCAGTCATTATTCATATGCTATCACCTATGTGGTTTCATTGACAGTCATTTATTGTACTTATCTTTTCTCTTTTATTTTTTGCCACCAGGATTTTCACTGGGGGTTGGTGCCTGCAAAACGAATCTACCACTCTCAGCAGCCACCCCCACTCCCCCATTATCCACTTTCTTTTTCATTAGATAGGACAGAGAGAAATTTAGATAGGAAAAGAGGATAGAGAGAGAGAGAGAGACAGAAACACCTGCACATCTGCTCTGCCACTCATGAAGCTTGTCCTGGCGCATAGTTACTTGGGCACCAACCAGGTGGCCCACTAATATTCATTTTAGGTGATAATAATATTCAAATTTTAATTTTAATTTAAATAATAATATTCAATTTTTAATTATTCATTTAAATTTCTTAAGGGAAGAGACCATAACTACTCCTTTATCTCATAATTTGCATGTAGGAAGTCTTCAGCAAATTTTTATCAAACTGACCAGTATCTGTAAGAAAATGAGATCTTGGGGGCTGGGCGGTGGCAAAGCGGATTAAGTGCACATGGCATGAAGCACAAGGACCAGCGTAAGGATCCCTGCCTGCATGGAAGTGGCTTCACAGGAGGTGAATTAGGTCTGCAGGTATCTTTCTTCTCTTCTGTCTTTGCCTCCTCTCTCGACTTCTGTCTGGCCCTTCCAATGATAATGACAGCAATAACAACAACAATAACAACAACAAGGGCAACAAAAGGGAAAAAATCGTCTCGAGGAGCAGTGGATTCATAGTGCAGGCACTGAGTTCCAGCAATAACCCTGGAGGCAAAAAAGAAGAAAAGAAAACGAGATCTTTAAAGGTAGATATAAGACAATTCACTATATACTTATCTGCTTATAAATCATACAAAAATCAAATGTTTTTCTAGCTAGGAACATCTTAGAAAACATTTATTATTAGTTCTCGTACCTCTCAACTAGGCACATCCAGTTCATTGTTAAGACTCAGGAATAAAAATAGAGATCTCTGCATATCAATTACACAGCCTATATATTGAAAAGATTCAGTTTGTGTTTTGAAAAACTTCGAGACATACAATTAATTTTCCCCCTCTAATATTAATTAACTAGTGATTTATATGACTACATTTTACTAGGAGTGTACATAAACACCATTCCCACCACCAAAAGACTCCCACCCACTCCCACCCCCCACTGGCCCAGGAAGCTGCATGTCACCCCTCACCACAGGGTTTTTACTTTGGTGCCCTACTTACAATTTGGTCAGGTCCTGCTTTTAGTTTCCCTTTCAGATCTTCTTCCTCAACTTCTGTTGATGAGTGGGATCATCCCATACTCATCTTTATCTTTCTGACTTAGCTCACTTAACATAATTCCTTCTAGCTCTGTCCAAGATGGGTCAGAGAAGGTGGGTTCATTGTTCTTGATAGCCGCATAGTATTCCATTGTGTATATATACCACAGCTTTCTCAGCCACTCATCTGTTGTTGGGCACCTGGGTTGCTTCCAGGTTTTAGCTATTATGAATTGTGCTGCTATGAACACAGATAAGAAGCAACCAATAGCACAGCTATATACAAGATACTGGGTACTGTACTGCAAACCCTAACAAAAGGACTTTTCAAAGTTAACCCAATTACCAAATAATGTGATGATAACATTAACTATCCATTGTCTTTTGGAACCCTAAGACAGCAGGAACCTCACATCTCCACTATAGAGCCTCTACTTCCCCCAGTCCTGGAACCATTGAATAGGGCCCACTTTCCCGTATGCCTCTCCCAATCCATATCAAATAATATGGCATCTGCCGATCACAACCTAAACAACACAACGATGGCCACCTCAACATGCTTCACTTCAGACTGTGTCCAGAGACTTCACGTGTGGAATGACAACCCTTCAGCTTCATTACTCGGGTGAGACCTTTCCTTTCATAGTATACTCTAATTCCATCTCAGGTGGCTCACTTTCTAACAAAGTCCCAAAACCTAGATATACACCAGTTTCTGTGAGAGAGAGCATATGTTCACACGTATCCGTAAACTACTGCAAAATATATACCTGAAAGCAGAAGTACACTAGAGTTTGCAGTGAGTATCCCCCTAACACTTCCTCTCCACTATTCCAAGCTTTGGGTCCATGATTGCTCAACAATTTGTTTGACTTCGTATGTTAACTCTCTTTTCAATCACCAGGTTCCAGATGTCATCAGGATGCCGGCCAGGCTTCCCTAGACTGAAGACCCCACCAATGTGTCCTGGAGCTCAGCTTCCCCAGAGCCCCACCCTACTAGGGAAAGAGAGAGGCAGACTGGGAGTATGGACCGACCAGTCAACGCCCATGTTCAGCGGGGAAGCAATTACAGAAGCCAGACCTTCTACCTTCTGCAACCCACAATGACCCTGGGTCCATGCTCCCAGAGGGATGGAGAATGGGAAAGCTGTCAGGGGAGGGGGTGGGATATGGAGAATGGGTGGTGGGAATTGTGTGGAATTGTACCCCTACTACCCTATGGTTTTGTTAATTAATCCTTTCTTAAATAAAAAAAAAGAAAATAGAGATCTCATGGACCACCAGCCTCAGTCCACCAAGCAACCTTACCAAACTTGCAGACTTGATTTAAAATTAAAGGCAGTTGGGGCCAGATGATGGCACACCTGACTGAGTGCACACATTACATAGGTTCAAGGCCCTGCTCCCCAAATGCAGGGGGAAGTTACACAGCAGTTAAGCAGTGCTGCATGTCTCTCTCTCTCTCTCTCTCTCTCTCTCTCCTTCGTCCCTCAATTTATCTGTCATATCAATTTAAAATTGTTGAATTAGAGACAGACACATCTAGCTACTTTAGGAACATTTTAAGAACACTATACTAACCACAGGTAATTTGTCTTCTACAGAAGGTTTCATTTCTCCTTCCTTCCTTCCTTTCTTTTTTTTTTTTTGTTTTTGTTTTTAATAGGACATACTGAAATCAAGACAGGAATGAATAGAGATGGGGGGGGGGAGGAATGAATAGAGATGGGTGCAGCACGGCTTCACCATTCATGAAGATTTCCCCTGCAGGTGGGGGGTTCAGAGACTTGAACTCAAGCTCTCACATGTGGCAATGTGTGTGCTCAACTGGGTGCCCTGATATCCAGCCCCCCCTGTGAGAAGGTTTCTCACAGGTAAAGAATATAATAATCTCATCAGCATGAACATTGTAATTTTACTTCTCATTGTGATTAACATTGGCATCCTAATTTTTTTAACTTAAACTTGAAATATATCTCAAATTTCTTGGAAAAAGTTCAACTGCTGTGAACATTTATTTCTAAACCTAGAAAAGAAGAAATCATCTTATTCTTGATGCAAATACAGTGAAGTTTACTACTTGGTGTAATTAGCATATGCCCAACCAAACTTAGATGTGTTAAAGTGAATACTTGAGTTAGTACTTGTGTTGTAATCCTTCACTTCTTCATCAGAAAGGTAAAATAAGGAAGTTGGGCGGTAACGCAGCGGGTTAAGTGCACATGGCGCAAAGCACTAGAACCAGCGTAATGATCCTGGTTCCAGCCCCCGGCTCCCCACCAGCAGGGGAGTCGCTTCACAAGCGGTGAAGCAGGTCTGCAGGTGTCTGTCTTTCTCTCCCCCTCTCTGTCTTCCCCTCTTCTCTCCATTTCTCTCTGTCCTATCCAACAACGATGATATCAAGAACAATAATAATAACTACAACAATAAAACAACAAGGGCAACAAAAAGGAAAATAAATATTTTTAAAAAAAATTTTTAAAAGAAAGGTAAAATAAGACTATTATATTGGTACTACTTGGAATATGAATTATGTCTTTCTGTCAGTTCCTCCCATGCTAGGCTCTGATTCTAAGCAGACATGACAGTCATTAGATAGACACTGCTAAAAATGAAGTGCTGACGAGAGAGGGGATTCATATTCTATTACCAATCCCCTGAGCCACAACATGGTCCTTTAACTGAACATTTTATCATGTTGATTGCCGCTCTCCGAATTTTCTCTAATTTGTCTCTTTTTCAACATGTGGTATCCCAAACTAAAAGCAGTTGAAATGTATTCAGGCAAAACTATTGCCAAGTTGCTGGAAATAATTTTTTTCTGGCTTAGAACATAATGCTTTCATTAGCACAGACTGATATCACTGTAAAAAGATGTGAGAGTTCTAATAAAAAAATCATACTGTTTTATTGACTTTTATTGTCCTAAAAATATGCTAAATCATTGATTGGCAACTCATAACCCAAATATCAAAGTTATAGCTTGCTTTGAGAGAGCTAAATTAAGCTGTCCTTTGGTAGCTGTGAGCTTCTGTCATTAGACTACCCCTTCCCCATCTTCCACTAGGGATTCTTCATGCTCCTTTGCCACAATTCAGTCAGACATCTCAACTACCTAATCTTAGCTATCAAGTTAGAAGCTAAAACCATATAGATAAAAACTTCTATTCTCCTACTCCACCCCTACCTACAACTCCACCCCCCATCCATTAACTCCTAGGTTTCTATACTGTTTAAGTGATTTTTGAAAACAGAAAAGAATTCAAGAAATGCGTAATTTTTTTAAGTTCTTGACCTACTGTGAGATCATATTTTACTTAGAATTTGAATGTTAAAATTAGTATAAGGACACGGAGAGACTACATAATGGTTATTCAAAAAGACATTCATGCTTGAAGCTCTGAGATCCCAGGTTTAATTTCTAGCAACATTGTAAGCTAGAGCTGAGCAGTGCTCTGTTAAAAATAATAAATTAATTAAAGTTAGTGTGAAAGGCATTGCTGGGTCATAGGGTAGGTCCATTTTTAGCCTTTTGAGAATTCTCCAAACTGCTCTCCACAGGTGTTGGAACAATTTACATTCCCACCAACAGTGCAAGAGTGTTTCTTTGTACCCACAACTTCTCCAACATCTATTATTACTATCGTTTCTGATATATGACATTTTCACAGGAATGCAGTGGTATCTCATTGTTTTCATTTGCATTTCTCTGACAATCAATGGCTTTGAGTATTTTGTATCATATGTCTGTTGGCCTTTTGGACCCCTTTTTTTGAACATTTTTCTCCTTTATTGGTGGATTAACGTTTTACAGACAGTAAATACAATGATTTACAGATGCATAACATTTCTCAGTTTTCCACATAACAATACAGCCCCCACTAGGTCTTCCATCGTCCTTTTCCAGGACCTGTATTCTTCCCCCCCCCCACCCCACAGTCTTTTACTTTGATGCAATACACCAACTCTAGTCCAGGTTCTGCTTCGTGTTTTCTCTTCTGATCTTGTTTTTCAACTTCTGCCTGTGAATGAGATTGGATCTCTTCTTTAGTGAATATTTTGTTCATATCCTCTTCCCACTTTTGGATGGGATAATTTGTTGTTCTGTTGCTGAGTCTGATTAACTCTTTATATATTTTAGCTATTTGTCTTTTGTGTGATGTATGGCATTTAAAGACCTCTCAGTCTGTTTAAGCGGTGTTTTCTTTTTCTGCACAGAAGCTTTTCAATTTGATGTAGTCCAATTGGTTTATTTTTGTTTTAGTCTTCTTTGCAACTGGATTTGTGAATGATTCAGGTTCTTGATCAGCCCCTAATACATTGAAGGGAATTTCAGTGTTGTTGTATCTTTCAGTCCCCCCCCCTCTCTCTCTCTCTCTCTATATATATATATATATATCTGCTTTTATTTAAAAAGAAAAAAAATTAGCCAACCTATCTCTAAGAATTTGTGAGAACTATGATGGTTATCATGGGGTCAGCAGGAGGTGCACAGGACTTTGGTGGTGGATGTGGTATGGATCTATGCCCCTGAAGTAATCTTGCAAACCATTATTAAATCTCTAGAAAAAAAAAAAAGAAATAAATAATAAATAAAAAGAATAATAATAATAAATTCCTCTGTCACATTGGCTATACTTTATCTGATAGCCACAATTTTTAACTATATACTATGTTGTGTATAACTGTAGCAGTGTATTTCAACTAGGTATCTGATGATCTCACACTTGATGTATATTTAATATCTAACCCAGTACCTGGAGGACTCTTGTTCCTAATAAAGTTACATACAGGCTCCTCAAACACTAATGAGTCAATGCACAAAAGCATTCAGGAGACACAAAAGCCCAGATGTTACAGGAGAATCAGTAACTTAGTGAGACAAGTTATTATTTAGATGTTGAGTTTAGATTTAGAATGTTTAGAGACCCAATTACTCAATTTTTGAGAAAAGAAAAGAATTCCAGAAATGTTTAATATTTTTTAATTTCTAGACCTACTGTGATATCATATTTTAGTGAAATATCCTGTATCCTAGAGCTATTTACTCACAGACCTCATTGTTCCACTTCATGCTGAATCAACTCCTTTGAAACCTGAAATTGATAATGTATTGTAATACCTGCTAATCAATAAATTCTGGCCCTGAAAGGGGCACTTCATAGTTTATTCCCCATCCTATAGGAATTCATGTTAGATGGAGATACCTCTAGGGTCTCAGTCAGACACATAATTATGTGTCCCTGAATAATCTTTTGGGATTATGCATCACATGCCCTGCAGGCAGACAACATAACATATCACAGACTATGAACTTTCACATCATCATAAAAAGTCCCACTGGACAGCACTACTCCAGAAGATCTAAAAGAATCAATTTCCTTGCAGCTTTGACCCAGGTGATATTTTTATAATTATTAAGTAGCAAATGATGTAGAATTACATTTCAAGGGTCAAGGCTAAGTAAAATATGTGTCTTTAATACTAAACTCACACTCTGTCATGTGAGATGCTCACACAATGGAGAAACAAAAGGGAACTAAAATTGATCCAGAAAATAAATTTTTGCCTTCCATGTTATGCACACTCCAAGATACACTGGTAATTTGTGACATGGTGAATAGCATCTATGTTACTATTTCCATCATATCTCTCTGAATTCTTACAATTGGAATGGTTTTGTTAACACCAAAAGATTGTGGAAAGATGACAGTCAAATATCAAAATGACCTAATAAAAATCTTAAAATCAGATTTCAGTTCAAGCTCTGGTATAAAAGTGGGAAAAGAGGAATTAGACTGGGAGTTGGGTGGTAGCGCAGCGGGTTAAGCGCATGTGGCACAAAATGCAAGGACCAGCGTCAAGGATCCCAGTTTGAACTCCCAGCTCCCCACCTGCAGGGGAGTCGCTTCACAGGCAGTGAAGCAGGTCTGCAGGTGTCTGTCTTTCTCTCCCCCTCTCTGTCTTCCCCTCCTCTCTCCATTTCTCTCTGTCCTATCCAACAACAATAATAACTATAACAATAAAACAACAAGGGCAACAAAAGGGAATAAATAAATAAATATTTAAAAAAGAAAAAAAAAGGAATTAAAGGCCAAATATTAACTCAAATCATTCCAGGCAGACAAAATAAATCACCATATACCAGAACTCTGGAAATATGTACATATCAAAACTAGACACAACAAATCCAGGCACAAGATGAAATACTTGCATACATCACTAAGCAAGGCACCATCATGGATTAATGGTAAGAAAGTCTTTTTTTTTCCTTTTTTTTTATTTAAGAAAGGATTAATTAACAAAACCATAAGGTAGGAGGGGTACAACTCCACACAATTCCCACCACCCAATCTCCATAACCCACCCCCTCCCCTGATAGCTTTCCCATTCTCTATCCCTCTGGGAGCATGGACCCAGGGTCATTGAGGGTTGCAGAAGGTAGAAGGTCTGGCTTCTGTAATTCCTTCCCCGCTGAACATGGGCGTTGACTGATTGGTCTATACTCCCAATCTGCCTCTCTCTTTCCCTAGTAGGGTGTGTCTCTGGGGAAGCTGAGCTCCAGGACACATTGGTGGGGGTCTTCAATCCAGGGAAGCCTGGCCAGCATCCTGGTGGCATCTGGAACCTGGTGATTGAAAAGAGAGTTAACATACGAAGTCAAACAAATTGTTGAGCAATCATGGACCCAAAGCTTGGAATAGTGGAGAGGAAGTGTTAGGGGGATACTCACTGCAAACTCTAGTGTACTTCTGCTTTCAGGTATATATTTTGCAGTAGTTTATGGATACGTGTGAACATAAGCTCTCTCTCACAGAAACTGGTGTGTATCTAGGTTATGAGACTTTGTTAGAAAGTGAACCACCTGAGATGGAATTAGAGTATACTATGAAAGGAAAGGTCTCACCCGAATAATGAAGCTGAAGGGTTGTCATTCCACACGTGAAGTCTCTGGACACAGTCTGAAGTGAAGCATGTTGAGGTGGCAATCGTTGCGTTGGTTAGGTTGTGATCGGCGGATGCAATATTATTTGGTATGGATTGGGAGACGCATACGGGTAAGTGGGCCCTATCCCAGGGTTCTGGGACTGGGGGAAGTAGGGGCTCTATAGTGGAGATGTGAGGTTCCTGCTGTCATAGGGTTCAAAAAGACAATCGATAGTTAATGTTATCATCACATTATTTGGTAATTGGGTTAACTTTGAAAAGTCCTTTTGTTATGGTTTGCTGTACAGTATCCAGTATCTTGTATATAGCTGTGCTATTGGATGCTTCTAATCTACTTGGTCTAGGCTTTTGAGAGAGTCCGCATATCAAATACACAGTCTATATATTAAAAAGATTCAGTTTGTGTTTTGAGAAACTTTGAGACATACAATTGATTTTCCCGCTCTCATATTAATCAACTACTGATTTATATGTCTACATTTTGCTAGGAGTGTACATAAACACCTTTTAGCAATAAGCTCAAGTGGGTCCCAGGGTTCAATTCAGTCTTATTGAGTTAAGTTATCAGACTCCTTAGAAAAAGTATGAATGATTTCCTATGTATCAACATATCCAGAACCTACTGGCCCATAATCTAAGCCAAAAGGGAAAGATATATCACAAGAAGCTAATGTAGAGACAAGCTAACATAGCAATGGTACATATGTGCCACATGGACATCCACTCCTAGTCTTTTTCTCCAGAGAAAAACATAGTCAATGGATCCTTTTCTCATATATTCTCTCAGCCTCTCTCTCCTTCTCTCTCTCTCTCTCTCTCTCCCTCCCTCCCTCCCAACTTCTATGTAGCACTTGTAGCTGCTTTTTGCTTCTAATTCCTAGACATGGTGTATATTATTCTCTCTTAGTTTTCATCCTACTGCCAAATAATACCAGTTCAGAACCTTATAACTATTTTACACTGTCTCATGTGTATATATACATGAAGTCCTGAAAATCCAGTAACTTTTATAAACCCAAAAACCTACTTAATGGTAAGGTTAGTTGCCAAACCCAGGTATCCTGACTCCTTCTTTGATGAGCTGGTCATGCTGCCTTCCAGCAGCTGTTCTAAATATTTCCAAAGCATTTTCAAAGGAGTTTCTCTTCAACTTCACTAGTTAATAAGGCAGTCATCCATTACCATTCCAAAGAGAAGAAAATTGAGTTTCTAAGAGTAAATGAGTTGTGTATATTTTGTCTCTGTGATTACTAAAAATTAAGATGGTTGAAATAAACAGGTAATCACCATGTCACACTTTGATTTCTCCTTGAAGTGAATTATATCAAATATATATATTTATCAAGTTGTGTTAAAAGGAAAACTGTCATCCCTAATATCTAAGAAAATATTTTTTTCTCTTTTTTATTACTGATTTAATAATGTTTTACAACATTAAAAATTTCAGAAGTATAAACGTTACAACCATATATGGTCACTGTAAGTCCCCATACTCTCCACCAAAGTTCTTTGTCCACCCTCAGGGAAAATGTTTCATGAAAGAAGTGTTCAGTAGTCAAATCTGGGGAAAAAATGTGTTGAAAATGTTTTTGAAGTATTTATATTTTTTAATATTTAATTCAACATAGTTATTCTACAAGAGGTTTGGTTATAAAGTCTGTGGATTCTTTTCCTAGTGAACCATTTATTGCCACCTTGAAGACTTTAATGTTCCACAGAACATAGTTTGGAAAACACTGTCATAAGATTTAGAAATACCAATCATGTAACTTGCATTCATGATATATAAATGCCTTGTAAACTGGTCTATATAATGAAGGCCTGCAAACATCTTCTCAGACATTTCACAGATTCCTATATATTTTTTTAACTTAGTTACTGAATAGGTTTCTGTTCCAAATATTTGGTCCTTTCCTTATTCCTATGTCCACCCCAGTTTTTTCCAACATTCCCAATAGCAAGTGTTTCATTGCTATTACAAGAACAATCTCTACATCTCTCTTGCACACTGCTTTTCCTACTCTGCTCACCTAGCTTACCATCTCTTCCTCCAATTGATCCTTTCATAACACTTAGGTGCTCATCATACAGCCATGATACATCATCTAGGTTTGTTCTAGTGAAAGGTCTATATTATCCCACCAAATCTCCTTCATTTGTGTTTAAATTTTATGACTAATAATAAAGATTAACTTCACAAAAGTCTTACAGTTGTAAGCTTATTGACCACAAAAATGAAGAGCTTTCATTGTTTATGTTTTGGAGATGTAGTTGTTTCTATTATTTTATAAGTGAAATACTCTTATTGTCACTTGTATAGACAAGAGAAACATATATCTTCTACAATTATCATCCCTACTTTATTCTTTCATCAATTTAGTCATCCATCCCCTTTTTATTCAACATATGCTTACTGAAGATTTATGGTGCCTGTTCTTGAGAACATATAGCCGAGTACACATGTCCTCATGAATTAAGTCATAGAAAGTATATGAAAATACCCTGTTGGGCTGGGAGTCTGGATCGACCTGTCAACGCTCATGTTCAGCAGGGAAGCAATTATAGAAGCCAGACCTTCCTCCTTCTGTATCCCACAATGACCTTAGGTCCATACTCCCAGAGGGTTAAAGAATAGAAAAGCTATCGAGGGAGGGGATGGGATACAGAAAGAAAGAGTTCTGGTGGTGGGAATTGTGTGGAGTTGTACCCCTCTTATCCTATGTTTCCAGTGTTTCCTTTTTATAAATAAAAAAAAAAAACAGAAAGAAAAAATAATAAAAGGGGAAAAAAAAGAAAAAAGAAAATACCCTGCTGGAAGACCTAAGAGTTTTGTGAAGTTGAGCAGCCTTTAGAGAAGGCAACTGAAAATATAAGAGCTATATACCATATGTTTTCTTTTCTTGTTTTAGTAAAGCAATATGAAAAGCTTATTGGATTGGCAAGCAGAGAACATTATTTTAATGATGACCCCTAAAAGTTGGAGGAAAAAAAGAGATTAAATGTTGATACTCCTGCCTTGGGGAACCTATATCCAAGCTTAGCTTTTAATCCTGAAATAGTAAGCAACCTGTTTTAGAGCCAGCAGTGAAAGGAGTGTTATCATACAGCAATGTATATTACCTGGAACGGTCTGGTGAGATGCATAGGGAATTGTAGCTTCTTATATGGAAGTAGTTTATTCTTCTGTCCCTCTTTTTGTCCTGAGTCTTCAAGAGAACTTTTATAAATTCAGTGAGTACGCATAAAAGTCACTTAAGGTAACCTCAGTACACAGAAACTTTTCTTTTTTTCCCCTCTTCTCTTCTCTTTTTCCTTCCCTCTCTGCTTCCTTCTTTCTTAGGACAGAGAAAGCGGCGCAGAAAGGCAGAGAGTGAAAGAGAGCACAGCACTGAAGTTTCCTTTAGTGCAGCAGAAGCTGAGCTTGAAACTGGGTCATCCACATGGCAAAGCAGTGAAGTATTTAAATGAGCTATTTTGCCAGTGCTGAGAAACTTTTCTATAGTCTGTTCTATAGTATGTATGTAGACTTGTGCATTTGGAATTTACCAAATAGACAAAAAGAAAGAAGCAGAATCCAAGTAGAGCCAAAGCATGAATAAAACAAAACAAAACAAACAAACAAACAAAAGGCACGGGAAAAGATATGGTTCAAGCATGTTCAGGATGTGTTAAGTTCACTCTAGAACTCTCAGTGCAATGGAGGGATCTGAGGCCAGAAGGCAGATAAATAAGAATCAGAAAATGGAGAAGTTTATAAATAAACAGTCAAAAACTTCGCAGTGTGTATTTACCTTTATGAATAATAAGGAAGCCAGAGGAGGCGTAAAGGAAATGGCGCATATACTCAAGCTTGTAGTTTAAAAAATAAGTCTCTTGGTCTTTATAAAGATAAACTAGGGCCATCAAAATGACTTACTGGGATAGCAAACTACTTTGTTTTGCGCATGACCCAGGTCCAAGCCTGCTTCCCACTGCAGTGAAGGAAGCTGCTGTCGTCTCTTTTACTCTCCCTACTCTATCTAGTAAATCATGATTTTAAATAATAAACAAAATAAATAAATAAAAACATGAGTTGAACTAAGTGAGCCCAGTGCTTTATTCACTGCGCCAGCTCCCAGACCACAAAATTAAGCTTTTTGTTTCTAATTAGCAAACATATACTGTGATTCACAGAGTTAGTTTGCTAACATACAGCTAGATGAAATTTACCAGAATTTGTGACTAGGAGCAAGCAAGAGATAACAAGTTTGGGGGGACCTGAAGTTTCACAATTTAGGACATTCTTTTTTTTAATTTCTTTTATTAACTTTTATTATTTACTGGATAGAGACAGCAGAAAAATTGAGAGAGAGAAGGTGGAGATAGAAAGGGAAAGAGACAGAGAAACACCTGCAACCCTGCTTTACCATTTGCAAAGCCTTCCCCCTGCAGGTAGGGGCTGGGGTATCAAGCCTGGTCCTTGCGCACTGTAACATGTGCACTCAGCCAGGTGCGCCACCACCCATGTAGAACTATGAAGCCGATATTAGGCATAAATAATGCACGGTAGTAGTATTCCTGGAAGCCGGCAATAAGTTAAACACACAAAAAAGTGGCTAAAATCCACTTGAGAATATTCTACTAAACACAAACTAAATGTATCCCCAGTGCATCTCCTCCTTAGCCAGACACTTAAAAGTGTCCATAAGCACTGGAATGCCACATCACATGATGGGAAATACGTCCCAGGAGAAGTCAGAGTGGAAAGGAAAAGCATTCTAAACCCACAGCAGTTAAAATGTCTTACTTATGTACACTTTACAAAATCATGTAACCATGTGAACCTCTTATTAGAACAATTCTCAGAACCCGTGAAAGGACCCAGGCAAGTGCAATCTGAGGCTTGAACTTTGTCAGCTTCATGGTGAATCTGCCCCTGAGAGTGAGGGAGGCGTCCAGGGTAGGACAAAACTTCAAGTGACTATGGAAATGGCATGTTGATCTACTACTAGTAGGTCAACAGATCTAGATCCACACCAGTTAGGATGACTCAATAAATAATGGTCTTATTACTGGGAGAGGTAAGTGCCAAGCACCTTGAGCTGGCAACGCATCTCACCTGGGAAGTGTGCTGCTCTGCCATGTGTGCAACACAGGTTTGAACCCAGCCCCCAGCGCACTGAAAGAAGCTTAGGTGCTGCACTCTCCCGTACTGTCTTTCTCCCTTTCTGTCTCTATCTAAAAGAAAGAGAGAAAGGAAAGGGGAGGGGTTGCTTGCACTACTCCGTGAGATCATGGAGTACTTTCCCTATACGTGGACAAGACAAAAACTGTTCAATAATTACCATCAGCAACAACCATCATTGACAGATAAGCTTGTCAGCCCCGACATCCCAAGGCCTTTTTTAAAAGCCTTTTATGATGGGCCTTGTTAAAGGATGTCTGGTCTTCTTTAGCAGTGATGTTCCTGGAGGACATCACAGTGAAGAAAGGTGAAATATGTCGAGCACAAGCCAAAGTAATCCATTCCAGACTCATGTGTAATGCAGGGGGAAAACAGGTGCAAACAATTGAACCAGCTGTCAGCAAGCTACAGGGATCGCTTTTGATATCTTAATCGTTAGGCGATCGCTATGCCACATTGGCAGCATCACTGTCATAGCTGACTGCACATCTGTAAACCTTTTCAAGTCTCTTGTGATGTCCGTGTGAGTCTGTGAGAAGCTGACATCACGTGAGACTTAAATTGAGCATGATTGCGGCTGTTTCCCTTTTCCTGCCACAGAACCTGGGATTTGACAAATGCCAATAATTACTCATTTTCACTACTGTTCGTCATGTGCTACACAGGGCAAGAGCAGAGAGAGATCCTACTGTTCCTGAGAGCAGCTGCCATTACTGTTTTGAGGAACTGTACATCCTTTCTCTGTCAGATGAAGACGCCAACAGCCAGTTTTTTTTTTAGTGTCTTTATCTCAGTTTATTCATCTCATCAACAATAATACCACATACCCAACTGAGAAAACACTTTAAATGGAAAAAAGTCTATATTGATAATGTTTTCTTTTATCACTCCTTTTTATCCAGGTAATACACCACCTTTATAGTTAGTTCAATGGGCAATTATCTCCAGTTAGAAGGCTGGAAATCTTCTCATTGGCATTATCTGTTGTGACCCATTAGCAAAGAGATTTATTAAGAGAAAATCTCTTTATAAAGCTACTATTGTTAATACAATACATTTAAAAAATAATTTACTTTGTTTTACTGGATTTTTTTAATATCTGTTTATCACCAAAGTTATGCTTTTAGAATTAGTTGGAAATGTGATATATTTAATGAAAACTCTGATCTGAGTGAAATTTCAGGTTACTTTTATTCAGCTTATGACTTTGGGAAAGCCTTAGCTACTGTCCCTATAAAATAGGAATGCCATCTGAAACTGTTTCAAAGAGAGTGAGAATTTGTTTGTTTTATTATTTAAGAGAAAGAGAGAGAAAAACAATGAGAGAGAGATAATGAGAAAAACAGAGAGAGAGAGAGAGAACAGCAGTAAAGCTCCCTTCAGGTGGTTGGGCAGTAGCATAGCAGGTTAAGCACACATGGCACAAAGGACCAGCGTAAGGATCCCAGCTTGAGCCCCACCTGCTAGGGGATCGCTTCACGTGAAGCAGGTCTGTAGGTGTCTATCTTTCTCTCCCCTTCTCTGTCTTCCCCTCTTCTCTCAATTTCTCTCTGTCCTATCCAAAAGCAGCAATGGCAATAAAAGCAAAGGTAACAACAAAGGCAACAAAATGAGAATAAAGGCCCCCTAGAACACTGATTCATAGTGCTGGCACTGGGCCCCAGTGATAACCCTATAGGCAAAAGAAAAAAAAAAAGCTTCCTTCGACACAGTGAGAACCAGACTCAAAATTGAGTCACGCACATGGCAGAACAGCACACTATCCAACTGAGCTATTGTGCTGGCCCAGGAATATATTTAAAGTATTTGGCCAGTATTTCATAGACAGTAAATGATTAATTAATGTCTAGGTTAATGTCTAGTAAAAAGTTAATTAATGTCTAGAAAATGCCTGTTTCATTTGTTCTAAAATATTTTTCTTGCTTCTCTTTTGAATTGCTTACTTCATTTCAAAAAATATTAGAAACAATTATTTAAAAATGTAGACAAAGTACTAGGGAAACATCATAACCATGTCCTAGCAATGTGAGATAGGTGAGCACAAAAATTTCCCTTAAGAGTCTACTTCTTACACATGTTTTAATCTGAACTGCTTTCGTTTGAAAACTGGTGAACTTGCTCAATTTCACATAATTATTTTTACATGAAAAAGAAGAGGTCATATATCATACCCACTTTCTAAAAAAAAATTTCTATGGTAGTTCCAGTCTAACAAACTTCATTTTTCTGTCAGTGCCAAAAAAAAAAAATTCTGGTATGTAAAGTGCTATTTAATTCTGGGACTATTTTCTATAATTGGACAAAAAAAAAAAAAAGCTTTAAAAATATACCATAGGAACCTATTTTATTATAATTATAGTTTTTAATGTGAGATTTTGAATTTTCATTCTTTGGTGTCTCATAATTTATAATATTTTAGCCAAAAAAATGTTTACCTTTAAAGTAGCATCCTACTTTTACAGTGAAACTCCTCTCAGAAATATTCTAATGTAATTTTACTTGGTGAGGAAAACATGTATTCCAAGAAAAAGGGGGATTGAACAGTTATCACTAAGATGTCATATTTTTTCTAAAAGTTATCAAGACACAAACAATTATTTACCTTCAATTCTCTTTGAACACCCACAACAGCCATGAAGTATAACAGGACATTATACGCACTGCTAAGGACACCAGCAGAGTGTATAGGAGGAACTACATTGACATCTCCCAGAAATTATACCCACAATGCAACTAGTAACAACTTTATATATCTCCAAGACTTTCGAATGAATCTTGATGTCTGTGCGACATCTTTAAATGCAGTACTGGAAAACAAACCCAATGCCAGGGATCAAACCCGAGCCTTTATGGATGTATTCCATTGAACAATCCTGGTCCAATTTTTCTACTATATTTGTTTTATGAGAGAGCCTGTGTTGAATTTTAACAATTCTTTTTTTTAATTTTACTTATTTATTATTGGATAGAGAGAAATTGAGAAGGGAGGGGAAGATAGGGAGAAAGAGAGAGAGAGAGAGAGACACCTATAGCTCTTCTTTACCATTTGTAAAGCTTTCTGCTTGCAGGAACTATATCAAATTGAATAGCTTCCACACAGAAAGTGAAACCACCACCCAAACAAAGAGACTTTATATAATGAGAAAAGTTTTTTATATTCCATACATCAGACTAAAAAGCAAATAAACAAAATATATAAAGAGCTCACCAAACTCAGCAACAAAACAACAAAATGACCAAAAGTGGAGAGAGGATATAAACAGAATATTCACCAAAGAAGGTATCCAAAAGGCTAACAGATATATGAAAAAAATGCTCCAAGTTATTGATTGTCAGAGAAATGTGAATAAAGACAACAATGAGATACCACTTCCCTGTGAGAATGTCATACCTCAGAAAAGGTAGCAGCAACAAGGACTGGAGATGTTTGAGGACAAAGGAACCCTCCTGTACTGCTACTGGGAATGGAAATAGTTCCAACCCCTGTGGAGAGTAGTCTGGAGGACTCTCAGAAGACTAGAATTATACCTGCTCTCTGACCCTACAATTCCTCTTTCCTCTTCTGGGGATATATATATATATACTAAAGAACCAAACACACCCATCCAAAAGAACCTGTATACACATATATTCATAGCAGCAGAATTTTTACAGAAGCCAAGATCTGGAAGCAACCCAGGTGTGCAACAATAGATGAGTGGCTGAGAAATTTGTGAATATATATAGAATATATATATATACATTAATACATATTACTCAGCTATTAATAAAGAAGAATTCACCTTCTTCATCTCATGCTGGTTGGCACTTGAAGGAATCATGTTAAGTGAGATAAACCAGAAAGAAAAGAATATGAGATGATCTCATTCATAGACAGAAGTTGAGAAATAAGAACAGAAAGGGAAACACAGAGTAGAACTTGGACTGGGTTTGGTGTAGTTCTCAAGGATTCTGGGAGAATAAGGGTTTCAGGTCCTGGTGTATGAAGATAGAAGAGGTTTTGCAGAAAACCAAGAAATTTTATACATGTGCCAACAACTGTATTTACTATCGACTGTAAACCAATAATCCTGGCAATAAAGAAATCAAATAAATAAAGCAAAAAAATTTTCACCCTAACATGAAAACCTATCATTTACTAATATTCTATTCTACATTACTGCAACATGTCTAGTTAACACTCATTATCGCACATAGGTATAAAATTTTAACTTCTCTACTTCTAAAATTATGACCATCTGTGTTTACAAGATGCCAATATTTAGAACAAATAGACAAATTCAGCTATGGTGTTTATTCATTCTTTAAGTACCTATCCACCCAGGAATAATTCTATTATATGAATTGGACATGAAGATAGCAAGGTAGATAAGTGATTTGACCTCCTACTGCCTATATTCCAAGGAAATGAGATAAATTATATATACCAATTATAGTAATTTCAAATAAAAGTGTGACATAAGTGAAATGACTATTTTTGACAGGGTTATCAGAGAAAAATCTTTCAGAAATGGTGTTATTTGAACTGAAAGGTAAGACTAAATTATTCAGTCTGGTGAGGCATTTTGTTCCAGGCTATGACCACAGAATGTGAGGTCTGAGCTTCAGGGATACAGAGGTTACATAGGCTCTTCTGCTGCATATGGGCCCCAGATCAAATCAATGGGGTTTACAGTTAACAATAATTATATATTTTCCCCATATCTGAAAGCTACTCTCAGTCCTGATCCAACTTCGTAGTCCTATTTCCAATTCTGACACCATTTACCCAGACAATATCTTTAGCCCACCTGCATGTTAGCTGTCAGGCTCGGGCAAAAATAGTAAAAGTCATGGGCCCCTTGGAATATACCTAAAATAGACTTCCAAGTTTTTTCCAAAATGGAGACCCCAGATCTCATCCATATATTCTTACCTTTAGGTTCCTCATTATTAAACAATTTGTTCTGCTTTATATCTTAATGATTTTTCAGCCACCAAGTTCTAGATGCTACCATGACACCAACCTGACTTCCCTGAGCAGATGACCACATCAATATGTCCTAGAACACCACCTCTCCAGAGCCCTGCCCCATTAGGGAAAGACAGATACAGGCTGGGAGTATGGATCGACCTGCCAATGCCCATGTCCAATGGAAAAGCAATTACAGAATCCAGACCTTCCACCTTCTGCACCCCATAATGATCCTGGGTCCATACTCCCAGAGGGATAAAGAATAGGAAAGCTTCCAGTGGAGGGAGTGGGATGCAGAACTCTGGTGGTGGGCATTGTGTAGAATTTTACTTCTCTTATCTTACAGTCTTGTTGATCATTATTAAATCAAAAAAGAAGAAGAAGATAACCTGAACTTTTTGGTAAGCCTAAGTCTAAAAATGTTCCTTCTCACGGGATGATCTCACTCTCAGGCCGAAGTTGAAAAACAAGATTAGAAAAGAAAACACAAGTCGAACCTGAAATGGAATTGGAGTATTACACCAAAGTAAAAGACTCTGGGGTGGGTGGGTGGGTGGGGAGAATACAGGTCCATGAAAAATGATGAATGAAATAGTGGGAGTTGTATTGCTAAATGGGAATCTGGGGAATGTTATGCATGTAAAAAAAAAAAAAAGAAGTAGAAACGCAAAGCAGAAATTGACTGAGTTTGGAGTATGGCACCAAAGTAAGAAAGCAGAAGTACACTAGAGTTTGCAGTGAGTACCTCCCTAATATTTCCTCTCCACTTTTCCAAGCTTTGGGTCCATGATTGCTCAACAATTTGTTTGGCTTTGTATGTTAACTCTCTTTTCAGTCACCAGGTTCCAGGTGTCATCAGGATGCCGGCCAGACTTCCCTGGATTGAAGACCCCACCAATGTGTCCTGGAGCTCAGCTTCCCCAGAGACCCACCCTACTAGGGAAAGAGAGAGGCAGACTGGGAGTATGGACCGACCAGTCAACGCCCATGTTCAGCGGGGAAGCAATTACAGAAGCCAGACCTTCTACCTTCTGCAACCCACAATGACCCTGGGTCCATGCTCCCAGAGGGATAGAGAATGGGAAAGCTATCGGGGGAGGGGGTGGGATATGGAGATTGGGCGGTGGGAATTGTGTGGGGTTGTACCCCTCCTACCCTTTGGTTTTGTTAATTAATCCTTTCTTAAATAAAAATAAAAAAAAAAAAAAAAAATGTTCCTTCTCCAAGATTCTCATTCCCTAATTAATAATTCTAACATTAATCTAAGTATTCCTGTATGAAAAGAGTACATCATTAATTAAATTTATAAATAAGCTGACCTTAGTAGAAAAGCATAATTTTGGATTAACCAGGCAGGCACAATATAATCATATGAGTCTTTAAAAGCAGAAGAATGAAGAAGAGAGTGCATAGACCCCAGTTATTGAGTTTGAAGATGAAGAAAGAAAACCACAAAATCAAAGAATATAGCCAACCTCCAGCAGATAGGAACAGTCCCTAATAGCCATGGAAGATTCACTTCTACAACTGGATGAAATTGAATTCGATTTTCATGAAGCTTAGGCTGTTTCTTCCCTAAAGCATCTAGATAAGAGTCTAGGCCAGCCAAAAGCTTTATTTAGACTTGATGGGCCAAAACAGACAAACCAACTGATACACCAAAACCGTGCAAAATTGTGAGGTAATGAAGTTGTATTTTTGTCTAGCTACTAAACTTGTGATAATGTATTATAGCTGCAATAGAAAAACTAATAGAAGGCTGGCAAAATAGCTCACTTGGATATTGTGCTGCTTTGCCATTCAGGCAACCCAGGTTTGAGCCTTACCCACACCACATTGAAAGGAGCTGTGATCTATTCTCCCTCTCTCTCTCTCTCTCTCTCTCTCTCTCTCTCTCTCTCCTCTCTCTCTCTCTCTTCTCTCTCCTCTCTCTCTGTGCTGTGATCTAGTCTTCTATCTCTTTCTCCCTCGATCTGCCTCTGTGTCTATGTCTCTGTAAAAATAGACTCATTTCCTACTCTGCAGTTTGCAAAGAATCTGAACAAAATATTTGTGATTGTTTCCTCTACAAAAAAAATTTTAATGTTTTTTATAATTGATAAAAACTTTAAAAACTAATTAAATCTCATTTTAGAAAGTAGAATATGGGGTCCACATTCCCATTAGTAGAAAAATCTGAGACTTAGAGCCACTTCCAAAGCTCCTAGTTAGCACTTAGCCTGCAGTTACAGAGTTTACATATGATTAACTCTTGGACTAGAAAGGCATTTGGGTTTGAGGTGGTAGGGAGAAGATCCAAAGTTGACAGTAAGAAACTAAAAACTCCACTAATCCTTTCTTAAATAAAAAATTAAAAAAAAAAAAGAAACTAAAAACTCACTCTTGACTACCTGACTTATTAGCTGGGTGAATCCTAAGGGTCAGTCTCAAAGTCTCAAGGCCTCAATTCTATTTTCTTTTTTTTTTTAAATAACTTTTTTTTAATTTATTTATTCCCTTTTGTTGCCCTTGTTGTTTTATTATTGTAGTTATTATTGTTGTTGTCGTTGTTGGATAGGACAGAGAGAAATGGAGAGAGGAGGGGAAGACAGAGAGGAGGAGAGAAAGATAGACACCTGCAGACCTGCTTCACAGCCTGTGAAGCGACTCCCTTGCAGGTGGGGAGCCGGGGTTCGAACCGGGATCCTTATGCTGGTCCTTGTGCTTTGTGCCACCTGCGCTTAGCCCGCTGCACTACAGCCCGACTCCCCCTCAATTCTATTTTCTATGCAAGAGGAAAAAACATTATCTACCTCACTTTCTTTACAAGGTTCAAATTAATGAGCACATTTGTTGAGTACATACTACACATCAAGAAATGCCACATCATAAAGATAAACCTGGGTCCTGACCTCAATAATTCTTTTTAGTTTACTTATTTATTTATTCTTTTTTATTGCCCTTGTTGTTTTATTGCTGTAGTTATTATTGTTGCTGTCATTGTTGGATAGGACAGAAAGAAATGAAGAGGGGAGGGAAAGACAGAGGGGGGAGAGAAAGATAGACACTTGCAGACCTGCTTCACTGCCTATGAAGCGACTCCCGTAGGTGGGGAGCCAGGGGCTCGAACCGGGATCCTTACGCTGATCCTTGTGCTTCGCGCCACATGCCCTTAACCCACTGCGCTACCGCCTGACTCCCAATAATTATTTTTAAACAGATAATTTCACTGTCAAATGATACATGTACAAAAGATAAACAGATGGGCTGTGGAAAAACAGGGAAAGGACATCTAAGTAAGAATGAAAACAGGGGGCAAAGAATACACTCCTACATGCTGAATGACAATTAGATATTTGCCAGTAGAGAAAGACATTCCAGACAGGAGGAGTGAATAAGTTCAACCATATAAGAAACAGCATGGTGTCCCCACAAATATGGACATCTAAATCTTGATAAAGGGGCCCAAAATATTAAATGGAAGAATAAGGCTCTCATCAATAAATGGTGCTGAGAAAGCTAGGGTGAAACATGCAGAAGAATGAAACTGAACCATTTTATCTCACAAGAAACAAAAATCAACTCCAAGTGGATCAAGGACCTGGATGTTAGAACAGAAATCATCAAATACTTAGAGGAAAACATTGGTAGAACACTTTGCCACCTAAACCTCAAGGACATCTTTGATGATACAAACCCAAATGCAAGGAAGACTAAAGCAGAAACAAATCAATGGGACTACATCAAATTGAAAAGCTTCTGCACAGCCAAAGAAACTATCACACAAACCAGAAGACCGCTCACAGAATGGGAAAAGATCTTCACATGCCAGACATCAGACAAGAGACTAATCACCAAAATGTACAAAGAGCTCAGCAAACTTAGCAACAAAAAAGCATATGATCCCATCAAAAGTGGGCAGAGGATATGGACAGAACATTCACTACAGAAGAGATCCAAAAGGCTAACAAACATATGAAAAATTGCTCCAGGTCACTGATTGTCAGAGAAAAGCAAATAAAGACAACATTGAGATACCACTTCACTCCTGTGAGAATGGCATACATCAAAAAGGACAGCAGCAACAAATGCTGGAGAGGCTGTGGGGAGAAAGGAACCCTTCTGCACTGGTAGGAATGTAAATTGGTCCAACCTCTGTGGAGAGCAGTCTGGAGAACTCTCACAAGGCTAGACATGGACCTTCCATATGACCCAGTAATTCTTCTCCTAGGGATATACCCCAAGGACTCCATAACTCCCAACCAAAAAGAAATGTGTACACTTATGTTCATAGCAGTGCAATTTGTAATAGCTAAAACCTGGAAGCACCCCAGGTGCCCAACAACAGATGAGTGGCTGAGAAAGCTGTGGTATATATACACAATAGACTACTACTCAGTTATTAAGAACAATGAACCCACTTTCTCTGACCCATCTTGGATGGAGCTAGAAGGAATTATGTTAAGTGAGCTAAGTCAGAAAGATAAAGACGCATATGGGATGATCCCACTCATAAACAGAAGTTGAGAAAGAAGAACAGAGAGGGAAACTCAAAACAGTATTTGACTGAATTTGGAGTAAGGCACCAAAGTAAAAACCCTGGGTTGAGGGTGAAGGCGGAAGTTAGGCTTTGCTGGCAATGTGTGTGTGTGTGGGGGGGGGGGGGTTTGGGATAGAGTCTTTAGGTGGTAGGAATGGTTTTGTGTACACTCCTATTAAGTTGTAGTCATATAAATCACTATTTAATTATAATTAGAGGGGAAAATTGAATGAATGTCTCAAAGTTTCTAATGCACAGACCATAGGCTGAGTCTTTGATATGTTGACTCTCTTAAAAGCTTAGACCAGGAAGAACAGAAGCAACCTGTGGTACAGCTTTCTAAAAACAATGTCAAAGGACATAAATTATGGTGATGTTGCGTATGATACAGCAAATCCTACAAAGGGATTTTTCAAAGTTAACCCATTTGCCAAATAATGTGATTGTAGCAATAACTATCTATTGGCTTCTTAAACCCTAAGACAGCTGGAACCTCCCCACTTCCACTATAGAGCCTATATTTATTTCCCCCGTCCTGGAACCTCTAGAGTGGGGCTCACTTTGCTGCATGCTTCTCTCAATTCATAGCAAATGACATAGCATCTGCTGATCCCAACCTAATCAATGTAATGAGTACCACCTCAGTATGCTTCACTTCAAACTGTGTCCAGAGACGTCAGGCATGGAATGTCAACCCTTCACCCTCAGTACTCTGGTGAGACCTTTCCTTTCATAGGATTCTCTAATTCCATTCCAGGTGGTTCACTTCCCAACAAAGTTCCAAATCCTAGATATAGGCCAGGTCCCATGAGATAGGGAATATGTTCACATGTATCCATAAATTAGGGGAAAATATATACCTAAAGCAAAAATACACAATAGTCTGCAGTGAGTCAGTATGAAGTTCATAATGAAATAGTGTCTACTTAGACTTAGATATCCTCCTCACCTTCTTCCTATTATACTTCACTGACTCACTCCCAAGCTATCCTTATCAAAGTGCAAAAGCTGAATAAGGGCAAGAGACTGGCACATTTTAACGATGACTCTTTAGTCACTATCAGGCCACCCCATCAGCTGGGGCCCTAGTCAGGGAGTCCTGAGATTCCCAAACATACATGATGGGCTAGACCTCGAATAAATCCCTCTCTCCATTGTTACTGGTCATTCATATCAGGAACAACAAAACAAACCCCTTTGTGGGCCCCTATAGGACCTTGCCCTTAACTTGGATCAACAATGGTAGAGAATGTTCCATCCTCTGAAGGAAGGATGAACAACATACTCTATGCTACACCTGAGGAAGATGGGTCCTGATATTGGGGCAGTTTGGAATGTTCCTACTGATGACCACAGAATGTGAACTCAGATCTACAGGGGTGCAGAGGTCACATAGGCTCCTAAGCTGAATATGGGTCCCAGATCACATCAAATCAATGGGGTTTACAGTCAACAATATTTCCCATATTTGGGAGCTACTCTCTTTCCAGATCCAGCTTTCTGGTCCTTTTTCCAGCCATGACATCATCTCCCCAGACAATAACTAGGATCTATCTGCATATCAGATTTCAGGCTCAGGGGAAAAAAAAAAAAAAAAACCTAGTATAGCCACAGGCCCTTTGGAATATAACTAAAATATGCCTAGTAGCTATCTGCCAAATGGAGATCCACCCCCCCCCAACTCTTCATCTGCACTACTCCAGCCTTTAGGCTCATGATTGGTCTACAATTTGTTTGGCTTTATATATTAACTCTCTTTTCAGCCACCAGGTTCCAGATGCTAGCATGATGCCAACCAGACTTCCATGGAGAGACAACCCCACCAATGTGTCCTGGAGATCTGATTCCCCAGAGCTCTGCCCCACTTGGGAAAGAAGTAGGCAGGCTGGGAATATGGATTGACCTGTCAACACCCATGTCCAGCGGGGAAGCAATTACAGAAGCCAGACCTTCCACCTTCTGCATCCCACAGTGACCTTGGGTCCATACTCCCAGAGGTTAAAGACTAGGAAATCTGTCAAGGGAGGGGATGGGATATGGATTTCTGGTGGTGGGATTTTGTGGAGTTGTACCCTTCTTATCCTGTGGTATTGTCAGTGTTTCCTTTTTATAAATAAATAAATAAGAAATAGCATAGTATAAACTCCAAATTGCCTGTTTTTGATAAGAACAAGGATTATGAAGAGTTCAGCTCATAGGCAAAAATTGGATAAAAGTCGTATAATTTTCTAGGAAGTATGAATTTTGTCCTATAAGCAATAAATACCATGAGAAAGTCTGAAGTAAAATAAAAACTATGACAATGTTGTGACCTTGAACTGTGAGCTAAGACAGACAAGGACTCAGAGGTTACACAGGCTACTGTGCTAAATGTGAATGTGCATGGGCCCTGGGGCAGATTGACGTGGTAAATAGTTAATTGTATTTATATATTCTCTTCAAGTTTCTCTGTCCTAACCCAGATTTCTAGCCCTATTCTCAACTCTTACTACATCTTCCCAGACAATTTTTTTCTGCTTTTTAAAAATTTTTTATTATTATCTTTATTTATTGGACAGAGCCAGCCAGAAATTGAGAGGGAAGGAAGAGATAGAGAGGGTGAGAGATAGACACCTACAGCCCTGATTCACCACTTGTGAAGCTTTTCCCATGCAGGTGGGCACTGGGGGCTTGAACCTGGGTCCTTGGGCATTGTAACAGGTGCACTCAACCAGGTGCACCACCACCCGGCCCCTCCAGACAATATTTTTAACCCACCTCCATGTTAAGTGTCAAACTCATTCAAAAAAAGAGAGAGAGAGAGAGAGAGAGAGAGAGAGAAAGAAAAAGAGAGAAAGAAGGAAAGAAAGAAAGAAAAGAAAGAAAGAAAGGAAAGAAAGAAAGAAAGAAAGAAAGAAAGAAAGAAAGAAAGAAAGAAAGAAAGAAAGAAAAGAAATCACCAAAATAGTGGGCCCCAAGGAACATACCTAAAATAGAGTTCCTAGCTTCTATCCACTCTAAAATCCCTGTTATTACCTGCTCTATTCCTACTTTCTAGTTTCTATTTATTAAACATTTTGTCCTGTCTCATAGCTCACTACCTTTCAGACACCAAGTTGCAGATACTGCTATGATTCCATCTTGAACTCCATGGAGGGGCGGGGATGACCTCATCAATGTGCCCCGGAACCCCCCCTCTCCAGAGCCCAAACCTACTAGGGAAAGATAGAAACAGGCTGAGAATATGGATTGATTTACCAATACCCATGTCCAACAGAGAAGAAATTACTGATTCCAGACCTCCTACCTTCTGCAACCCAAAAAGAATTTTGGTCCATACTTCCAGAAAAGGAGAAATACTAGAAGAAGATGATTACAGGGTCCTAAAACCTCATACCCTCAGGACACAGAGAGAGGAGAGGAAAAAAGGAATAAGACATTCAAAAGTGTAGTTGTGACAAAATAAAAGTGAAGGCAGGATCATAGAGAAAATGACAGAAAAACATACATAGACAGTTATAGATATAATAGTCAGCCTGTGACGTTGGGAGAATCACTGCAGTTTCCAATGGAGGGAATGGGGACACAGAACTCTGTTGGTGGGAATGGTGTGCAATTATGCCCCTGTTATTTTGTAATTTTTTAAATCATGAATAAAAATCCAATTTTTTTTAATGTGACAATAAAGAAGACTTGTTAATGTGTCTTTCCCAAAAACACAGGTATAGGTGCAAATACAATCTTAAATGGAAATGGTGGTGGAGATTTCAATAAATCAGCCTAGGAATTTCAGCCTAGGAATTTTTATTTCTGCTGTTCACCAGGTCTCTACTTCCCCAGGTTGACTTTTTCAGATATAGATGATAGATAGAAGATAGGTAAACAGACAGATAGGAAAGAAGGAAAGAAGGAAGGAAGGAAGGAAGGAAGGAAGGAAGGAAGGAAGGAAGGAAGGAAGGAAGGAAGGAAGGAAAGAAGGAAGGAAGGAAGGAAGGAAGGAAGGAAGGAAGGAAGGAAGGAAGGAAGGAAGGAAGGAAGGAAAAAAGCCACAGCACCAAAACTTCCTTCAATATGGTGGCAGCCAGGCTCAAACCTGGGTCACTCACCAAAATGAGAACAGTTTTTTAAAACCTGTCTTCACAGTAGACTCCTCTGTAGCCATACAGAACTCCTGAATCAGACCTTCCAGGAGCAAAGCCAAATGCTTGTGTAAAAGTCACATATGATTCTGGTGAACACCAAGGTTTCTGAGTTGTTCTACAGTCATGGGCCAAATTTAGCCTATTATCTGTCCTTTATAGTTCATGCACTTAGAGCTTTTTTTTTTTTTTCATTTTTAAATAGTTGGAAAAAATTAAGAATATTTCATAACACATGATAATTGTGGAAGACTCAAGTATCAGTGCCCATAAACAGTTTCATTGGGCCAGAGTCATGCTTCCATTGACATATAATCTCTAGCTCCTTTCATTTTCCAGTGTTCAGTAATAGCAGCAAAGACCATGTAGCCCTAAAGCCTGAATTAGTCACGCTCTAATTTCTTATAGGAGAGGTAGCCACATCTGATCTAGAGCAGGGATTCACATTATTGGCTTCACTTTGGAATCATTTTGGCTACATTTCCCAAGTAAGGTGTCTTTCACAAGTAAGAACCAATAATTTAAAATTCTCTAGTAAGATCATGCTGTATAGACATTGCTGGAAACCCCCTGCTTTCAAGAGTTGTATGGTCAGAATTTAGTGACAAATAGATGAGATTGGTAAAGGAAAGTAATAATATGAATTGTTAAATATTTTAGAGGGTGGTAGTTATAACGGTCTTACAAGCTCCTTTAAAGCAAAGAATAAAATCACTTTTTTGCAGTTTTTCTTTTCAGTGGAACCATGGCCCTATCCATGCTTCATTTTACTACTCCAGGGCACGTTTTTCCTTCAGGTAAAAGAGAAAGGGAGAGGGGCTGGGTGGTGGCACACCTGGTTGAGTACACATGTTACAGTGTTCAAGGACCCAGTTTGAGCCCCCGGTCACCACCTGCAGAAGGAAAGCTTTGCAAGAATCGAAGCAGGGCTGCAGGTGTTTCTCTCTGTCTCTCTCTCCTCTATCACCCTCTCCCTCTTGATTTCTGGCTGTCTCTATCCAATAAATAAATAAAGATAATAACAAAAAAAAAAAGATTTATTTGAAAAATAGAAAGAGATAAAGGAGAAGCACCAAAGTTTCTTCTGTTATCATAGCACCTCCCGTGTGGTGTCAGGGCGTGAACTTGGGTCATGCACAGCAGTGCAGGAGCCCCAACTAATGACCCATCTTTCTGACCCAAACTCGTTTCTGTCTTTCCAGTGCCTAACAACGTATATGAAACAGCAAAGGTGCTCAGTAACAATTTGTTATATGAATACATGAATGCATAACTAGTTCCCTTTGAAACAAGTTCCATTTGGAACACTTAACACACAGTTTTGTGTTCACTTTAATGCCACAGGAAACTTCTGAAAAATGAACCCTGCAAAACTATGCAGGAAAAAAAACAGGTTTAACTCAAGTCTTCCAGAGGTTAATTTAGCAGTGTCCCAAAGAAGTAAGAGAAAATTATGCATAGGGTTACTCAACAATTATTATAAGAGGTCGATTTTCAGGCACACAATTTTCTGAAACAAAAATAATTTCCCTTAACTTTGGCAAAAGTTGGTTTTCTAACTTTCTATTTTTAACATTTAAACTAATTCAAATGGATTAGATCAGGTTAGATCAGAATACTGTATTATTATTTTTGGCTAAGGGCCCTTGCAAAACTTATAAAGCAAAAAATAAATATGACATAGTGTTTTAAATAAATGATTACGATGAAAATTGAATAAAGTTAGAGGTCATGTTTGAACAGAAGGAAAAATACCAACTAGGGCAGAAAGCAGCTCACCTGGGTAATGTTCTGTTGGTAGCTTCTAATTCTGCTTTTAAAAACCCCTTCTGTTTCATTTGGTTTAATCCCCCCTGCATTCTATTTACATAACACTGTATTCTATTTATATAACCTCTGTTAGCAAGCACCACCCTCCCTCCAGGGCATTGGTGGTTCAGTGGTAGAATTCTTGCCTGCTCCGCCCCCTCTCCTTGTCATACCCTGATTTTCACCAGTCACTTTTCTCTCCACCCTCTCTGCGCGGCATCCTGTTCCCACCCTACTGGGCTAGTATATTTATAAGGACAAGATTGTTTGTAGTTTTGAGTTTAGCTTAGCTTGGTATAGATTGTGCTGCGTCCTGCATGAATAAAGAGATACTGTGTACAACCCAGCCATGAGTCCCGGGTCGTCTGTTACCCGCCCGTGAAGCCAGCCCGGCGAAAACAATGTTCCTTCTTTGCCATGAGCACAACCCAGGTTTGAGAACTAACCCACCCATCTACTCCTGTGTGTGTCTTTCTTAATAATAATAATAAAAAAAAAAGAATAAAAAAATATAAAAAGAAAAGCAGCATGTGGGTCTAGGTGGTGGTGCACCTGGTTATGATATTTTTAAAAAGATAATACAACAAGAATATCAAATGATGTTAAACATCAGTACTCATTAAGGAAATGCAGATCAAGTTATAGTGAAGTATCACCTCATTCCATGTCGAAATGATAATCATCAAAAAGATAAATGCTAGTGAGAACTGAAGAAAAGGAAAGATTTGTACACTTTGGTTAGGAATATAAATTGTTTCAGTCCTATGTGAAACAATATAGAGATTCTCAACATATTTAAAATAGACTTATCTATCCTGTGACCTGGCAATTCTTCTCCTAGATAGCTATCTGAAGAGAGCAAAGGCACTAACTCAAAAAAGGTAATTGCACCCCCACATTGGTAGCAGCATTGTTTTTAATAACCGAGACATGGGAATAAGCTAAGTTCTATTTATAGGTGAATCAGGATATGCCGACAATAAAGTGTTATACAGACACAGAAAATAAGGATACTCTGCCATCTGCAACAATATGGGTAGACACTGGAGGCACTGAACTAAGTGAAATAAATCAGACACAGAAAGACAAACACTGTGTAATCTCATTTATACATGTAATTATTTAAAATCCCTCGTAGTGGCTGGGAAACAGTTCAGCTGGTAGAGTGGATATCTTACCAGATACACCTGGTTCAAACCCCACTACCACATGGAAGCAAGATGGATAGCACAGGGGGAGGGGCTGTTGATGGTAGAGTGGTGCGGAAATATCACTCTCTGTGTCTATTTTTCTCATTGATTCTTTGTCTCTCAAAAAACAATGAAAATAAAACCAGAATGGAAGGCTCCTCAGTGATATCACACAGATGTGAAACTCTGAGATCATTCATTCCTGGCACCACATTAAAAGAAACTCAAAGGAAAAGACATCAAAATTGTAGCTGTCGGAGGTAAAAGGAAAAGTTATTGTAGGAAGGTGGTTAGTAGGTACACACTGCCAGATTATAGTGTCTATAAGGTACAGCTTAAAGGATAAAACAATGCTTTGGGGCAGAAGGAGATAATTTACAACATGATGACTATAGTTATCTCTGCCATATGACATATGTGAAAGTTTTTTAAATAAATTCTATGAGTCCTGACCACAAGGGGAAAAAATGTTTTTTTACCACTTATTCCATCTAAATGTGACAATGAAAGGTGACTGGATTTCTAATAGCAACAATTTCACTGTATATGTAAGTCAAACTAATATGTTATTACCCCTTAAACTGACACAGTAAGATATCAACTTTATCTTAATAAGAATGCAAAAGAAAGATAGAATGGAAAGAAAGCAGACTCAAAAATCAGGATTGATTTGTCAACTTAGAGAAGCTCATTTAACCTCTATGGTCCTTGTTCCTTATGTTTATTTATTTCTCTACATATACACAAGAAACAATAAAACTGGGGCGGGGTGGCAGTGCACCTGGTTGAGCGCACATTATACAATGAGTAAGGACCCGGTTTGAGCCCCTGGCCGCCATCTACAGGGGGAGAGTTTCATGAGTGGTGAAGCAGGGTTGCAGGTGTCTCCCTGTCCCTCCCTTTCTATCCCCCCCACCTTGCCTCTCGGTTTCTGGCTGTCTCTATTCAATCAATAAAGATAATTTAAAAAATAAAACAAAAAAATTTTTAATAATAAATAAAAACAACTTTTACTTTCAACAGATCCAATAAGTGGTAACAACAATTCTTAGTATCTTTATCTTTTTGAAACTAGTTTTAGGGGCCTGGCAGTGGTGCATCCAGTGGTGTATACATGTTCCTGTGCTCAAGGACCCAGGTTCAAGCCCCTGGTCCTCAACAGCAGGGGAGTTTCACAAGTGGTGAAGCAGTTACAAGTTCTCTCTCTCTCTCTCTCTCTCTCTCTCTCTATATATATATATATATATATATATATATATATATATATCCTCTCTACCTCCCGTTCTCTCTCAATTTCTCTCTGTCCTATCAACAAATAAAAAGGAAGGGGGAAAAATGGCCACTAGGACTGGTGGGTTCGTCATGCAGACATCAAGCCTCAATGATAAACCTGGTAGCGAAAACAAGCAAACAAGAACATCCCAGGTTTAGAAGGGAGTTGCTTTATTTTTGGAATGCAAAATTTCTTTTCATTATCCCATTAGTTTGAGACTAGGAAATCCTTCAACAAATCATTAATCTTTCTAATAGCTTGTACTCAGAAATTCAGTGGAAATACCTCTACCTAGGTAATTACCTTTTTACTCAATTGTCAGGCTACAATTCTACACACTAAACCCCAAATGTGTTAACTCTTCTGTGAAGATACCACAGCCTGGGGGCAGAGAGGTGACTCAGTGGGTGAGCCCATGTTTTGCATATTGGAGGCCCTGGGCTGGATCCCCAGTACCAAATATGAAAAAACAACATTCTGATGCTTTGGTTTGGTGGGTTTTGTTTGTTTGTTTGTTTGTTTTTGGTTGGTGGCATTTTGTTTCTTTGTTTTGTTTATCTCTCTATCTCTCCAAATTAAAAAATAAATTATACACAAAGTATAAAAAAACTTACCTATGTGGCAACAACTGTATTATAAACTATCAGCCCCTCAATAAAGCGAAAAAATAAAATGGAAAGAAAAAGAAAATGCCACTTTACCCACAAATAATTACTTTCTCCATTTTCATATTCAGACTTCTACTAATCTCTCAGGTTTTCTTATCCAGAAGATACAGCAGGAAGTGGCTCAGCATTTTTAAGAAAGGTACTTAGTAGAAAGATTTTAGATTTAGAGGCAGATTAAATTCCAACCACAGTTCTTCCTCTGTGAAATTTCAATCCAAATGAGTAAACCTGGACAAGTCCATTGGTCTTTTGAGTCTCAGTTTCCTTCTCTGTAAAATGGTGCTTATAATAAAGAAAATTTTGAGGATTAATGCAATTATATACATTTACAACATCTAGAAGAGCAAATCATCAGGAAACAGAAGGTATTATTATTTCAGAGAGTACTTTGCCTATTTCTTCAGAATGAAACTGTTAGATGATTTATGTTAGCCAGGTCAAACTATGAGAAGCAATAGGAACACTTTTTTTTGTACAGACATTTTCTACCAGCAAGTAAATTAACAAAAACGCACTCTCCTTATTTTTTCCAGGTGATCAATTTAAAAACCAGGAAAAAAAATATATGGAAGGAGACACTTTGACATGTAATGACTGTCTTGTGAAAAGAAGTAAATGAAAAATTCAAGAAAAAAGAAAGTGTCCCACTTTCTAATTAGAATTATTCACAGAGGGCCAGGCAATGGTACGTACCCTTAGAGAGCACAAGGTACTATGTGCAAAGACCAGGGTTTAAGCGTGTCTCTCTTTTTCCTTCCATCTCTATTTCCCATTCCCTTCTCAGTTTCTCTGTCTCTATCCAATACACACATAAAAATTATAAAAATAAGAAAAATTATTCACAGAATATTGTTTTCTTGCACAGACGAAGGCCACTTCAAACCATAAGGATTGAAGAAAACCAGATTGAATAGTTTTCAGTAAACTTCTGTTGAAAGTTTTTTGATAAGACATGGTGTTAGGGTTAAAACGTTAAAGATCTGGAAAGATTATTCTAGACATCATCCACATTGGTAGTGTGGTATCCAGAGACCTGATAAGGTTAATCCAAATTATCCGGGAGATTACCCCTGAGACAGCAAATGGTTCCATAAACATCACCACTGCTATCCCAAGAAGAGAAATTATATGCCTCACTATGTTAGCATGTCCAAGGAGGCTAAGCCTGAAAATGTCAGTGAAATGAAGACATGGATTTATAGGCAAAGCTGTCACTGGAATTCTGAATTATGAGGCAAGACTTTCTGTAGCCACCAAGTTATACAGGTCAGACACTTCTAGGTCAACTTTCACAAAATCCATGGTGAAATTTCAAAGACTTTTATGTGAAGTTGTACTAACCTAGGTTAGTTTAAAAGAAACTGGTAAGCAAGGCAAAATGTGAAATTTCATTATCTTTGTCCATTGCTTTCTATCTCTGCTGTAATACTTGCAGGAACATACATGGATAATCAATTATGCTGGGCACACAGTGAAGAGAAAAGGGTGAAAAGGCTAGGAAGACTCTCAAAACTCCTAAGGCATTTGCCACACAATAGTCAAGTAATTGAGAACTAAATTTCATTATCTTCATATATTTTAATACTTTCAGCCGCCAAGCTACTTAAAACTATCAGAATTATCACACACAAAAACTGTTAACAGGAGAATGGCACAAATTAATAGAACATGACTTAAAGTGCTTTACTAGTGGAAAAACAGATGGTATTCAATAAATTTTTCTTGGAAAAATCTCTGTTGGCAGTTCAGTTTCTGCATCAAAACCAAAGTCTTCCTATGCAAGATCTGTTATTTGCACACCCAAGTAACTGTTTTCATATGCAAATAGCTGTTTGGAAATGAAAACTATAGCAGTATACCCAGGTGCTGCACACAAAAAGACACCATGTAAAGAATTTAGATTATAGTGGTTTATCTTATATAAATACTATGCATTTATATACAGTAGAGGGGTGGAAGGCAACTGCTGAATTGTTTCACTCTTACATGGAATATAGATGAGTACAGCAAATTAGCATGCAAAATAAATAAATAACAAAACTGCCAGACTCTTTATTGTACTTTGTGAGGATGGTGGTGTGAAGTGGTGGGGAAGCCACAGGATTTTGGTGGAGGGTATGGTGATTTATACACACTGTGTATGTGGAATTACACCCCTGAAATATTGTGAGTTTGTCAAACTCTGATAAATCACTGATGAAAATGGGAAAAGATGCTACTATGTTTTTAGAATAATTGATATATAGGTTGATATAATTTACTACTTTTTACTTAACTTTCAGTCAGACTAATTCTAGCATCAACAGGCAGCAGTTATTTTAAAAATTCCAAAATCATTTGTGTTCCCTATATTTCATCTTGAAAATGTTTTATACATTTTTCCATATTTACTGTAATCCTCCTTTTATATGATTCTAGCATCTCCTTTTAGAATTATTACAGTAATCTCCTAGCTTTTATTTCCAAATTCTCACTGAGCCCTCTAAAATCTGGTCAATTTAGATTGCCTTTTTTTTTTTTTCCAATATACATGTTTGACTACTTTTTTTTTTTTTCCAATATACATGTTTGACTACTTTTCCTTTGCTTGGGCAATTAAATATTAGTTCCTATTCAAACACTCTCATAGAGGCTATGTAAATTCCCATTCATGAAAGGCCTACAGATTAAAAAATGTGTCCCTACTTCCAAATAAGAAATAGCCAGACAGAAAGTGGGGATATATACCATCACAGAGACATGGCGCCAGATGTGAAAGATGGTTCTCATCAAGCCACTTTGAAATCGGTGTCCCATTACCAACTCATATAAACTAGAGCAAACTTTTACCTTACTTTTTGTAAATTTAGCATTGATCTTGTAAATAGGATATTTAAATTAAGCTATATTTCATATATAAACTTATAAAATTATAGCCCTAGCTATCTACCTTTTTTGAAGTATTACTTGCTGTTGTTTTTCATATACCAGGAAACATGATTTGGGCTTTTCACATTAGAAAGGTCCTTTTAAAACTAAAGAGCCTGGGATAATACAAGTGCTCATCAAGACCCCATGACTCAGCATTTTTGCTATGATTCTACCTAACCCTACAGCCTCGTTTTTTTTTTTTATTGGGGATTAGTGATCTATAGTGGATACAGTTTTTGGTATACGTATACAATTTCCCAGTTTTCTGAAAGACACTCCTATACCGTCTTGTACCAGAACCTGAAAAACCTCCTCCCCAGTCTTGGTACAATACACAAAACCCAGTCCAAGTTTAGCTTTGTGTCTCCCTTTCCATTTTTATTTCTCAACGTCTGTGAGTGAGATAAGCCCATATCCATCCTTCTCTTTCTAGTTTATCTCCCTTAACATTATTCCTTCAAGTGCCATCCAGCATGAGATGAAGAAGGTGAATTTTTTTAAATGATTTTTTTTATATTTATTCGTTTATTTATTTTCCCTTCTGTGGCCCTTGTTGTTTTTCACTGTTGTTGTAGTTATTATTGTTGTTGTTATTGATGTCATTGTTGCTTAGGACAGAGAAAAATGGAGAGAGGAGGGGAAGACGGAAAGGGGGGAAAGAAAGACAGACACCTGCAGACCTGCTTCACCACCTGTGAAGCGACTCCCCTGCAGGTGGGGAGCCAGGGCCTCAAATCGGGATCCTTACGCTGGTCCTTGCGCTTCGTGCAAAGTGTACTTAACCCAGGGCGCTACCACCCGACTTCGTGAATTCTTCATTTTTAATAGCTGAGGAGTATCACAACTTTCTCAGCCACTCCTTACTTCTGAATTATACAAACCCCAACTTTCTTTTTTAATTTTTTATTATCTTTATTTATTTACTGGATAGAGACAGCCAAGAAATAGAGAGGGAAGGGGATGACAAGAGGGAGAGAGACAGAGAGACACCTGCAGCACTGCTTCACCACTTAAAGCTTTCCCCTTAAGGTGGGGACCGGGGGCTTGAACCCTGGTCCTTGTACATTGTAACATGTGCACTCAACCAGGTGCACCACCTAACTTTCTTTCTACTCATACAATACATGCGAGCCTGACACAAACCTTTTTTTTTTAACATTTATTTATTCCGTTTTGTTGCCCTTGTTTTATTGTTGTAGTTATTGTTGTTGTTATTGATGTCGTTGTTGGATAGAATAGAGAGAAATGGAAAGAGCAACAGACACCTACAGATATGCTTCACCACTTGTGAAGCGACTCCCCTGTAGGTGGGGAGCCGGGTGCTCGAACAGATTCTTATGCTGGTCCTTTCGCTTTGTGCCACGTGCGCTTAACCTCTGCACTACTGTCTGACTCTCCCGACACAAACCTTTTAAACACTATGTCCCTCCCTAAAATATTCTTTATTCTCTCCCTCTTTGACATATTATCTCCTACTCCTCTTTTAAGGTTCTGATCAAGTGTATTTCCCTACAGGAAACCTTTACTGGCCTAAGTAGACAAATTTCACCAACATGAATTCTCTCAGCATCATGAGCATATCCCAGTCATAATTAACTTGTTTACAGAAACCATATGTTAATATGTGACTCTCCACAAGGTATAAGTAGTAAGAGAAAGTGTCATTTTATCTAAGGGAAGAACCATTGACTGACTTTTAATAAAAGCTTAATATACATCTGTTTAGTAACTGGGTTTTTTTTTTTTATCATATCATACTTCAAAGAAAAATCTGAGCAATTACAACCTAACATTCAAAGAACAATTATACCCAAAACTTAATCTCTACTGCTCTAATTTTAACCTCAAACAATTAAAACTTTTCAAAATGTATTATACTACAAAAAGATGGTACCGGTTTAAAAAAAAAAATCTCTTTTGCAAGTGGCTTTCAGTCTAAAATAGAAAACATTAACCTCAGTACACAAGTCAGCTGGGGGTGGGGGGAAGCACTAGTAATTTAAAAGACTATTTGGGGTTTTATGCCATGAACAAAATGGACTGAGCCAAAACATTTAGTTGACTCGGTTCTCCACGGCTCTTTAAGAATCGAAGTCACATGGAGGAAAGAAGAGGCATCCATCACTGCTTCCCAGCCATCCAGACACCTCCCAATGAATCACGTCAGAAACGTGCTTTGGTTCCAGTCCCAGCTCTCTTGTTCATATGAATAAAGCCTAAAGAGAAAAAAGATCTCTCCCACACCACAATCAATCACATAATGTCAATAGAATGAGTAGGTTTGAAAACTAAATTATATACATAATATAGTTGTAGTACATATATTTATTTACTATATTTATGTATGGATATGCATGCATACCACAAAAATTCTACTTCTTACACATCTAACCAACAGGAAATAGGAACTTGGCTGTGGTCACAGGAAAACCTCTCATGCTCACATAAAGGCTATTACAGCTCAGATGTTAAGTAACATGCTTAGTGTGATTACTAAGTACGAGGCACTCGTATATGTATGTTTACACACTTTAATTTGCTGAATTACATTTACTTTTACATATATTGACAAAATTTATTTAGCTTATATTGCTAAGTAAGTTTCATTAACACCATTACTCTGAAGAAGAAACCTGCATAGAGAGGTTAGTTGTTTAAGGTTACACAACTAATGGATGGAAAAACAATTGAAATTCATGCAGTCTGACTCAGTATCCAATGTTCCTAAGTACACAGTTCTAAATTTGTCATATCACCCTAAGACATCCAGAAATTTGGGTTTTCAGATACTATCCAATATAGTAACAGAGATGCTACTAATTGTCTGAAGTTGTATATATCCATAATTATCCGTCTTAGACTGGCTTGATGTACCGCACCAAAGCAAATGACTCTGAGGAGGAAGGACAAGGAGAGGACTGGAAGGAGGGGCAACTTGGAGGCTCAAGTGCACGATGATGGAAAAGGACCTAAACTGGGGGTGAGGATAAGGAATCTTGAAAATGAGGAATTTTACCCATGTGTCCACAAAGGTACTGTAAACCATTAACCTACCAAAAAAGAAATAACTGTTCATCTAAGTTTCTAAATTCTACAAAGCTTTCAGAATCTGGGTAAGACATTTATGAAGAAGCTGGAGAAAAGGGGTAAAAGCAATATGGTAATGGTAATAAGCCAATTACCAAGAGAATGCTGAAGAAGAGAAAGAGAAGGAAATTTCCATTATTATTCACATAGAAAAGTAAATATTATAAACAGATTTAGAGAATATGTCTGTGGTCCGGGAGGTGGCACATTGGATAAAGCATTGGACTTTCAAGCATGAGGTCTTGAGTTCGAGCCCCAGCAGCACACACATGTACCAGAGAGATGTTTGGCTCTTTCTCATCCTATTTTTCTCATAAATAAATACAATCTTAAAAAAAAAAAAAAAGAAAGAAAGAAAGGAAGGAAGAAAGAGAATATGTCTTAGTTCTGACCTGAAAATAACACTATCCTAGTACCAGTGAGCACACCCAGGAAGTATGATTTTTACATTCAACTTTACACTAAGAGGAACTCATATTTCTTAGAGAAGTTACTGAATCTAGAGCTGGGTGAAGAGGGAACAAGATGACCCTGAAACATTATTTGACATCAGAAGGTAAATTTATGCTAAAAACAATGTTGAAGACATAGAAAAAGAATATAGCAGCCAACTTGAGGGGTACGTGAAGTTGACTTCAGGATAGTCTGAACATTGAAATTAAAATAATGATAATGGCAGACTACAAGCCATTAACAAAATATGAATTTATGCTTCTACTCTGATATAGTTAAATAGATAAGTAGAAAAGGGAACTGTCCTTAAAGAATAACACCAACTAATAAATGTAGGAGAAATGATGGGATTAGAAAAACCCATCATTTAGAAACCATTACATTAATCACTAATTCACTGATGAATGCTAAACTATTGGGTGAAGTTAAGGTAAGGAGCAAGTATTTATATAGTATTGAAGTATTGCCACATGAAATACTAATTGCAAAGAAAAAATAGCAACTCTACAAGAGAAGTGCATAGGAGACACTGTGTTAATCAAATTATAAAAGATAATACCATCAGCAAGTGTGTTAATCAAATTATAAAAGATAATGCCATCAGCAAGAAGACAAATTTTATAGTGATTTAATATTGATTTACCAAATTATGAGATAATACGGGTATAATTCCATACCATCCCCACCTCCAGTTCTGTGTCTCCTTTCCCTCCATTGGTAACTACAGTAGTTTTCCCAAGGTCCCAGGTGTGGTTTGACTATTATTTCAATAACTATCTATATTTATATGTACTTGCCCATATTTTCTATGATCATACCTTCTCTTCCTTTGTAAGCTACAGCACCACCCATTGCTATTTCCAAATGTCCTTCCTTTTTTCCTCAGGGAGACAAATTAGCATTACATGTTATTCAGTAAGAATTGTTAGAGCACATCATCTCTTCTGTGATATTTTTGCCAAAAAAATTACATAATCCTTCATGTAGGGCACCAAAGTAAAAACCCTGGGGTGAGGATGAGGGTGGATATTCAGCTTCCTGGGACTGCATGGGGAGGTGGGGGTGGGGGGATGGAACACAGTCTTTTGGTGCTGGGAAATTGTGCAGATGCAGTCACATCTGCCATGTTGTCCCCTCAGGCTACTGCTAGTTCCCACGAGAGTTGGGACATTCTCGGAGTGCCTGTTCAGCCATGTTGTGCCCTCAGGGCACTGTCTTTATCCCCGCCATATTTGGAGTGCTTTGGTTACTCCTCCCCCCTCCCATTCTCACAAGAGTTATTATCCTATCCTGGAGTGCTATGGTTACTCCTCCCCCTTCCCATTCTCACGTTGGTGGTGGCAATGGTGTTTATGTACACTCCTATTAGTTTGTAGTCATACAAATCTCTATTTAATTAACATGAGAGGGAAAAATTTATTGTATGCCTCAAACTTTTTAAAGCACAGACTGAGTCTTTTTAATACATAGGCTGAGTCTTTGATATGTTGACTCTCTCAAAAGCCTAGACCAGGGAGAACAGAAGCAACTGGTGACACAGCTATATACAAATAATGTCAAAGGACATGAATAATGGTGATATTGGGTATTATACAGCAAATTCTAACAAAGGGATTTTTCAAAGTTAACCCAATTACCAAACAATGTGATTATAACAATAACTATTGTCTTCTTGAACCCTAAGATAGCAGGAACCTCACATTTCCACTATAGAGCCTTTATTTCCCCCAGTCCTGGAACCTTAGGATGGGGTGCACTTTCCTGCATGCTTCTCTTAATTCATAGCAAATAATATTGCATCCGCCTATCCCAACCTAATCAACGCAACAAGTACCACCTCAGCTTGCTTCACTTCAGACTGTGTCCAGAGACTTCAGGTGTGGAATGACAGCCCTTCACCTTCATTACTCGGGTGAGACCTTTCCTTTCCTAGTATTCTCTAATTCCATTCCAGGCAGTTCACTTCCTAACAAAGTCCCAAAACCTAGATATATACTGGTCCCATGAGATAGAGCCTATGTTCACACGTATCCTTATAAACTAGGTCAAAATATATACCTGAAAGCAAAAGTACACAATAGTCTGCAATGAATATCCCCCAATACTTCATCTGCACTATTCCAGCCTTTAGGTCCATGATTGTTCAACAGTTTGTTTGGCTTTGTACGTTAACTCTCTTTTCAGACACCAGGTTCCAGATGCTAGCATGATGCCGACCAGACTTCCCTGGACAGACGACTTCACCAATGTGTCCTGGAGCTCCACTACCCCAGAGCCCCACCCTACTAGGGAAAGAGAGAGACAGGCTGGGAGTATGGATTGATCAGTCAATGCCCATGTTCAGTGAGGAAGCAGTTACAGAAGCCAGACCTTCCACCTTCTGCATCCCACAATGACCGTGGGTCCATACTCCCAGAGGGATAAAGAATAGGAAAGCTATCAGGGGAAGGGATGGGATATGGAGTTCTGGTGGTGGGAATTGTGTGGAGTTGTATCCTTCTTGTCCTATGGTTTTGTTAATGTCTCCTTTTTTAAATAAATAAATAAATAAATAAATAAATAAATAAAATTATGATAAGAGAAATTTTGAAAACTGAAATTGAAGAATATTCTATAAATTCTATAAAGCAGCTACTCAATGACTTTACTAATGGCAAGGACATGAAATTCAAAGGAAAACGGACTATTTTAGACTAAAAAACCCAGAGGGCCAACTGGTTGCAGTATATGATCCTGAACTATATGTTATTGAAGGATATCAGTAAGATAATCTGTGAAGATTGAATCTGATCTCTAGACAAAATCTACAGACATTTATTGTGCTGTTCTTATAATTTTTCCAGGTTTAACATTGTTACCAAATAAATTACTTCTTAAAATCTCAAATAACGTTATCATTTAAGATGCCAAGTAACAAAGGACTCTGCTTTTCATCAAGAATTTCTCTCCTGGAACTGGGTAGTAGAACACACCACTGAGCATATGTTGTTATCATGTTCAAGGACACTGGCTCCAGCCCCTGTTCAATGCCTGCAAGCTCTCTGAAGAGTGAAGCAGGTCTCTACTTCTCTCCCCCTTTATATTTCCCCACGGCCTCTCAACTTTTCTCTGTCCTGTGAAATAAAGGAGGGTGAGGAAGTGGTAAAAATGGCCAACAGGCATGGCAGATAGGTTGTGCAGGCACCAAGCTCCAGCAATAACCTTGGTGGCAACAACAAAATAAAAATAAAAATAAGACCACACCTATGGACATCTAATCTTTGATAAGGGGGCCCAAAGGATTAAAAGGAGGCTCTCTTCAATAAATGGTGCTGGGAAAACTGGGTTGTAACATGCAGAAGAATGAAATTGAACCACTTTATCTCACCAGAAACAAAAATCAACTCCAAATGGATCAAAGACCTAGATGTCAGACCAGAAACAATCAAATACTTAGAGGAAGACATTGGTAAAACAGTTTCCCACCTACACCTCAAGGACATCTTTGATGAATCAAACCCAATTGCAAGGAAGACTAAAGCAGAAACAAACCAATGGGACTACATCAAAATGAAAAGCTTCTGCACATCCAAAGAAACTATTAAACAAACAAAGAGACCCCTCACAGAATGGGAGAAGATCTTCACATGCCAGACATCAGACAAGAAACTAATTACCAAAATATATAAAGAGCTCAGCAAACTTAGCACCAAAAAAGCAAATGACCCCATCCAAAAATGGGCAGAGGATATGAACAAAACATTCACTACAGAGGAGATCCAAAAGGATAACAAACATATGAAAAACTGCTCTAGGTCACTGATTGTCAGAGAAATGCAAATTAAGACAACACTAAGATACCACCTCACTCTTATAAGAATGGCATACATCAAAAAGGACAGCAGCAACAAATGCTGTAGAGGTTGTGAGAACAGAGGAACCCTTTTACATTGCTGGTGGGAATGTAAATTGGTACAGCCTCTGTGGAGAGCAGTCTGGAAAACTCTCAGAAGGCTAAGCATGGACCTTCCATATGATCCAGTAATTCCTCTCCTGGGGTTATACCCCAAGGACTCCATAACACCCAACCAAAAAGAGGTATGTACTCCTATGTTCATAGCAGCACAATTCATAATAGCTAAAACCTGGAAGCAACCCAGGTGCCCAACAACAGATGAGTGGCTGAGAAAGCTGTGGTATATATACACAATGGAATACTATGCAGCTATCAAGAACAGAGAACCCACCTTCTCTGACCCATCTTGGACAGAGCTAGAAGGAATTATGTTAAGTGAGCTAAGTCAGAAAGATAAAGATGAGTATGGGATGATCCCACTCATCAACAGAAGTTGAGGAAGAAGATCTGAAAGAGAAACTAAAAGCAGGACCTGATCAAATTGTAAGTAGGGCACCAAAGTAAAAACCCTGTGGTGAGGGGTAGACATGCAGCTTCCTGGGACAGTGGGGGGTGGGAGTGAGTGGGAGGGATGGGTCACAGTCTTTTGGTGGTGGGAATGGTGTTTATGTACACTCCTAGTAAAATGTAGTCATATAAATCACTAGTTAATTAATATGAGAGGGGGAAAATTAATTGTATGTCTTGAAGTTTTTCAAAACACAAACTGAATCTTTTTAATATATAGGCTGTGTAATTGATATGCAGACTCTCTCAAAAGTCTAGACCAAGTAGATTAGAAGCAACCAATAACACAGCTATATACAAGATACTGGATACTGTACAGCAAACCCTAACAAAAGGACTTTTCAAAGTTAACCCAATTACCAAATAATGTGATGATAACATTAACTATCCATTGTCTTTTTGAACCCTAAGACAGCAGGAACCTCACATCTCCACTATAGAGCCTCTACTTCCCCCAGTCCTGGAACCCTTGGATAGGGCCCACTTTCCCGTATTCCTCTCCCAATCCATATCAAATAATACTGCATCTGCCGATCACAACCTAACCAATGCAACGATTGCCACCTCAACATGCTTCACTTCAGACTGTGTCCAGAGACTTCACGTGTGGAATGACAACCCTTTAGCTTCATTACTCGGGTGAGACCTTTCCTCTCATAGTATACTCTAATTCCATCTCAGGTGGCTCACTTTCTAACAAAGTCCCAAAACCTAGATATACACCAGTTTCTGTGAGAGAGAGCATATGTTCACATGTATCCGTAAACTACTGCAAAATATATACCTGAAAGCAGAAGCACACTAGAGTTTGCAGTGAGTATCCCCCTAACACTTCCTCTCCACTATTCCAAGCTTTGGGTCCATGATTGCTCAACAATTTGTTTGGCTTCGTATGTTAACTCTCTTTTCAGTCACCAGGTTCCAGATGTCATCAGAATGCCGGCCAGGCTTCCCTAGACTGAAGACCCCACCAATGTGTCCTGGAGCTCCGTTTCCCCAGAGACACACCCTACTAGGGAAAGAGAGAGGCAGACTGGGAGTATGGACCGACCAGTCAATGCCCATGTTCAGCGGGGAAGCAATTACAGAAGCCAGACCTTCTACCTTGTGCAATCCACAATGACCCTGGGTCCATGTTCCCAGAGGGATAGAGAATGGGAAAGCTATCAGGGGAGGGGGTGGGATATGGAGATTGGGTGGTGGGAATTGTGTGGAGTTGTACCGCTCCTACCCTATGGTTTTGTTAATGGATCCTTTCTTAAATAAAAAAGAAAAATAAAATAAAATAAAATAAAAATAAGAAAATAAAAATAAAGAATTCCTCTCATATTTGATTTGTCACTTCCTGAAAGAATTAATTTCTAAATAGTAAAGAAAAAATGAAAGCCACATGAAAAATAATGAAACTAAACAATAATATTATGCCATACATAATTTAACTCAAAGTGAATTAAATACTTGGACTATTATGACCTAAAATACATTATTATGACCCTAAAATACATTTTAAAAAAACATAGATAGTAAGCACATTAATACTGGCCTTGAAATATCTTTGGAGCTACAACTCTAATGGCAAGTGAAATTTAAAAAGTAAAAATAAATATTTAGGACTGTGTCAAAACTAAAAAGTTTACCTCATTTTTTTTAAAAAGGAAACTTAAAATGAAACAATAAAATAAAAACTTAAAATAAAAGAAACAATAAAATAAAATCTTTAGTATGTTGAACATGACACAACCAAGTTGTAATTTGTACTTTGTGGGGTTTTTTTTAAATGTTTTTTGTTTTGTTTTACTGGGAATCATGGTTCACTTTCCATAGCACTTTATTAGAGTGAAATAATGGTTTGCAGTTGTAATTTGTACTTTAAACAGAAAGTTCATGGAACCCCACAAACTCTTTATTTAAAGTACCTAAATAGACAGAAATATTTATTTTCCAGTATGCCTTAATTACAATCTGAGAAACCATCCAGTCCTTCCTTTATACCACTGGGAACTGAGGTTCAGAAAATAATGTTTTATTTTATCAGCTTTATAGAACATTACTGATTGATAAGGATATTTTCTTTAAAGAAGCAGACACTGTCCTCTTAAGTGTTAGTATAACACTAACTAATAAATGTAGAAGTGTTAACATTATAAAAACAAATGATTGTCACATTTTTCAGTGATACACATTCATCAATCTTCCCCCAAAGTTCTAACTCACATAAAACATATTTCACTAGAAATCACTGTTTTAGCACGTTGTTCCTCAGACTTCCAGAGCAGAACTATGATGACCTTGTCACAAAAAGTTGGTTGTGCCCGCCAAAAAAAATATATATATATATTACAGCAAAACAACTCAATGTATTTCGACAGGAAACAGCTGGGATTTCTGGTAAAGAAAGGAATATCGCTATCTGAAAATTGGTAATTGTGCACAGACAATGGAAGCAAAAGGAAGAGAGAAAGACTCCAGCAGAAAGGTGGCATTACCGTGTTTGTGATTACTTTAAATACATACAGCAGATTTAAAGGGACCATGTAAATGTCTCAAGACCTGGGTGGCTTCAGAAAAGGAGTTTAGAACTACTGTTTAGAACTGTTGAAGCCACAGGCCACTCAGGGATACCAGAGAATTTAACACTTTCCTTGTGGCAATGAAGTCAACCAAACACTAAAATGTCCCACCTGGAGCAGGAGTAGATAGCATAATGGTTATGCAAAAAGGCTCTCATACCTGAGGCTCCAAAGTCCCAACTTCAATGCCCAGTACCACATAAACCAGAGCTGAGTAGTGCTCTGAAAAAAAAAAAAAAAAACTGATTAAAGTGTCCCACCTACCATAGAGACCCTGGTGAATGGGATCACACTGGCCTGCAGACAAGAAAAGTGACTGACCTTATAGCAGAGTTCCAACTTCCAACATCCAAGAATAAATCTGGAAAGAGAAGAAGGTCTAAGATTTTATCCCCTAAACTCCAACCTCCCCACCAGAATAGGACCTCTATTTAATGGGCATCAGGTAGCATAATACTATATCACTTCATCAAAACTCCTCCCTTCCACTCACAACTATATACAAGGCTTAACCCTGTACCACATGCTGGTCAAGAACAGAAACTGAAACAGGTAAAACTAAGAAGTCTCTGGTTTTGAATAGCCAAAATAAGAGTCAGACACTTCATAATGCAGGTTCAGTGGAGCTGCCAGAGAAGGATTTTATAAACTACATTGTCAGAAAACTCAAAGAAATACAAATTTCTCAATTTACTATGGAGAAATGAATTAAGAAAAAAATCTATGACTTCAGCATCACTTGATAAGAAAATGGAGACACATTTATGGACATCTAATCTTTGACAAAGGTATCCAGTCTATTAAATGAGGAAAGGAGAGTCTCTTCAAAAAATGGTATTGAAACATTGAGTTGAAATATGCAGAAGAATGAAACTGAACCACTATATTTCACCAAACACAAAAGTAAATTCCAAATGGATCAAGGATTTGGATGTTGGACCACAAACTATCAAATACTTAAGAGGAAAATACTGGCACAATTCTTTTCCATCTAAATTTTAAAGGCATTGGCATTGAAACAAATCCAATTACAAAGAACACTAAATAAAAAATAAACCAATGGGGCTACATCAAATTAAAAAGCTTCTGCACAGCAAAAGATGCCACTATCCAAACTAAGAGACTCCTTACAGAATGGGAGAAGATCTTTACATGCCATACATCAGAGAAAAGGCTTGTAATCAAAATTTATAAGAAAGCTCACAAAACTCAGCAACAAGAAAACAAATGACCCCATCCAAAAATGGGGAGAGGATATGAACAGAATATTCTTCATAAAAGAAATCCCAAAGGCCAACATACATGAGAAAATGCTCTAAGTCATTGACTGTCAGAGAAATGCAAGTAAAGATAATAATAAGATACCACTTCACTCCTATAAGAATGTCATACATCAGAAAAGGTAGCAGCAACAAATGCTGGAGAGGGGGAGCGGGGCGGTAGCGCAGCGTATTAAGCGCAGGTGGCACAAAGCACAAGGACTGGCGTAAGGATCCCGGTTCGAGCCCCCGGCTCCCCACCTGCAGGGGAGTCGCTTCACAGGCGGTGAAGCAGGTCAGCAGGTGTCTGTCTGTCTCTCCCCCCTCTGTCTTCCCCTCCTCTCTCCATTTCTCTCTGTCCTATCCAACAACAGCTATGACAACAATAACAACTACAACAAGCACAACAAGGGCAAAAAATGGGAAAAATAGCCTCCAGGAGCAGTGGATTCATAGTGCAGGCATCAAGTCCCAGCAACAACCCTGGAGGCAAAAAAAAAAAAAAAAAAGAATTGTACCCATGTGTCAATAATCGTAATGTAAATCACTAACCTCCCAATCAAAAAAAATAAAAATAAATAAAGAAAAATTTTTAAAAAAATGCTGGAGAGGTTGTGCGGTCAACAGCAGCAAATGCTGGAGAGGGTGTGGGGTCAAAGGAACCCTCCTACACTGCTGGTGGGAATGTAAATTGGTCCAACCTCTGTGGAGAACAGTCTGGAGAACTCTCAGAAGGCTAGAAATGGACCTATCCTGTGATTCTCCAATTCCTCTCGTGGGGATATATCCTAAGGAACCAGACATATTCATCCAAAAAGATGTGTGTATACCTATGTTCATACAGCATAATTTGTAGTAGCCAAAACCTGGAAGTAACCCAGGTGTCCAACAACAGATGAATAGCTGAGTTAAGTTGTGGTATATATACACAATGGAATACTACTCAGCTATTAAAAAATGGTGACTTCACCTTCTTAACCCCATCTTAGATAGAGATCAAAGATATCATGCTAAGTGAGATATGTCAGAAAGAGAATAATTAATATGGGATGATCTCCCTCATAGACAGAAGTTGAAAAACAAGATCAGAAAGGAAAACACTAAGCAGAACTTGGACTGGAGTTGGTGTATTGCTCCAAAGTAAAAGACTCTGGGGTGGGGGTGAGGGCTTAGGTCCTGGAACATGATGGCAGAAGAGGACCTAGTGGGGAAATGTTATGCATGTACAAACTATTGTATTTCAGTGTCAACTGTACCATTAATCTCCCAATAAAGAAATTTTTAAAATGAGAGAGAAAATAAAAGAAAATGGAGAACATGAAAACAGAGTTACAAGGTGTTGATGAAACTTGAATGCACTTCAATCTTAAATAGCAAGGCAAGGAAGTAGACTTACCCATGCAGAAGACAGAACATCAGCAGTAGAAGGCAAAATGACATTCTCTGACTTCACCCTAGAAGGAGAAAACAAAATGGAAAAAATGAGGCAACTGTTTAAGAGATTTGACTCCATCAGAAAAGCAAATGTCAGAATTAAAGGGGTCTCTGGAGGAGAAGAGAGAAAGAAGGGAACATAAATCATGTTCAAATGAATAATAACAGAAAATATTGCAAACCTAAGGTATGATAAGGATGTAGATGTTCAGAAAGCAGAGAGAACTCCCAAATTCCTAAACCCAGTAATAGACCTACATCAAGACACACCATTGTGAAATTATCAAAAGTCAAGGGCATTGAAAAAAATTTACAACTGATACCAGGCAGTAGCACACCAGGTTAAACACACACATTACATTGCACAAGGACCCAGGTTCAAGTTCCTGGTCTCACCTGCAAGGGGAAACACAAGTGGGAAGCAGGGCTGCAGGTGTCTCTCTGTCTCTTTCCCTCTATCTCCTCTTCCTCTCTTAATTTCCCTCTGTCTTTATCCAATAAAGAAAATTTTTTACAAGCTGCTAGGGAAAAGAAGAAACTATTAATAAAAACAGTATAATCAGACTTTTCTGCAGGAATCATGAAAGCCACTTAAATATAAGTGGTATATTTGAGATTTTAAAAGACAGTAAATGCCAGCAATGCATATTTTACCACAAGACTATCATTCTAATATGAAGGAGTAATCAAAACAGTAACAGATGAATTAAAAAAGTGACATGTACAAAAATTAAAGAAGTGGTGAGCAAGAGGCATGGCCATGGTATGAGGGTGTGCAGTCTGGATTCACCCCTAAAACAACAAATATCTACAACTTTCGATCTTAACAAACCTCACCAACAACAGCTGAGACATCCACAGAAGCACTGTAGCCTCAGTCACCAACTTCCAGATCTACTATGATTTCATCCTGGCTTCCCTGGGCAGACAAGCTCTCCAGAGCCCTACTCCATTAAGGAATGACAGAAACAAATTGGGGCTATGGACCAACCTGCCAACTCCCAAGGTGGGGAGAGAGCGGAACTATTGTACTGCAATCTTATAAGCTATTATTAAATAACTAGTAAAAATAAATTTAAAAAATAAAAAAACAACAACAAAGCCTAGTTCCTCAATTTTCTCAAGGGAAAAAAGAGCATACAGATCAACTTAAAAACAAATTTGAGAAAAAATATTTTGAGAAGGTAAAAACATCACTCATAATACTGTTGTAAGCTTTATGAATTTCTCTTTAACCTTCACGCCAGTCCAACTGATTACTCCTATTAAAGCTTATTAATTCCTATCCACTTGCCAGAAGCTGGTTCAAGTTGTACATACCTCTCATAGATTTGAGAGTATATATGTAAGTCTCTTCCCAGCATGATACTGAAGCTCTAGAGAGCATAAGGAGAAGCCCCAAAATAGAAAGAAACCTATGAATGACAAAGTGGAGTATAGAATAATCTCAGTGTGTTAACAGCATCATTTATTTACCCAATGTTTGCTTTATCTCAAGACTTTTCATTATTATTTAAATAGGCTTGAGGTAGATTTTATGTTTCTTCAAAGATAATTATTATATATGAGTGATAGATTTTTCACATGACACAGACAAGCTAGTGTGAGACGAGCTAGAGAACCATTGTGGTACCAGCAATCGAACTCAGGAACCCCAGGAGTGCAAGTTTGATACAGTGCAATGAGAGTTCTCCCCCCAACTAATATGTGGGTTTTCCACTACAGTCAAAATATCTTGATACATATACATCAATGAAAAAAAAGGGCTAGATCAGACAAATAAAAACATATTAAGTAGATTTTAAAATATGTATAAGAAAAAATGTCAACCACAGGCCATAAATTACTTAAGAGTTTCCTTATATCTCTAAGAATTAATCCAAGAATTCAGAAACAAAAAGTAAATAACCCACTCAAAAATTGAGCAGAGGATCTGAATAGACATTGCTTCAGGATATACAATTAATCAATAAACTGAGAAAATGGGACCAGGTGGTGGCACAACTGGTGGAATGCATATGTTACAATATGCAAGGGCCCAGGTTTGAGCCCCCAGTCCCCACCTGCAACGGGGAAAGCTTTGCAAGTGGTGGAGCAGTGTTGCAGGTGTCTCTGTCTCACTCCCTCTCTCTCACCCCTTCCCTCTCAATTTCTGGCAGTCTCTATCCAATAAGCAAATAAAGCTAATGCAAGAGAATGCTCATTGTTGTTCTCAGTAAGTTAAGTGCAAACCAAAACCACACTCAGATGATCACCTCACAGCTGATTATCTGGTTAAAAAAGACCTGCGACGACATGTGCTGGTGGGGATGTAAATTAGTCTCTTTGGAGAAGAGTATGGAATTCCCTCTAAATAAATTAATGAATAAGTCTACTATGAGACCTAGCAATTCCACGTCTAGGTATCTATGTAAAAAAACTAGTCCTAAAAAATACTATATTACCACAGTGTTATGAAAGCACTATTTATACTAGATATCTCAGGTTCAGTCACCAGAATCATCATAAGCCAGAATTGAGCAATGAGCAATGTTCTGGCTAAAATGAAAATAACAATTATAACTAATTTTAATAAGGTGTTTTCATATCTCAACCAGTTTCTGGTAGACCACAGTACTTCTCCAGATGCACTTTATAATCAAAAGGATTATTTAGATGCCTCCTACCAGGCCCAGCCGTAGAGGGTAAAGAAGGGGCAAGAATAGCATTAAACTAACCAATCAAATGCAAAACTAGTTTGTAGTTTTTACTTCTTTTTTTTTCTGTTTTTGGTGTGGGAGAAGCTCCAAATTTATTATTCAAGTAAACTATTTTTTAAACAATCTTTTTATATATAAATGTATTTATTCCCTTTTGTTGTCCTGTTGTTTTACTGTTGTAGTTATTATTGTTGTTATTGATGTCATTGTTGGATAGGACAGAGAGAAATGGAGAGAAGAGGGGAAGACAGAGAAGGGGAAAAGCAGACACCTGCAGACCTGATTCACTGCTTGTGAAGCGACTCCCCTGCAGGAGGGGAGCCAGGAGCTGGAACCTGGATTTTTATGCTGGTCCTTGAGCTTTGCGCCACGTGCGCTTAACCCACTTTGCTACCGCCCGACTCCCCTTAAATAAACTATTAATAGCACATTTCTCCTCAAGTTTCGTTCACACGTACATGAAACTCAGTGCTTAGCATCCCAAAGCATGAGTTAGTCAGCTCAAGAGATCACAGGGTACAGCAAATACCCTCTCAAGGTTACTCTGGAGACTATTCAACATAGGTTGCTTGTTAAAAGTATCTGCTCCTAATATCAAATCCAAAAACCAAATTCAGGGTTCTCACCCTAGCAGCCATGCTTGACCTTTAAGATGATATACAGAAAATGCAGAGCTGAAGAATTGTCAGATGCAATGGAGAGATGCGGTGATAGCTAAAAGATAATGTTAAATGGGTTCCAATGCAGCCAAAGTTACTGGGTTTCTCTGAAGTAGCTTGTGACTTCGACAGGTTATCAGTTTACTTGAGATACTTGCCATTAGTCTTGCAGGAGATTCTATGTAGGAGTATTGCCATCTACTGGTAACTCACTTGTTAGGAACAGAGACCCTTGAAATTTAGGAACTATGACTGTCCTAGATTATACACAACCATTCAGCAAGTGGTAGCTTCTTTTTCACTCACTGTTAAAGCCAGACTATCTTCTCTGTTGACTGGAAAGATATAAACTTTTGAAGACATTGAATAAAGTTTCCCCAAAGCAAATAAAAGACAAAAAACAGGAAACAGACATATCTTTGGCAGGAATCTGTTTTTGTCTAGGTGATTCATTAAAATGCTACAGATAGAAAACTGTCTTTTTATTTAAACAACTATTACCACATAATTTTATAAAAGGGATGATGATTCTTTTGCATTTATCTGAACATGTATTTAAATATCATCTTAAATTCTCCCTTGAAAGTCTTAATCTTTCAGAGGATATATTTTCCACATAGCATACAAAAAGAAAAAGAGTAAGAAAAAGTTAAACTCTGCAGATGAAATGTTTAAATTTTCATTTTCAATTAAAATTCCTTGCAAGCATATTGCTTTGTACAAGCAAAACTCTGTCCTTCAGGACACAAAACATGGGTATTAAAATATGAAAATGTCCTACATTACCAGTATACGTTCAAGTCAACTGGGCATAATAAGTTTGGTATTAAGTACCTTTTCAAAACTCTACTTTTCAATAATGTTAAAGTATTTCAAGATCTGGAAACAGTACTATACACTAGTGTGTGGTCTTTTCTTTTTTGAAACTTGCTTTATGGAAACAGAAACAGGAGACATAAAAGAATAAATGTCTTTAAAAGGAAGGAATTCCTGACACATGTTACAATATGGATGAACGTTTAGGACACTGTGCTAAGTGAAGTAAGTCGGTCACAAAAAGGCAGCAACTGTGTGAGTCTACTAACACGAAGTATTTGGAGTAGTCAAATTTGTAGAAACAGAAAGCGGGCTGCCAAAGACTGGAAGAGGGACAGTTAGTATTTCACATGTACAAAGTTTCAGTTTTGCAAAATAAAAAAAATTCTGGAGATTTTTTAATAACAATCCGAATATGTGTCTCAGTGAAGTGTAAACTTAAAATGGTCAGTATGATATGTGTTTTATTTTATCACAATAAAAAAGATATGTAAAAATGTGAGAAGATTGAAAATGTGAAGGCTCAAGGGATTTGCTATCAAAGTATTTAGTCTAGCGACAAAGATTATTCAAGGTTGCTTAGTAACATGGATTTGAAAAATGTCATAAAGAGCAGATCTATGACCTGTTTTCTCTGCCTTCACAGAGGACATAGAAATAAAAAACCAAAGAGCAGTGGAAGTTTTGTTAGAACACCCAAATCACAGTTAGAAATTTTCCTGTATTTCTAACTCTGTCACACTGTGCAAATTAAGTATCAGGGAGAACATTATGTCTTTGAGACAGCATGGATTTGGGGAAAATATGTGAATACTTTTGGCTCCCCATTTTTTTTTTTTTTTTGCTTTACTTTTTTCTTTCTTTTTGTTTTGTTCCTTAAATGTATGAATGGTATCCAATTAATATCCCTGAAGTTCAATTTTCTCATTTGTAATGTAGGCATTAATGGTACCTCATAGGGCTGATAAGAGTCTATGAAATTGAAGCACTGACAGGAACACACAACAGAATACTTGAAATATTGTAGACATTCATCAAGTGTTCACTCCCTAATCCATCTGCAGTGTTTTCTCTTGTATATAAAATGGAATGTTATTCTGCTCTCCATAAACAACCTTATCCATACTCCCAGCCGGGGAGAAGTGATAGGATGAAGATAAGAGGACTCTGCACTCCAGCTCCATCAGCACCCAGAGAGAGAGAAGGTAAAAGAGAGGGACATATGGAGGCAACGATGATGTCATGAGAGGTTTAGAGGTAAAGAGAGGATTGAATCAGAAAAAGAAATGGCAACTATGTATGGACAGATAGTTGTAGAGAAGATGGTCGGCCCATGTCTACAACTTTAGGGGAACTGTGGGGAGAGTGAAGATTCAGAACTCTGGTGGTGGGAATGGTGAAGATTCAAACCCCTGTCGACATGTAATTCTGTAATATAGAAATATTTTAAAAAATAAAATGCAATGCCAAAAAAATGGAAGGTTATGAATCTAGTGAAATAACATCAAATTTAGAAGGGACATACACACTCCTATGTTCATAGCTGCATTATTCACAATAGCCAAAGAATGGAAGCAGCCTAGATTCCAATCATCAGATGACTGGCTAAAGAAGTTATGAGATATATGTTTCATGGAATACTACTCTGCAATCAAAAAGATGATATTGTGTCCTTTGGGACAAAATGGATGGAACTCAGAGGTGATTATGCTTAGCAAAATAAATAAAGAGGAAAAAAAAACAACTACCAGATAGTTTCACTCATTTGTGCAAACTAGACATTTGATTTACATAAACTTGCCAAAAAAAAAAATCCAAACAAAACAGATGCAAGCAAACTGTAAGACTTATAAGAATGATGGTGGTGCCCTCCGAAATAGCTCAGTTGGGGAGTGCATTAGACTGAGGAAATATGGTGGTTATCTTTGGGAGGTGGGAGAGTGAAGAAACAGAGCTCTGGTTGTGGGTGTGGTGTGGAACTATACACTGTCGTCTTACAATTTTGTAACAAATTATTAATATTAAACAAAATTTTAAAATAGAAACAATTAAAAAAAGAAATAAAAGAAAAAACCCTAAAATATGTTCTTTTTTCTTTGCATTACCTGAGCCTCAACTTCTCCATCTACAAAATAAAAGTTATTACACTTACCACATGGAACATTGTGAGAATAATGTAATAATAAGTATATAAATGATCAATGCTATATAGGGCTCACAGTAAGTATCTGGTAAATCTATCATTATTTTTATGGTAATGCTGGAGATGGAACCCAGAATCTCATACCTCTCCATTAATTTTGAATAATCTCCCTAACCCAACTCTTTTTGCTATTTTCAGAATGAGAAAAAGAAAAGTAAGTAGAGTTACAAAGAGAGCAAATCAACGTTCCCCCATATTTAATACTGTTGCTGCTCCTATGTGGTATCATGAATCAATCCCAGAGTCTCACAAATGAGTCACCTTCTTGGCCTCACAATTACTTTTTTTCTAATATATTCAAGAATTAAGTTTTGAAAAACATTAACTATAATCATTCCTGGCTCATCTTTCTCTTCAAAAGAACAAAAAAAAAAATGTCACTAATACTATCGCCAAAGCACTGAACTTTTGTCTTGAAAATTATATTCAAGGATCTGTGAAGCCCTAACTAGCACAATGATTTTTAGTAATGATAAAGATCATGAACATGTTAATAAAGGATACAGGGTGACATGTCGAGATGTCTGACTCAACTTTAATTGATCACTGTTTTAATAATCCTTATTGCATTGACTTCTAATTACCTCACTGCTGAAACAGAAAACCAGAAGGGTAGAACATGCATTCTCCACAGTCTGTTCAATGACCCTAAGGGAACACTCCATCTCTCTCAATTTACAGGTTCCATTGAAGTCAAGGGTAACATTAACTGAATAGCTCTTCTTGCCATCACCAAACTGGGGTTGCAGACAACATTGCCAGGACTTGTGTGATTGGCTAGGTTTGTTTCTCTTGCTCCATTCTTTCCTTTTAAGTCCTTTATATATCATCCTTCTATATGTCTTTTCTTTTAACCCTTTCCCAGGCCCCCCTCACTGCCCTCAAAAGTTCATCTGTCCCATTTTATCAACCCACAACTCTGCACCAAGCTGATACGATAGAAAAGACTACAATAATGTGATAGTATGCATTGAAGTTTCCTACTCCAGGATTCTGATTTATAATTTTTAGATCCTTGTTGTAATTTATGTCTTAACCCAAAAAGCTCTGGTAAGTCATTTTATTTCCAAACATTTATTGAGCACTTATAATTTTGTATATATAATGATTGGGATTGAAATTTCATACATGAGTGAGATATGAGCTTTGACACAAGAATTTCAGTCTATGCAAAAGCTGAATAAGGGCAAGAGACTGGCATACTTTAATAATGACTCTTTAGTCACTATCAGGCCACCCCATCAGCTGGGGCCCTAGTCGGGGAGTCCTCTTTTTGGGTGTTATGGAGTCCTTGGGGTATAACATGATGGGCCTAGACCTCAAAGAAATTCCTCTCTCCATTGTTACCAGTCATCTCCATCAGGAACAACACAATAGACCCCTTTGTGGGCCCCCATAGGACCTTGCCCTCACCGTGGATCAACAATGGTAAAAATGTTCCATCCTCTGAAGGGAGGATGCAGAAATACTCTATCTTCCACCTGAGGGAAATGGGTTCTGAAATTAGGGCAGCTTGGAACTTTCCTGCTCATGACCATAGAATGTGAGCTCAGACCAACAAGGATGTATGGTTACATAGGCTCCTAAGCTGAATATGGGCCCCAGATCAAATCAGTGGGGTTTACAATCAACAATATTTATACACCTTTCCCACATTTGGGAGCTATTCTCTTCCCTAATCCAACTTTCTGGTCCTTTTTCCAGCCATGACATCATCTTACCAGACAATAACTTGGGTCCACCTGCATATTAGATATCAGGCTCAGAAAAAAAAAAAAAACTAGTATAGTCATGGGCCCTTTCAAACATAACTAAAATAGGCCTACTAACTATCTACAAAATGGAGACCTCCAAATCTTCATCTGTACTAATCCAGCCTTTAGGTTCATGATTAGTTAACAGTTTGTTTGGCTTTATATGTTAACTCTTCTTTCAGCCACCAGGTTCCAGATGCTACCATGATGCCAGCCGGACCTCCCTGGGCAGATGGCCCCACCAATGTGTCCTAGAACCCCGCTTCCCCAGAGCCCCGCCTCACTAGGGAAAGAGAGAAACAGGCTGGGAGTATGGATCGACCTGCCAACACCCATGTTCAGCGGGGAAGCAATTCCACCTACTGCACCCCAGAATGATCCTGGGTTCATACTCCCAGAGGGATAAAGAATAGGAAAGCTATCAGGGGAGGGGATGGGATATGGACTTCTGGTGGTGGGAATTGTGTGGAGTTGCATCCCTCTTATCCTACAGTTTTTATCAGTGTTTCATTTTTTTTTCTTTTTTTTCCCCTCCAGGGTTATTGCTGGGCTCAGTGCCTGCACCATGAATCCACTGCTCCTGGAGGCCATTTTTCCCCCTTTTGTTTCCCCCATTGTTTCCCCCTTGTTGTTGTAGCCTCGTTGTGGTTATTATTATTGCTATTGTTGATGCTGTTCATTGTTGGATAGAACAGAGAGAAATGGAGAGAGGAGAGGAAGACAGAGGGGGGAGAGAACGATAGACACCTGCAGACCTGCTTCACCGCTTGTGAAGCAACTCCCCTGCAGGTGGGGAGCCGGGGGCTCGAACCGGGATCCTTATGCCAGTCCTTGCGCTTAGCGCCACATGCGCTTAACCCACTGCGCCACCGCCCGACCCCCCAGTGTTTCCTTTTTATAAATAAAAATAAAAAAAATAAATCTGCGGTTTTGATATCAGAAAAAAAGAATTTCAGTCTAATAGAGAAAACAAATATATGTGCAAGTAATTGCATAGAACTCAGTAAATGGCACTAGAGGTATGTACAAGAAGTTATGAAAGGAGATGATATGGGGCATAATGGCTTTAAGTAACTTGTACCAAGTCACATCACTGTATGGGTCAATTTGTGAGCTGAACCCCAAGTATTCTGGTTCCAAAGTCCATATTCTTAAAACATTGCGGGGTAATGGGAAAAGACTCTAGTGAGACCTGTTATTCTGAAATAAAAACAAAATGATTTGGGAAATGTACCTGATCTACTTCCTAAAAGAAAACATTCAAATTGTAGGTTTCTGGAGGTGGGGCTACGAGCAGCAGCAGCTATGTTTCTCTCCTCTCCTCGCCTCTCCTGGATCAACTAGGAATACCAAAGGAGACCACCTGGGACCTCAACTAGACAGGACTAGAACGACTTCAGAAACCCACCAAATCACCGGTGAGTGCAAACACATGTGGCTGGTGGACAGAGAGGAGCCTAGGGAGAGATTATGTGGCTGGTAACAGTCTGGCAGTTTATCACTTGAGACATCACCTCTAGTCTGTTTCACCAACAAGGGGGTGGCTGAAGGGAGGAGAGGACTCCCCTGAGACACACCAAGTGCAATTCTGAGTCTCCATTGCTACTGCCCTCAGAATCTGGAGCAGTGGCAGGGAGGCCCTGTGCTGACACCAGGGAACAGAGAACTAACCAGGAAACTCAGGAGAAGATCTAGACCTCAGTGGCATATCTGTGGGGCTGTGAAAGTCTCTTTGCATAACCACGGGATTATCTCTGCCACACCCTGCTTTATCTCTTGGTCAGGAGTCAGTGATTAAGCTGAGAAGCCTACTTATAGTTTAAAAGCCCTCAGGCTCCCATAGCCTACAGGGAAGAAAAAGCACAAAAGAGGTTTTTAAGCCACTGAGTTCTAAATCAGGGATTAAAATATTATTGAAAAAACTGTTAAATTCCACAACTGTGAACCCTTCAATTACCTTACTTAGATACAAGTCAATCCAGGCAAGACTGATCAGTAATTTGAAAAGTACTGAGAGAGGGACCTCATAATATATAAAATGGTTAAACCAACAAGAAGAAATATTGGAGAAATGAACCAGGACAAGAGTCTAGCTAAAAGCCCCCCAAAGGGTGAAGCACAAAATAATGAGGTCAACATCCAAATACTAGTTAAGGAAATAATCACAGGAGTGAGTAAAGAGTTTGAAAGAATTGTCATCAGAAATTCAGAAACAACAAATGAGACTCTGGAAGAAAACACTAATTATCTCAAGGTTACTAGAGAACAGAAAACTTTCAAATTGGACCAGTAGAAAAAAAAAAATGCCATGTATTCAGCGGCGATCAATTATGTGTTCACAACTGCATTCCTATTGCCTGACAAGAACCTGATATTACAGCAGGTATTCAATAAGTTCCTTTTAAAAGAAGAGGAATACTGAAAAAAAAAAAAAAAGCAGGTCCACCCACTCCCACCTGCAGGAGAGATGTTTCACAAGAGATGAAGCAGGTCTGCAGATGTGTATTTTTCTTACTCCATTTCTCCCCCCTCTTTCTCAATTTCTCTCTGTCCTAGTTAAACATAAATAAAAGCAGTAGAGTACACACTTCATACATGAATGTGGTCTGGCCACCAGACAGGAGCAGCATACAAAGGGAAGCTTCAAAACTGGTGAAGTTTCTCTCTCTGTGTCTCTATCCGTCTCTGTCTCTTAGCCTCTATCTGGAAAAATAGAAAAAGAGTCCACTGGAAATAGTGGAATTGTTCAAGCACAAAACCCTGGCAACATGAAAAAAGAATCTGTAATCATCTCACCCCTGTCACTGGTCATCTCCATCAGGAACATAATGGGCCCCTTTGTGGGCCCCTATAAGACCTTGCCCTCAATGTGGATCAAGAAGGGTAGGGAGTGTTCCATTTTCTGAAGGGAGGTTGGATACCACAGAATGCCAGATCAGACCTACAGGGATGCAGAGGTTACATAGGCTCCTGTGCTGACTATGAGTCTCATATCAAATCTGGGGGGTTCACAGTTAACAATATTATATACTTTTTCATATTTGGGAAATACTCTCTTCCCTGATCCAGCTTTCTAGTACTTTTTTCCAACTATGACACCATCTCCCCAGACAATAACTTAGATCACCTGCATGTTAGATTTCAAGCTCAGACAAAAACTAATAAGGTCATAGACTACCCTTGGATTATAACTAAAATAGACCTACTAGCTTTTTCCCAAATGGAGACCCCAAATCATCATCTGCAATATTCTTGTCTTTAGGTTCATGATTAGTCAAAAATTTGTTCTGCCTTATATCTTTAATGTGAGCACTTAACCAGGTATGCCACCGCCTGGCCCCTCTGCCCTATATCTTAACTCTTTCAGCCACCAGTTTCCAGATGCTATCATGATGCCAACCTGACTTTCCTGGGCAGACAACCACATCAAGGTGTCCTGGAGCCCCACCTCCCCAGATCCCTACCCCACTAGGGAAAGAGAGAGACAGGCTGGGAGTATGGATCGACCTGCCAACGCCCATGTTCCTTGGGGAAGCAATTACAGAAGCCAGACCTCCCACCTTCAGTATCCCATAATGATCGTGGGTCCATACTCCCAGAGGGATAAAGAATGGGAAAGCTATCAAGGGAGAGGATGGGATATGGAGTTCTGGTGGTGGGAATTATATGGTATTGTACCCCTCTTATCCTATGGTCTTGTCAATACATCCATTTTTTTTTATTTTATTTATTTTATTTTTGAGAGAGTTGCAGAGAGACAGAGACAGAGAGAAACACCAGAGCACTGCTCAGCTCTGGTTTATAGTGATGCGGGGGATTAAACCTGGGATTTAGGAGTCTCAGACATGAAAATCTGTTTGCATAACCATTATGCTGTCTCCTCCCCCCCCCCCGCTCTTAATACATCCATTTTATAAATGAATAAATAAAAGAGTCTAAATGTAAACTTACCTATAGAGCAGGAATTTCATAGAAAAACATTAATAGCAACTTTAGTTGTTATAACTAAGCTGAAATATTTATAAGTAAGATAAATTTTTAAGTCTATAATGCATACAGTGGAATATTAGTATAAACTGAAAGGAACATATGAAATAAAATAAATTTAGATAGCAGCATTAATGAATCTTTAAAATAGTATGTTGAGTAGATGAAAGCAATCAGAAAAAATAAATACATAGTAAACTTACACTTACATGAAGTCCTACAATAGACAAACTAATCTCATATGAAAAAGGAAAGAAGGATTCCCTCTGGGTAAAAGATAGGGATTGACTGAGAAAGAACAGGAAGGAAACTTCCAGGGTGACATGTTTGAGCTTAGGTTACACGTTTCTAAAAACTCAGCAAATGTTCACTTAGTGTTTCCCTATATGATGTGAAAATCTGATCTTAAACTAAACTCATATTGAACTCTACTTGTATATTAGACATGCTGGCACTTCCTTAGTGAAGGAAACTTGTGTCTACAATTTAATTTGGTTCTGTGGAGCGTGAGGTTTTGTTTGTTTTCTTTTTACAAGAGTACTGCTCAGTTCTGGCTATGGCGGTACAGGGGACTCTGCAGTCTCAGGTATGAAAGCCATTTTGCATAACAATTATGCTATCTCCCCCACCCTACAATTTACTTTTAAATGCACAAAATTGAGATGGGGGGCTCTGGATGCATGGCTATGGAGTAGGAGCCTTTTTAGATAAACTAGGAAAAAAAATGAAAAATTACCCAAAAATGAAATACAACTAGGATCTCTTCAGAAACTCACTAAGCCACAGTCACTAAATTGCTGATGATACTACAATTTCATCCTGAACTCCCTGGACATATGTCCTCACCAATGTGTCCCAGAACTTTGCCTCTCCAGAGCCCTACCCCACTAGGGAAAGATAGAAACCAGCTAGGGTATGGTTTAGCCTGCCAATGCCCATCTCCAGTGGAGAAACAATTACAGAAGCCAGACCTCCCGCCTTCTGTACCCCCATAAAGGATTTGGTCCATACTCCTAGAGGGGTAAATGTTAGGGAAAGATGACCAGAGGGCAATTCCATCAGGACCCAGAGTGGCAGAAGAAAAAAATAAATAAATAAAATAAATGAAGGAAGGACACTCAGAAGTAGTCAGTGTGACTTAGAAAGGAAGATAAGGCAGGACCATAGGAAAAATAGACAGATAGATAGATGGGTAGGTAGGTAGGTAGGTAGATAGATAGATAGATAGATAGATAGATAGATAGATAGATAGATATAGAAATAATAGTCAACCCATATCTGTGATCTTGGGAGAGCTAATGCAGTTTACAATGGAGAGAATGGGGACACAGAATTCTGGTGGTGGGAAAGGTGTGGAATTATACCCCCGTTACCTTATAATTTTGTAAAACAATATTAAACCACTAATACAATATTTCAAAAAATAAACTTGAAAAGAAAAAACTGAGATGGATAGAGTGATGGATGGATGTACATAGCGCTATACATATAACAAAATATCAGTGGTAGACTCCATGTGGAAATTATATAGGTAGTCATTACAAAATCCTTTCACATTTTCTGTATTTAAATGTTTTCATAGTGAAAGGTCTTCTTTCAATCAATGAAAGGAACAGAATGAAACAAAATAGAATACCAGAGTTGAAAAGAAGCTTTGAAATCATCTAAAATTGCATCTAATATACAACATTCTGAAATTAGTAAAATGTGACAGACTCCGTTTATTTACACATACAGTGGCTATGTTCACTCTGCCCCACGGTGTCAGACCACTGTTTCTCTAACAATGACCAGAACAGTTAACATGCTTTGACTACACATAAGTGACAATATGGTTTTATGTTAGTAGTAAAGTCTAAGGATCAGAAAACTGGAATTTGGTGTGATATCTGTCCTCAACTGTGGTCCTTATCCTATTTATGGACAACTTGTTCACCTCTGATCAACTACCTAACCTACAGGTTTTCTGTTTGTTTGTTGTTTGTCATTAATGCATTCCCTCAATGAATGATTAATAAACCCATACGATATTTCTTAAAATCTTAATACATGATCGCCTGGAGGCAAAAAAGATAAACCAGGTAAAGCTGAGGTACCAAACCACTATGAGGTCTCTGATACTAGTATAATAATTAATACAGTATTTGTCAGTTTAGTATGTTCCATAATGCTAAGCAATTGATTTTTTTTAATAATTTATTTTCTTCGTAGGATATTTGTGCTTTCTCCTTTAAAAATAAAGACTAGCCTTACACATTTAGAATTTCCTAAATAACTATAGGTCTTGGAAAGATCATTTTCTAAGATTATCTTTAAGATGGTTTTCTAAAATAATGTTTTATAAAGGTTTATCTTTTAACTACTCCTTTTTAACCTATTTTTAAACTGTTAAGATTTGAAGATGTCTTTCTTATACTACAGCTCCTCCTTCTGGTTGACAGATGTCAGATCCGTATATTTCAGCCACAGAAACTGTAAAAAATAGCCTGTGATCAGACTAAGTTTAACTATCATAGTTAACTATAACTATCATAGTGTTATAATTTCCCTAGATTTTTATTCACTTATCTGACTAGCTACTCTAGCTCAACAAATGGCATTTGGAAGAGATTTCATAGTATAACTTTCAGTCTCAATGATCTTTCTTGATTCAAGTGATTTAAAATTACATATATTTAAGCTACTCAGATCTATTTCTAAAGAATAAATTCACTGGTTTTTATTTCATACATAGCAAATTAATACTACAGCATGGTAAATTACAGTGCCTCTTCATGCAACAGGTCTGATCTTCTGCAACATAAGTCTTATTAGTGACTTAAATGGATATGTAGAGGATTTTTAATCAAATTTGTGGAAAACACTAAGCAACTTACAATCTACAAAAGTATTTTTGACAAGGTAAGAAACTAACAAGATGAGTTTTAAGTAAAAGTCTACCAGAAAAGCTTAAACATGAATAAAATTGGGACAAGATATAAGATCTTGAATTAAGACCCTTGCAGAAAGTTAACTGCAATACAGGTAAAAACTACTTCACAGTCTGAGCTCTTGATTCAGAAACTAGTATAAATTTTATCTACATTAACATAAATGAAAAGTTAGGCCAGGCGGTGGTGCACCCAGTTGAAGTGCACATAGTACCAAGCGCAAGGACCCCCGTCAAGGATAAAGGTTCAAGCCCCTAGTTCCCAACCTGCAGGGAGGTCACTTCAAAAGTGGTAAAACAGGTCTGCAGGTGCTATCTTTCTCTCTCCCTCTCTATCTCCTCCTTCTCTCTCAATTTCTCTCTATCCTATCCAATAAAATAGAAAAAAAAATGGCCACCAGGAGCAGTGGATTCGTAGTGCAGGCACCCAGCCCCAGCAGTAACCCTGGAGGCAAAATAAATAAATAGATATTGGCATAATTACCACAATAGGATACAATCATTTAACACAATTACTTCCATTATCATATAGTTATTCCAGAATGAAACAGTGTCATCTATTTAATTGTATAATAGTATTTCACTGAACATATATCCCATATGTGCTTTATCCCGTCATCTGTCAATAGGCATTTAGGTTGTTACTGTACTTCAGCCTTTGTGAATAGTGCAGTAAGAGAAATGAATGAACTAAACCTTTATAAATCAATACAATAAAATCTTACATAGTAAGTTTCAGAAGAAACTTCCCCACTTGCAGGGGAAAAGCTTTATCATGAGCAGTGAAACAATGCTATAAGCTTCTGCCTCTCTCTCTTCCTGTCTCTCTCTCTCTCTGTCTCTCTCTCTTTCCCTCCCTCTTTCTGTCTCTCCCTCTCTCTCTCATTCTGTTTTTTAAATTATTTATTGGGGGATTAATGTTTTACAGTGGACAATAAATATAATAGTTTAATATTTAGTACAATATTTTAAGGGATCAAAATTAGCATAAAACTCCACAGTGTACAAAACATCAGATTTTAGGTACACAACATTTGACAACTCATTCATAGTGTTCAAAGAGGTGTCAATCACTTCATAAAAACTTCATAAAAAGAACTCATTCCATACTCCAACCTATCATCAAACTAAAATATTAAACGAAGTCTTTGTTTATCTTAGTTATTTTTTTTCTTTCTTAGGAGTCTTTGTGCAATCATAGTCAGAAAATTACAATAGTGTATCAGCTCTCAGGGAAGGGTTTTCATACCTCCAAACTATAAGCTTCAGGTCACTTTTGTTTGTTTTGTTGTTGGCATTGTTGTTACTGTTTTTCCCATAATTTATCTGAGTATCATTGAAAAAACAAAGGGGAACAAATTTGAAATTTTTAAAATTTAATTCTAGCTTTCAGATATCATGCTTAACCATTACACAAAACTATCTCAAGTCCTGCTATGTGACCACTGTGATAGTGTCTCTCCCTCCTTCTTTATCTCTCCTTTCCCTCTCAATTTCTGTCTCTATCCAAAAATAATTCTTTTAAAGACAGAGAGTTAACATAAATCACAGGGGCTATTTCGATAGCTAAATGAGTCCATTGCCTAGCACAAAGTAGTAATAGTTGTTAGCCAGTAACATGAATGTGACTATCCCACTAATTATACAACTATCCAAGTTTACATACATGTTAAAAACTTTGCTACAGGTCTGGGCAGTGGCACATCCAGCTAAGCACACATATTACCAAGGGCAGGTATCAGGGTTGGAGCCCCAGCTCCCCAACGGCAGAAGGTCTGCTTCACGGGTAGTAAAGCAGGTCTGCAGGTGTCTATATTTCTCTCTTCCTCTCTATCTCCTCGTACTCTCTCAATTTCTGTCCTATCCAAGAATAAATAAATAAATAAATAAATAAGATGGGCTGTGTGTTGGCGCATCTGATTGAGCACCCATGTCACAGTATGCAAGGACCCAGGTTCAAGTCGTGCCGCCGCCGCCACCACCACCCGTCCCCAAGTGCAGGGGGAAAGCTTTGAGAGTAGTGAAGCAGTGCTGCAGGTGTTTCTCTATCTCCCTGTCACCCCCTTCCCTCTAAATTTCTGGTTGTCTCTATCCAATAAGCAAATAAACATATTTCTAAGAAAAAAATTGGGGGAGTCCAGCGGTAGTGCAGCAGGTTAAGTACAGGTGGCGCAAAGTGCAAGGACCTGTGTGAGGATCTCGGTTCTAGCCCCTGGCTCCCCACCTGAAGGGGAGTTGCTTCACAGGCGGTGAAGTAGGTCTGCAGGTGTCTGTCTTTCTCTCCCCCCTCTTCCCCTCCTCTCTCTATTTTCTCTGTCCTATCCAACAATGACAAAATCAATAACAACAACAATAATAACTACAACAATAAGAAAAACAAGGGCAATAAAAGGGAATAAATAAATAAATATAAAAAATTGATGGGGTAAACTATTTTATTTTGTTTTATTTTTAATTTTTTCCCTTGGGGATTAATGTTTTACATTTGACAGTGAATACAATAGGTTGTACATGCATAACATTTATTTCTAAAATTTTTTTTAAAGATTGGAAGGAAGGAAAAAAGGAAGGAAGGAAGGAAGGAAGGAAGGAAGGAAGGAAGGAAGGAAGGAAGGAAGGAAGAGCTTCCAGGATTGATGGATTCATAATGCTGGCACCACTGAGCCCCGATGATAATCTTGGGTGGAGGAATGGGGGCTATGGGGGGGGAACGACACTCTGCTACAAATACAAAGTAAAACTTGAACTGAATTTGTTGTATTGCACCAAAGTTAAGGAAGGAAGGAATGGAGGGGGCCTTTGGGGTCCCGATGCATGAGGGAAAGGACCTAAGTTGGGGGTAAAAATGTTTTGCAGACACCTATCATGGGGAGATGAGAAACAATTACCAACAGTTGTTAACAACTGTACTGTAAACTATTAAACTTACCGACAAAATATAAAAAATAAAGACATTAAAAATAAATATTTGGGCAAAAATTTAAAAATATATACTGTTACATCTAACCTCCCTTTCAACCCATTCTCTCCTCAGCATGATTCCTTTTTAATATAAATTCTTTTAAGTAAAGATGCACCCACCTAAATAATTTTCTATGTGTGGAAATTCGGTTCCTTTAAATCTTTTTCTATAAGCCTTCTCTTTTACTACAAGAGCTACTTGTGCTTGTCTTTGCCAGAGAAATTTTCCATTTTTCTTTTGTTTACCATTTCTTCAAAAGAGGGAAGAAATCAATTTTCAGGTCTTGTGAATACCCAGATCCAGTTGTTTGTTGGAATTTGAAGACCAAGACGGTTTAAGAACAGTGGATCAGTACACCCTCATCTAGTGTGGCACAATAATGCAAATGTGATACTCTATAAGAATGAGCTCACAAAAGAGTGGGGTAACATATTCATTTATAGAAAGGAAATTGCACTCAGGATACCCGCTTTCTAGATCGGTGAATAGATGGCTATCAAGCTAAAGTAAATCTCTTAAAAGTTAATTTTTATGTGTAAGTCAAGCTGCGCAGAATGACCCTGAGATGGAATTAAGTTTATGGGATGGAAACCAAGATGTACATTCACAGCTGCTCAGACACATAAGAAAAACTGCTTCTAGAACTGTAACAGGCGAAAAGAATTTCAGTTATCTCCGCCAGGAAGTCTGTAGATGCCACAGGGAAATGACACCAATATTTACTAGCTGTGGGGCACTGGGAAGCTTAGGTGATCTAAGTTTGTTGGTTTTTTTTTATTATCAGCAAGATGGAAAAGAAAATAATAATCATAGTCTGCCTTACCAATTACTTTGATCATTAAAAAAAATGATTATATAAAGTATCCTCGATCTAGGTACTTAAGAATACCAAATACAGGTTTCATTTTTAGAAAGAAGAGCAGAACAAATTGCTACAAGAGTAAAAATATAAACAACAAACTATGATTTTTTAAATTTATTTTCCCTTTTGTTGCCCTTGTTTATTTTATTGTTGTAGTTACTATTGTTGTTGTTGTTGATTTCATCATTGTTATATAGGACAGAGAGAAGTGGAGAGAGGAGACAGGGGGAGAGAAAGACAGGGGGAGAGAAAGGCAGACACCAGCAGACCTGCTTCATCGCCTATGAAACCACCCCCCTGCAGGTGGGGAGCCAGGGGCTCAAGCCAGGATCCTTACGTGGGTCCTTGGGCTTTGCGCCACGTGCACTTAACTGGCTGCGCTACCACCCAACTCCCAAAATATGATTCTAAAAGAAAGAATGTTTAGAATATGGAGATAAGATAAATGAATAGCTTTACTAGTAAAGTAGTAGATAGTTCTTGCTAACGGGAAGATGAAAATGAATTACAGAGTACCATAATCAAGATAGAGACTCAATTGTAAACATTTTAACAAATGTTAATTTTAATTTCCTTCTCTCTTTTTTTTTTTTGAACATAGATTCTGAAACAGCAAAAATTTTAAATTGAACTCGGATTGAGACCACACATCTGCAAAGCCTGGTTCTACCCACTGACCTAACTCCATAGCTGCCCTGTTATTTCATGTATCCAAAATAAGAAGCAGAGAGAAATTAAGTGATTTACAAATGATATATGCTTAGTAAATAGAGAGCTAGGGTTTTTATTTTAGACATTTGCACAGTAAATTTCACTTTTTAATTAATGATTACTGTTATCATTATTGTCCTCCTCATCATTATTATTTACTAGAGCACACCTCAGCTGTGTCTAATGATGGTGGTGCTGGAGATTGAACCAAGGACTTTGGAGCCTTGAGCACAAAAGCTTTCTGCATAGCCATTATATTATCTGCCCAGCCCAAGTCCAACACTTTAGCCACTGAACCACCACCCCAGGCTCTACCCTGTTAATTGAAAAAGATAAGCAGCTGCACAAGAACATATGACAGTAAATACTAAAGAAATATCATATGTGCCGCTTACTTTATTGTTATAAAATTATTGTGGTTTTCAATAGAGGAATTTTCTTTTCTTAAAAGAACAGAACTGAATTCCTTTGTTAGCTAAAGCAAACAGTAGCATAATTATAATAAGAGATGGTTGAAAACTGTTAGTGGACAAACAGAAGAGACAGAATGACAAATGTACGCAAAGATCTTGGTATGAGAGTTTAGAATTTATTTCCAGGGATCTTAATGACCTAGTGAATAATATAATTTGGGATAATTTGACATTTGTAATTATTTCATACTATATACTCCTAAATGCTATTCCCCTGCCCTAACCATCAATCCTGGAACATGATACTGATAGAGACTCAGCTCATAGCCCCCAGCCAAACCTTAGAAGCTCTTGTCCCACTCTCCATATAGTACCACCACCACCACTAACTTCTTTATACAGTCACAAGCTACAAGGGAGACAAATCATATGTTATTACTTTGAAGTAAAGAATGTATGAATTGTTGGCTTCATAGGTAAATTATTTTGCATCTAATATTTAAGTTTATTTGGGATTTACTATTATAATCAGCTAATATAGACCTATTTGAAAAAAATTGGGGGCTTGGGGGTGGCGCACTGGGTTAAGTGCACATAGTATGAATAAAAAAAAAACTGTACAAGGATCCCGGTTCAAGCCCCTGGCTCCCCACCTGCAGGGGGGGGGTCACCTCACAAGCAGTGAAGCAGGTCTGCAGGTGTCTATCTTCCCCTGTCCACATTCCCCTCCCCTCTCTGTCCTATTCAATAAAAATGGGAGGAAAATTGGCCATCAGGAGCAGTGCATTTATAGTGCAGGCACCAAGACCCAGAGATAACTGTGAAAGAAAAAAGAAAAGAAAAGAAAAAATATATATATATATAGGCATGGACCAGGTGGACAAGGTAAACAATTAATTTTACTCATGGAATTTTTTAAGAATGGGAGCTACTCTCTGCCTTAATCTAACTTTCTATCCCTTTTCTCTACTCTGACATCATCTTCCCAGACAATATTTTTGTCTAATTCCATGTTAGCAACCAAATTCAAGCAAAAAACTACAATAGTCGTGGACCCCTAAGAACATGCCTAGAATGGACTTCCTAGCTCCTTTCCACCCTAAGATCCCCATTCCCATCTGCTCTACTATTAAATGGTGCTGACATTTTTTGGGGGGGCTTTATTAAACTGCCAAAGACTTTAGGTATTTTGAATAACCTCTAATTGCAGTGATTGCAGATGCCAAAGAATGATCTCCTTTACTTTAACTACTAAGCAACACATAAAACTATGTTACAGTCTAGATAGAAGGCCTGAGGAGTACCTCCATGACCATACATAAGCAGTTTTCATTTTTAACATCACAAGCTTTCCAAATTTCTCCCTTACTGTTTGAATTAAATGGGGTACCATATGTAAAATTTGTTCACAGTAATCTCTCAGATATTAGTTCTCATTTTTCTACATATATCTCGAGGAAAAGAGAAGAACAGGATAGAAGTTAAGAAAAGCATTAGATAAACTTGGGTCTTAATTTTGTTAACTGCATTGACATCAAACTAAACTGATATTATTTGTGTCAACTTTTTTCTTTCCTGACTATAAATTTCCTAAGAGATCGATTTAAAAAATTCTTTATGAAGATAAGTAATATACACCACATATATGACATATATCATGGTATACACATATGTGCATGCATGTATATATACATATAGTCTCTAATAATGGAATAAATATTCCATCAAAGAGACTTTTATGTTCCACAGAGACAGTTCTCAAATGACTTTCATGGTATCATGTTAAAAACCAGAACACAGTCCATTTTTACAGTAGATTTACTCAATCACAGTTACTAATCAGATTATCACTGCTTTTATGTCCAACAAATTTTAAAGTTGGAGGATCACTAGAAAAGCATCATATTAAAGCCTGTAGACAGCACTGTGATACATGCTGGCATTTTTAAGTTAGATTTCAAAAAATAGCTTCAAGAATTTTTTTTCAATGACACTGTTACTATGATACGTATACTTCATGACAAATGAGTTACTTAACTTTTAATGCTATAATGTGCATATTTTTTAGTTTAAAATAAGTTAAATATTATATCAGTGTATTAATAACTATGATTCATTTATATACACAACATATATGAGTTTATCAATAACACCTGAAGAAGTTCTCAAGCTAGGCATAACAGAAAAAGATCAACATATGGACAATAAGAAAAGCCTAAAAGTTCATCCAAGTTATTATAATTTTTGAAAGAAATAATTAAATCAACATGAAGACTTTATATGGATAGAAGCAGCAAGTTTCTACTATCATAATTTAAATACTAGAGTAATTTAAGTCATTTTGTTGAACTTCAATTAGGCTAACCTGATGTCTTCCAGCAAAATGAAAGCATAATTTACATTATTCAATTATTCATTAAATGAAGAATTCTTAACAATGAAAAAATGAATAGTCAAACCAAAATAAGTCAATTTGATTATGTTAGTAATAGAGTACAGGCAAATAGAGCTTTTCAAAGCTTCTGACATATCACAAAACTATAAGGTTAAATTTCTTCTACTGATTTCTGTGGTCCACACTTTGTAGGATATGCCTCGACCCCATGAAAACTTGAAAAATTAGAGTTAAAATTCAGTATCTAAGAATGTGCCGGGATAGCCTGAGGGTACGTCTTCCCGAGCTAGTGCTCTCTGGGTTGGAGAGAACTCAGCTAGAGCCGATCTAGGCTGCTGCGTGGGAGAGGGATCAGGAACTCGTGCTGCACCAACTTCGCAGGAGATACACTCTGGAACTCTCGGAGCCGGAAAGCAATTTCTAAGTGTCTTTAATCAGAAGAGCAGCTGTTTTTATATTCTCCAAGTAGGGTGGAAACAGGATGTGATATAGAGAGGGTGGAGAGAACAGTGACTGGTGAAAATCAGAGTGTGACAAGGAGGGGGCGGAACAGGCGAGAATCCTATCACTGAACCACCAATGCCCTGGAGGGAGTGCTTTATGTAAATGTAAAAGTGATTTATGTAAATAGACCAAAGCTTTGAATGGGATTAAATCTATCCCTATATAGGCATATGGTTAAGCAGAAGCCAGGGGGAGCTGGCATACTATCCAACAAGAATGGACTATCCAAATATCTAACCCAACATAGTTGCTATTACATGCCTTTAAAAGCAAAGCTCCCCCCCAAAAAAAAGCTGATTAATAAAATTACACTTTTATCAACATTAATTTATAATTATTCATTAATCAAAGGTATATTATAATTTTTACTAATTAAGTAGTTCTTATACCAACAACCTTAATTTAAAGTAAACTAAAATATAAGTTACATATAATATACATAGTTTATAAATACTCATCTATAAAACATGACCAAAAGTAAACTGAACTTTATTTAAGAATGCATAATTTATTTGCAAATCTCTTTCCAGCAACTTCTGTTTTTCAACATAGTCATTGCAGGAGTGGAAAAAAGAGGAAGGGAGTAGATAGTTAACAGAGCATATCCATAGATGACACAATAGAATGATCAGTTTTCAAAGGACTTTTGAGTCTCCAGGTGTCTACTAGATTTCCCCATGGCTTATCTATTAAAATTCTAGATGACACCAGTAACATTTACAGATCTGACTGTACAATTTGTGAGACACACAAGTGCCTGATTCCTTGTCAAAAGAAGTTCCATGGAAGAACTACAGGAATTTGCTTCCTAGAGCCAGAGAGAGAATTTCCAACTCAGTCTGTAAGAAAATGACCTTACACTTGAGCATGAAGAACTTTTCCAAGACAACATATCTTTTCAGATTAAGTGAAGGAAATATATGGCTTTAAACCATTCTGTTACATCCAGGAAAACTCTGAAGGAAAACATACTATGAGAAAATAAACCTCCCAGGCAATGGGACTTGGAAAAGAATTCAGGCTAACAATCAAAAAAAAAAAAAAAATCTTAGAACACTCAATGAAGTAAGGATGGGAAAAAAAAAAAAAGGTCAAAATACACTATGAATTATAGTAGAAAGAAGGAAGTCAAAAGACATGATCTACTGAACTGCTATAAGTCATAAGCATTTTTGCATAGAAAAATATATCATGACTTTTCTGACAACTCACTATATGTGACTGGAGAGGTGTAGAGCGAGGGAAAAACTACACTTTATAAATCATTGCACTGCAAATAACTCAAATAGAGGAAAGAGAATTTCTAGAAAAACTTCTGTGATCCAATCTTATTTCATAGACTTCACAGAACAAAAAGAGAAAGAGGAAATCATAATAAATGTAGGGCTGAGGCTGGGGAGATAGCATAATAGTTATATAAAAAATTGCCATGTCTGGGATATAGAGGTTACATAGGCTCCTAAGCTGAATATGAGCCCCAGATCAGATCAAATCAATGGGGTTTACAGTCAACAATATTTATACACCTTTCCCATATTTGGGAGCTACTCTGTTCCCTGACCCAGCTTTCTAGCCCTTTTTCCAGCTATGACACCATCTCCCCAGACAACACCTTGGGTCCACCTGCATGTTAGATGTCAGGTGCAGGCAAAAACTAGTAAAGTCATGAGCCCCTTGAAATACACCTAAAATAGACCTACTAGCTTTTTCCAAAACAGTGAGACCCCAAATCTTCATCTGCAATATTCTTGCCTTTAGGTTCATGATTAGTCAATAATTTGTTCTGCTTTATATCTTAGCTTTTTTTCAGCCACCAGGTTCTAGATGCTATCATGATGCTGGCCTGACTTCCCTGGGCAGACGACCCCACCTCCCCAGAACCCTGCCCTACTAGGTATATATTTTGCAGTAGTTTACGGATACGTGTGAACATATGCTCTCTCTCACAGAAACTGGTGTATATCTAGGTTTGGGGACTTTGTTAGAAAGTGAACCACCTGGGATGGAATTAGAGAATACTATGAAAGGAAAGGTCTCACCCGAGTAATGAAGCTGAAGGGTTGTCATTCCACACGTGAAGTCTCTGGACACAGTCTGAGCTGAAGCATGTTGAGGTGGCAATCGTTGTGTTGATTAGGTCGCGATCAGCAGATGCAATATTATTTGATATGGATTGGGAGAGGCATACGGGAAAGTGGGCCCTATCCAAGGGTTCCAGGACTGGGGGAAGTAGAGGCTCTATAGTGGGGATGTGAGATTCCTGCTGTCTTAGGGTTCAAAAAGACAATGGATAGTTAATGTTATCATCACATTATTTGGTAATTGGGTTAACTCTGAAAAGTCCTTTTGTTAGGGTTTGCTGTACAGTACCCAGTATCTTGTATATAGCTGTGCTATAGGTTGCTTCTGATCTACTTGGTCTAGGCTTTTGAGAGAGTCCACATATCAAATACACAGGTTTCTTAATGGTTGGCATGCCCCTAAGGTAGGGGGCTGGTATGACATGAAACAATTGTTTTTTTCCTAAATATTATTTTGCATGTCCTCAGAATCACAGTTTATCAGGCTCGTGGATTGGAAGACTTAGCATCATCAAAATGACCATCCTACTCTGTCATATACTGATGTAATACCATCCCTATCAAGGTCCCACCAATTTATTTAAGAGGATTAAAACAAAAGGTACAAGGTTTATCTAGAACTAGAATATACTGAGAATCTTCACAGTAATCTTCAGGGAAAAAAAGAACAAGACTGGAGGCTCCTGCTTTCTGATCTCGTTTTATTATAGGGCTATTACTGGAACAAAAATAGGCACACAGGCCAGTAGAATAGAACTAGGATACCATAAATAAGCTATCACACATATTGACTTAATAATTTACAAAGGAAACCAAAAATATTAAATGGATAAGAGTCTTTTCAACAAATAGTTTTGGGGGGAAAATGTATTGAAACATGGAGACAAGTGAAACTGTACCATCACATATCACCATGCACAAGGGTCAACACCAAATAGATCAAATATATATTAGACCAGGAAACATCAAACACATAGAAGAAAACAACAGCAGAACACTTCACAATCTATGCTTTGAAAATGCTTTCAAAGACTTGAGTCCAATAGCAAGAAAAACAAACAAATATAAACTAGTGAGACAACGACAAACTTAAAAGCTTCTTCTTAGCAAAGGAAACCATCACCAGAAGAGAAAGACACCCTAGGGAGTCGGGCAGTAACACAGCAGGTTGAACACAAATGCCGCGAAGCATAAGGATCCTGGTTCGAGCCCCAGCTCCCTTACAGGGGAGTCGCTTAACATGCAGTGAAGCAGGTCTGCAGGTGTCTCTCTCTCTCTCTCTCCCCCTCTCTATCTTCCCCTCCTCTCTCCATTTCTCTCTGCCCTGTCTAACAACAACGTCATCAATGACAACAATAAAAACAATAAAAAACAAGGGCAACAAAAGGGAAAATAAATAAATAAATATTAAAAAAGAAAGACACCCTACAGAATGAGAGATCTTTACACTTCATACACCAGATATAGCTACTAAGAAAAATATATAAAGTAGTTACTAAACTCAGTAGCAACAACAAAACACTGAAAAACAGAGAGATAACACAGAATCCTCACCAAAGAAGAGATTCAGTTAACAGTCATGAAAATATGCTCAGTGTCACTAATTATCAGAGACATGCAAATAAAGACAATGATGAGACACTGTTTCATACCTGTAAAAATGTAATACATCAGAAAGCGCAGAAACAGTGCTGACAAGGATATGGGGAAAGAGCAACACTTCTGTACTGTTGGTAGGAAGGTAAATGGTTTAACCCCAGTGGAAAACAGTCTGGAGTTTCCTCAGAGCACTAGAAATAGATCTATCCTATGATATGGCAGTTTCTTGTTTCTTTCTTTTTTTTTTTTTTTTTTTTTAACCACTGCTCAACTCTGGCTTATGGTGATGTGGGATTGAACCTGAGACTTGACAGAGCCTCAGACATGACAGTCTGTTTGCATAACCATTGTGCTATCTACCCCTGCCCTATCTGGCAATTTCTTTCTTAAAGGGTCTATCCAAATAATGCAAAAGCACCTGTCCAAAGAGATCTATGTACAGCTATGTTCATAGTAGCACAGTTTATAAACTATGTACAGCTATGTTCTATCTATGTACAGCTATGTTCATAGTAGCACAGTTTATAAACTTGGAAAGCAACCCTATGCCCAATGACAAATGAATGGCTAAGAGAGTCATGGCATTTATACACTATAACATACTATTTGGGTGGGGTAGTTGTGCACCTGGGTGAATGCATATGTTACAACACATCCTTGTATAACCTGGGTTCAAGCCTCCAGGCCCCACCTGCAGAGGGAAAGCTTCACAAGTGGTGAAGCAATGCTGCAGGTGTCTCTCTGTCTTTTACCCTCTCTACATCCCCCTTCCTCTCAACTTCTGGCTGTCTCTATTCAATAAATAAAGATACCAAAAAAACAAACAATGACATACTACTCCATTGTTTAAAATGATGAAGTCATCTCCTTTACCTTATCTTAGACAGAAATTGAAGGAATCATGTTAAGTGAAATAAGCAGGTGATGGTGCGCCTAATTGGGCACATGTTACAATGCTCAAGGACCTGGGTTTGACGCCCCCTCCAGACCCCACCTGCAAGGGGAAAGTTTTGCGAGTGGGCTGCAGGACTCTCACTCTCTCTCTCTCTCTCTCATCTATCTATCTATCTATATCCCCCTTCCCTCTCAATTTCTGTCTGTCTCTATCAAATTAATAAAGATTAAAAAGAGGGAGAGATGAATAACCAGATAATCTCACTTACAGGTGGAAATTAAGGAACAAGGAAATAAAAGGAAAAGAAAAAGTGAAAGTTGGGATGACGTGGCATATTACACCAAAAAAGGACTCTGGAGGTGGCGGGAGCGGTGTTTGGGAAGGAATAGAGAGGATGTTTCGATCCTGATGCAGGATGGTGGTAGGCCCCACGCTGGAGGTAAAAGTGTTTTGCAGACATTCATCTAGGAGAGATGAGAAATTGTAGCCATATGTCAGCTGTAAACTAGTAACCTCCTCCCCAATACAATGACTTGAGAAAAAAATAATTCTTGCAACAGAAATTAGACTTAATGTTCTTTAAAAATGGAGACTTTATGTCTATTTGTCAGCAAAGCAGTGAAGTGGACAGGTGAACTTTCTTAGTGCCCTTCAGCTCTGCTCCCAACTCTTTTGGATAAGCCCCTGTCCACTCACTCAAGGACTAGGAAGTACTTTTTTTTTTTAACTAACTCCCACCTCTACCTACCCCCTTTCAAAACTTCTCAGTGGAAAGGTTTATAAGCCCACGTCATTGAGATATTTTAAATAAAAATAATTTCACATGAATGCAATAATCTTTTCCCAAAAGCATTTTTCTCTTATCAATATTCTTGCCACCTGTATGCAAATTTAAGTTCCTGGATACATAAAGTATTTCATTCTTCTTACAAATAGAAAAGGAAGGAACAAGTGGTGGGAACAAACAATTTTCCTGAGGCTGCAGTACTTCTGCGGATGTCTCAGCTCAAGTTTGATGAGGTCTGTTAAATTCAATAGTCGTCAATATTTATTGTTCTGGAGGGAAGTCCGTTTTGTTGTCACTCCATAAAACCACGCCTCAGGGAAGTACAAAATTTTTCTATTGACATTATATAATAACAGAGCAAAAAGAAAAAAAAAAACTGTATTGGTCACTCTCCTGAGGAAAGCAGAGAAAAAAATAACCTTGAGACTCATGACTGCCATTCTTCGTAAGGAGGGAGAATGCTGAGTTATGTGTGTAAGAGCTGGTGATACGTTTTTATGCAAAGCTCAGAGTCAAAAATATAGATTCTTTGAACGAGGACATAATTTAGGAAAGATTTACTAAACTATTAAATATGTAAAATTGGGATAAGCCAAAGATTGATAAATGCCAGGTCCCTAAATAATGCAATATTTCTGGGAACACAGTGAAACCAGCATACTAAATGTTGAAACAACTTCTTAGTCAACAAATAATTCTGGGTCATAAAGTTAAAAAAACAAGAGGCCAGGCAGTGGCATATCTGGTTAAGTGCACACATTACAGGGTGTAAGAGTGAAGGTTCAAGTTCCCCCCCTGCAGGGGGAAAGCTTTACAAGTGGTGAAGCAGGGCTGCAGGTATCTCTCTGTCTCTGTCTCCCTCTCTCTCTACCTACCCCTTCCCTCTCAATTTCTCTGTCTGCCAGGCTAGCTTCACAGGCAGGAGAGAGGTGACCAGGGACTCATGGCTGAGTGATACGCAGTTCAGTCTTTATTCATGTGGAATGCAGCACAATCTAAGCTATCTCTAAGCACAATCCTGTCCTTATATATCCTGAGGCGGAAGTGTCAGGTCAGAAGAGGATGTATGTAGGATAGGGGGTGGGGAGAAGGAAAAAAACGTGCAAAACAGTGAGGATTAAAGCAATGCCCTAGAGGCAGGGTGGTGCTTAGTTAACAGTGGTTATGTAAATAGAATACAGTGTTAAGCAGTGGGGATTAAATCAATGAAACAGAAAGGGTTTTAGAAGCAGAATTTAGAAGCAGACTAACATCTGTCTCTAGTCAATAATAAATAAATATTTAAAAATAAGTAAATAAAATTTTAAAAACACCCAGAAAGGGCATCAGACACAAAAGAAATAGCTTTTTAGTGTAAATGTTATTATATTTAGGCAGACTAATTTTTTTTACAACTCATTCAAGCTCTATCAGATCGTAAAATGTGCTTTAGTAGGTTTATTTGTTGAGTTTAATGAGAAAGACATCAGAGCACCTGTCAAGTTTGGCATGTGCTTGTAAGAATTAGTGAAAGTGGGGCCACTAGGACTTCCAAGAAGTTGGTCTTAGAAGTCACTCCATAGCCCCCAACACTTCATCTGCACTATTCTAGCCTTTAGGTCCATGATTGGTCAACAGTTTGTTTGGCTTTGTATGCTAACTCTCTTTTCAGACACCAGGTTCCAGATGCTAGCATGATGCCGACCAGACTTCCCTGGACAGACGACCCCACCAATGTGTCCTGGAGCTCCACTTCCCCAGAGCCCCACCCTACTAGGGAAAGAGAGAGACAGATTGGGAGTATGGATCGATCAGTCAACGCCCATGTTCAGTGGGGAAGCAATTACAGAAGCCAGACCTTCAACCTTCTGCATCCCACAATGACCTTGGGTCCATACTCCCAGAGGGATAAAGAATAGGAAAGCTCTCAGGGGAGGGGATGGGATACGGAAATCTGGTGGTGGGAATTGTGTGGAAATTGTACCCCTGTTACCCTATGGTTTTGTTAATATCTCCTTTTATATTTTTTATTTTTTAATGTCTCCTTTTTCAAATAAATTTTAAAAAAGAAGTCACTCCATAAAACCACATTTGGAGAAATATCTCCAAATCCCCCTGAAATTTCTCAGAAGCAAAGAGTAATTGATAAAAATTAATTATAAGATATTTATTGATTTTTGAATGGTTGAAATTGTCTCTGATTTCTATTTCATGTACTATATTATTTATTAGGTGCTTACTTTAGACTTTATTGATATATTATTTTAAGTTTTATTTATAAAAAGGAAACACTGACAAAAACCATAGGATAAGAGGGGTACAACTCCACACAATTCCCATCCCCAGAACTCTGTATCCCATCCCCTCCCCTGATAGCTTTCCTATTATTTATCCCTCTGGGAGGGACATTGTGGGGTGCAGAAGGCAGAAGGTCTGGCTTCTGTAATTGCTTCCCCAATGAACATGGGTGTTGGCAAGTCCATCCACAATCCCAGCCTGTCTCTCTCTTTCCCTAGTGGGGCAGAGCTATGGGGGAGGGGCACTCCAGGACACATTGGTGGGGTTGGCTGCCCAGGGAAGTCTAGTTGGCATCATGATAGCATCTGGAATCTGGTGGCTGAAAGAAGAGTTAACATATAAAGCCAAACAAACTGTTTACTAATCATGAACCTAAAGGCTGGAATATTGCAGATGAAAATTTGGGGGTCTCTATTTAGTAGATAGATAGTAGGCCTATTTTAGTTATAGTCCAAAGGGCCCATGACTATACTAGTTTTTTGTTTTGTTTTATTTTGTTTCTTTGTTTGTTTGTTTGTTTGTTTTCCTGAGCCTGAGCCTGAAATCTCATATGTGAGTGGGTCCAAGTTATTGTCTGGGAAGATGATGCCATCGCTGGAAAAAGGACAAGAAAGCTGGATCAGGGAAAAGAGTAGCTCCTAAATATGGGAAAGGTGTATATTTTAATTGACTTTAAGGCTTTTTTAAAATATTCATTTGGATAACAAAAACAAAGAAAGTTAAACAGCGATTTTTCTTTCTTACACATGGACATTGAAGTGGACCTACTTTAAGGCTTTGTATAGGAACCTTTACAGGATCTCCAACTCTCTTTACCTGTTATCACATATTCTTTATGAAATTTTTTACTAAAGAGTTGTCAGAAACTGGGCCCCTTTCTTTTTCATTTTTTATTGACTTACTAGGGAAGTAACGATTGACAGGACAGTTGTCTCCATATGGGCATAGACAGGTATCTGTATACTACTCGCACCAACAACTTACATCCTCCTTCACCATTATGCATTGGGTATCCAGTGCCCTCTCATGCTCCTGTCCCCTACATCCTTGGTCTTGGGACAACAGATCATATCCAGTCCAAGTTTCACCCTGAGTTTTGCCTTACCTTCCTTGCTTTTTAAGTTCTACCTATAGTTGAGATCATTTGGTATTCATTCTGCTCCCCCTCACTGATCTCACTTAACATGATTCTTTCAAGTTCCATTCAAGATGAAGCAAAAGAAATGATTTCATCATTTTTAATAGCTGAGTAGTGCTCTGTTGTGTATATATACTACAACTTTCTTAGCCACTTATCTGCCGCTGGGCATATGGGTTGCCTCCATGTTTGGACAATATATTATAAACTATATTGCTATGAACATAGGGGGTACACAGATCTCTTTGGATAATTGCTTTTGTGTTATTTGAGTTGACCCCTAGGAGAGAAACTGCCAGATCAAAATATAGAAAGAACCATTTCTAGTGCTCTGAAGAAATTCAGACTGTTTTCCATAGGAGCTGAACTAATTTACATTCCCACCAATGTAGAAATACAGAATATAGAAAATTTGCTCTTTCTCCACATCCTCGTCAGCAATTGTTTCTGCATTTTCTGGTTTATGGCATTTTTACAGGTATGAAGTGGTATCTCATCATTGCCTTTGTCTGCATTTCTGTGTGTGTGTGTGTGTGTGTGTGTGTGTGTGTGTGTGTGTGTGTGTGTTTGAAAGATAAAGATCTGTTTATATTTTTGAAGTAAGTAGTCTTCAATATAGTGTGGGAAGTAGGAATAGAAGGAAACAAGTCATGTTTGCTGCTAAAGATAATCATGTATCTCACAATCAATTATTACTGACTGCTGAAAATGTTCATTTCACTGTCCTGAGCAGTAATTAAGTTACAGAACTCATTTGTCTTATAACCCTGCTCTCAGAATTTGAATCCATTCCCCTCTACTTTCTTTTTTTTAACATTTCAATTTATTTATTTATTTACTATTGGATATAGACAAAGAGAAATTGAGAGTGGAGGGGGAGATAGATATGGAAGAAGACATACAGACACCTGCAGCCCTGCTTCACCATTTGTGAAGCTTCCCCCTGCAGGTGGGGATCAGAGCCCTTGTGCACTGTCACGTGTGCACCTAAACACGTGCCCCACCACCTGCCCCCCTTTACTTTTTTATTATAAATTATTATTTACCAGATGTGTTGTTACAAAATTAAGTTAAGTTTATATTTTGAGGCAAATACACATATTATACTAATACTGAGAAAATCAACCGTTTCAAATATAAAGAAAAAGAGTATCTTCTACTAGACTACTTATGAACACAAATATTCCTGTTGATCCCAAGCTATCTGGAAGAATTTGTCAAGATGTTCTATGACAATAATGGTACGCTAACAAGATCTATAATTAAATCATTAATGTAGTCCTAATGGAATTTAGAAAGGAAAATAAGATCATTTTTATCAAAATATCGTTGCTTGGAAAAACATTAATATGAAACACCATACAATAAATTAAACTTTTTTTATTCAGGTTGTTAATGTATTGATGGTGCTTCTATTTTTTTTTTACAATGAAGTAATGGTTAAGTCAACTAAAGACATCTATAAACTCCCTTTAATAGTACATACTACCAATATTTTTCTAAGAATATGCTTTCTTTCAGAAGTTTGTACTTCCACAGGGACCTTGCTGAAAGAGACGACAAGAAAAAGGATTGTATAAGAGTCAGCTCTCTTCTCTTTGAAAACGAGCAGTCACTTAAAAGACTCTTGGGTTTCTTCTCCACTTTCTTCAAATATCTTCATAGAGGCTGACACCTGTTCTGTCTGCAAAAGATTGTGGCCCTGGAGGAATGATTAACTAATGGTTGGAGAATGTCAACATTTTTTTAAAGAAAAGCAGAAGTCTTGGCAAGGGTAACAGTACTGTCCATTTGCAAAGGGCTTTACAAGATACAAAGTTCTTTCACATCCATTGTTTTATTGGAGTCTTAAAACAACCCTATATACTAAGTAGAACAGCTATTATTTCTGTTTTATACACGGAAATTAAAGCTTAGACATGTTAAGTGACTTTCCTAAAGTCCTCACATTGTTAAGGGACAGAGTCATAATTTGAAACCTTCTTTGAATTTCAGGAACAACAATCTTTTTCATCATCACTCAGAAAAGACTGAGACTGAGAACACCAGTGGACAAGGTCCTGGAAATATAGCCAGTCTCTCAAAGAAATGACAGAAACTCTTCTTATGCTAGAAATACATTGGATGACTTCTACGAAGTATGGTGTTTTTTTTTTCTCAATTTCCCTAAGTTATCAATAAATCTTGTCTTTCAAGGAAACAGCAAAGAAACAAGAATGTTATCTCAACTTTGCATCTCAAGGTGGAAAACTCTGATACATCTACCAGTAATTTCTCAATAATTTAGACATGGGGTGTGGGGGGAGGCTGCAGCGTAACAGACAAACCAGGAAATCTGTTTCCATGCAGTGCTAAACAAACAGCTCAAGGGGGTAAGAGAACAGTCCCAGGCTGCTGTTTGTTGAGCAGCCAGCTCTCTTTCTTCACAGCTTCCTGGTGGACGTCTTTGCCTGTAAGCAGGGTTATGAAATAGTGTGATTTTAATCAGCTTTGACTGTACCTTGCTCTAAAGGTTTACTCAGTGCAGTCCTTAGAGGCACATTACCATTCGGCCCCATTCCAGGGAAGAAGTCTGTTCTTCATCAGCTTCAGAAAGACAGGAGTGCTTTTGTCTTGCCATTTCAAAACTAAAGAAGGACCTAAGACACAGATGGCTAGTCATGGATTTCACCTTGCCAAACTGTAACCACATTGTAAATAGGTCAGTGTGTAACCCAATTCTCTTGTAATGACTTTGCAGAGGTATGTCAAAAAGACATAATCTCTAAGACCACTCAGTGCCCAGCTACATTTCCTTAGAGCAATTTGGTGAAAACAAAAGTCCCAGACCATTAAATGTATTCTGCATAGACCAGCACAAGTGCTGTCTAATACTACCAGTATGGATGGCCACTTGCCCCAAATTTCACAGATTTCTTCAGAATCTCAGAGGACCTTCTGATAATTTAATTCACCAATTCAACTGATTAAATAGTGCCAGGCATTAGTCATATGATAATAGTTATAGTCTCAGCATTATGATAAATTTATAATCTATTTTACTCATGAAAATTACAAATTAGGCAAGAGATAGTAAACAGGATTTTCCGTAAACAAATAGCATATAATCATATGAAAAATTACATAAAAAGTACTCGAAGCAGGGGTTAGGAGGTGGTGCACCTGGTTAGATGCTCACATTACAGAGTGCAAAGACCCAGGTTCAAGCTCTTGGTCCCCAAATGCAAGGGGAGAGCTTCACAAGTGGTAATGCTATAGGTGTCTCTCTGTCTCTTTCCCTCTCCATCTCTTCCTCCTCTCTCAATTTCTCTCTGTCTCTAGCCAATAGATAAATAAATAAATAAATAAATAAGAACTCCGAGCAGATGATATGAATGAAGATGTTAAAGCATTAGAAATCATGGAATCTATACGCATGTGAGGAGACCAGGTTAGATGGAACATAACAAGAAAACTGAAAAGCACCAGCAAGAAAAATAGTGGCCTGGTGCCACTGTGGTTTATGTGAGAAATGATAGTAAATTAACTAAATTCACGGTGGCAGAGATGGAGAAATGTAAATTAATTCATCTCAGTATGTTGTTTCCACTTTCAAGGTCACCTCAAGGTGTAATATGTCTGCTGAAGCCCCAGCCATCTGGGAAAATAGCACTACAAGAATACCCCCTGCCTCTTAATGCCGTTTCTTTTCTTTTTTTAAATTTTCTTAGTGACTTAATATTGGTCTATAAAACTATGTGATGACAGGGGTATAGTATCACACCAGGATTCTGTGTCCCATTCCCTCCATTGGAAACTGAAGTAGTTCTCCCAAGGTCACAGATGTAGGTTGATGTCGCTTGCGGCGGTGGCGGGACGCAGAAAAAGGAGGTTTGGAGCAGAAAGGGAACACAATCCTTTATTTGCGCTGGCACCTCAGAGTTGGGTGAGAGAGCAGCAGTTTGGGCCACGTGGAGGTAGCAAAAATGGCCACCGCACAGCAACCTTTCCTGCGTCTAATCACCGAAGTGAAAGGCGGGCAAAAGAGAGCGAGGTGCGGAAGAAGAAGGGCTTTTATGGGAACAGCTCTGGTGAGAATGAGAAGGGGGAGGAGTAACCATAGCACTCCAGGGTAGGATAATAACTCTCGCAGGAATGGAAAGGGGGAGGAGTAACCAGAGCACTGCAACTATCGGGGAATTGACAATAGCCTGAGGGCACAACATGGCGGAACAGGCACTCTGAGAATGTCCCAACTCTAGCAGGAACTAGCAACAGCCTGAGGGGACAACATGGCAGATGTGACTGCATCTGCACAATTTCCCAGCAGGTTGACTCTTATTTCTTTAATTGTCTGTCTATATTTATACATATTTTCCCATTTTTTTTCTGTGGTCCCACCTCCTCTCCCTTTATATGTCATACCTATACCTATTAGTACTTCTGAGTGTTCTGCTTTTTTTCTTCTTCTGACTCTGGATCCTGATGGAACTTGAGTTCAGAGTGTTCCCCTAACATTTCTCTCCCTCTGGAAGTATGGACCAAAATTCTTTATGGGGTGCAGAAAGTGGGAGTTCTGACTTTTGTAAGTTCTGACTGCTTCTCTGCTGGACGTGGATGATGGCAGGTTGATCCCTACCCCCAGTCTGTTCCTATCTATCCCTAGTGGGGTAGGACTCTAGAGAGGTGAGGTTCTAGGACACATTGGTGAGGTCATCTACCCAGGGAAGTCAGCATGTAATCATAAGAGCATCTGCAACTTGGTGACTTAAAGGCAGTAAGATATAAAGCAGTACAAAATGTTAATGACACTTCACATACATCACCTACAAGGGTCCTACTCATGTTTATGTGGTTATACTGTAGTCAGCATGGCCTTTTCTAGCTACTAGTCAAGGATTTTATCATTTCTTTTTGTTTTGTTGTTTGTAATCCTGAGCAACAATACACTCAGTTAATAATGGCACTTATTTTTGTCGGGCCTTAAAGCCAGCCCCCGCCTGCCCTGCTCCATGCTGCATTGCTGATAGTATGGCTAATTTACATAATCATTTATCCCACCAGTTAAAACCATCACAACAGTTGCTAAGGACGCTTCTACCTTCCAAGCAAGCCTTTTGCCTCCCTCGTCCCCCTTTCCTAGCCATCTCCGTTTCCCAACTTGCCACTGCCGGTTTTTACCCCGTAAAGCCCACTTCGGTTCCTGGTTTTGCTCTCTCTTCCTCTTCTTCTTCCTCTCCTCTTTCTCTCCTGCGTCCAGATCTGCAGAAGGGCTGGTGTGCAGAGCGAGAGGCGGCCATTGCAGTTTGGCACCATGTGGCTTAACCCGCTGTGCTCACACCAGACTCTGGAGCTCCCGCATCAATAAAGAATTGTATTACCACCATGAGTTCCTGGATCCTCTCTTCTGCCTGCAACACTAGCCCAGAAATTTTTAAATACTAAGAAGGAAGAGTTGCCTTTGGTTTGGGCAAATACAGTCTGCCACACTCAAACCATATTGGGACAAAAATTTTCTGTCTCCTCTTTGAGAGGATTCCTAAAAATCTTGAAAAGCAATCTGCATGATGTTTAAGGGTGTGGCTCTGGAGCCAAACTCCATGATTTCTATGTGAGCTTTTTTTTTATTATTATTGATAAAAAGGAAACACTGCACCACAATTTGTAATAGCCAAAACCTGGAAACAACCCAGGTGTCCAACAACAGATGAGTGGCTGAGCAAGTTGTGGTATATATACACAATGGAATACTACTCAGCTGTAAAAAATGATGACTTCACCGTTTTCAGCCGATCTTGGATGGACCTTGAAAAAATCATGTTGAGTGAAATAAGTCAGAAACAGAAGGATGAATATGGGATAATCTCACTCTCAGGCAGAAGTTGAAAAATAAGATCAGAAAAGAAAACACAAGTAGAACCTGAAATTGAATTGGTGTATTGCACCAAAGTAAAAGACTCTGGGGTGGGTGGGTTGTATTGTTAAATGGGAAACTGGGGAATATTATGCATGTACAAACTATTGTATTTACTGTTGAATGTAAAACATTAATTCCCCAATAAAGAAATAAATTTTTTTAAAAAAAGGAAACACTAACAAAAATGATAGGATAAGAGGGGTACAACTCCACACAATTCCCACCACCAGAACTCTGTATCCCATCCCCTCCCCTGATAGCTTTCCTATTCTCTAATCCTCTGGGAATATGGACCCAAGATCTATGTGGGATGTAGAAGGTGGGAGGTCTGGCTTGTGTAATAGCTTCCCCGATGGACATGGGTGTTGACAGGTTGATCCATACTCCCAACCTACCTCTCTCTTTCCCTACTGGGGCGGGGTTCTGGGGAACTGGAGCTCCAGGACACATTGGTGGGGTGGTTGTCCAGAAAAGTCTGGTTGGCATCATGCTAGCATCTGGAGCCTAATGGCTGAAAAGAGAGTTAACATACAAAGCCAAACAAACTGTTGATTAATCATGAACCTAAAGGCTGAAATAGTGCAGGTGAAGAGTTGGGGGTGGTCTCCATTTTGTAGATAGCTAGTAGATATGTTTTAGTTATATTCCAAAGAGCCTGTGGCTATACCAGTTTTTTTTTATTCCCTTTTGTTGTCCTTGTTTTTTTATTGTTGTAGTTATTATTGTTGTTGTTGATGATGTCCTCATTGTTGGATAGCACAGAAAGAAATGGAGAGAGGAGGGGAAGACAGAGAGGGGGAAGAGAAAGATAGATACCTGTAGACCTGCTTCACTGCCTGTGAGGTGACTCCTCTGCAGGTGGGGAGCCAGGGGCAATAAACCAGGATCCTTATGCCAGTCCTTGTGCTTTGAGCCACGTGAGCTTAACCTGCTGCGCTACTGCCTGACTACCGTTTTTGTTTTGTTTTGTTTTGTTTTGTTTTTGTTTTTGTTTTTGTTTTCCTGAGCCTGAAATCTGATATGCAGATGGATCCAAGTTATTGTCTGGGGAGATGATGTCATGGCTGTAAAAATGACCAGAAAGCTGGATCAGGGAAGAGAGTAGCTCCCAAATATGGGAAAGGTGTATAAATATTGTTGACTGTAAACAAGCTTTTAAATTTATTATATATCTTTGAGCAAGTTGATTAAACTGCATGTGCTTCAATTTCACTTTGTGAAACAAAAGACAACAATAATATTTCTCCCATAGGGTTAAAATAAAGAGTAGTTAAATTAATACTTCTTCAAAAAATATATATATGCTACATAAATATTAGTAACTATTATCCTTAGAAATCTTTCATTTTTTAAATTTATTTATCATTTGTGACATAGAAATAGAAAGAAATTGAAAGGGAAGGGGGAGATAGAGAGACCACCAGGTTAAGCACACATACTATGAAGCAAGGACCTGTGCAAGGAGCCAAGATGGACCCCATGCTCCACACAGGGGGGACATTTCACAAGCCGTGAGGCAGGTCTGCAGGTGTCTTTCTCTCTCCCTCTTTATATTCCCCTCCTCTCTCATTTCTCTCAATTTTTCTCTGTCCTATCCAATAAAATGGAAAGAAAAAAAAAAGGAGATGGAAGGAAAGAAAGAGAGAGATACCTGCAGTTCTACTTCACCACTCATGAAACTCCCCCCATCCCCCGGAGATGGGGGCCAGGGGCTTGAAGCCAAGTCTTTGCTGTGTGGTAATAGGTGCATTCTACCAGATGCACCACTGTCTGGCCCCTTAAAATCCTTCATATTTTTTAAACCAATTGATTTTAATATCCAGCGCCATTTTCCATCATAATTCCCTCTTCATTACCCAAATACCTAACCTGGGAATAAGATATACTGATGAGGTCCTTGTATAGAGCTTGATTTGTATCCATCCTTCGAAAAGAAACTTTGATTTTGCTGATATTTTGAACAAGATTTGACTCATCCATACTTTCCTTCTCTCCTTTTTTGTTAAAAAATTTTTTAATAACTTTTAAAATATTTATTTATTTATTTATTTTACCAGAGCTTTGCTCAGCTCTGGCTAATGGTGGTGCAGGATTCCTCTCCTTAATACCCAGCCTTCCTCAGCATTATGACTGCTTATATAGACCTCCCAGCCACCTCCCCAGTTCATATACAAAGCGTCTCCAACAGACCTGACAAAGATTTTTTTGTTCTTCGCAAAAATAGTTTTTTAGAGGACAGAGAGTAACTGAGAGGATAGGGGAAGATAGAGAGTGAGAAGGATAGACACCTGCAGACCTGCTTCACCGCTTGTGACATGATCCCTATGCAGGTGGGGGTTCCTTGCGAGGGTCCTTAAGCTTAGTACTCTGTGTGCTTAACTTGGTGCTCCACAGCCAACCCCCCACAAAGCATCATTAAAGAATTATCTATCTCAGTGATTCTTGAGTTGCTGAAATTTAAGGAAGGAATACAGTAACTCATGTCATTTGACTAGACAATGACTGCTTCAGCTTCTATATGAACATAATTATCTAATTACACATATTAGTAGCTCAACTCCTCTATAAAAATGGCATGAAATTATTTTTTAGAGAAAAAAAGAGTATGGTTCATAATTCCTTGGCCCTGTTTATTATCCATGGAAAAATGTACCTACTATCTATCTTTAGTCATATTTTTAACACATAATAAATACATCAAAATAGATTATAAGGATCAGAGATCCTGGTAGCATAACAGTGCTGCATAAAACTTACATGTGAACAACAAGGGCAACAAAAGGGAATAAATAAATAAATATTTTTTTAAATTTTTTAAAAGATTTAAAAAAACTTACATGTTACAGGTCCCAGGTTACACCTTGGCATCAATAATGGCTAGAGCTCAGCAGTGTTGTGGTCACAAAGGGGGGGGGGTGTTAAAACATTTATTTCTGAGTTTTCTAATGTTTGTCTAACAATAATAGCAATATACCAGATATATGCTATACTAGGTGCATTATAAGACACAATATGATCTAACTTCCACGAGCGGTTCCCTCATTTTGCAGATGTGTAAACTGAGTTACATAAAGACAATAAATGTGGCCCAAGCGGTGGCACAGTGGATCATGACAGGCTCTCAGGTATGGGGTCCCTAATTTGATTCCCAGCATCATATGTTCCAGAGTGGTGCTCAATCGTTTCTCCCACTCTCTCATAATAAATAAATCTTTAAAAACAGGAAAACAATAAAATCTGCCTATGACCATAAAATTAGCTACCTATTGAGCTGGTAACTTATAGAAGGCCAATTTCTGTTTCCTTCAGATGTTTATACCTGCAATAGCAAATACAAAATAAATATACACTGTGATTCAATTTTTTTTTTAATTTGATGGCAAGTGGTAACATACTCTGTAGAGCACACACACTACCGTGAGAGAGGATTCAGGTTAAACCTCACATGCAGGAGGAAACCACCAATAGTGGAGCAATGCTGAAGATGTCTCACTTCCTCTCTCTACCTCTATATCTGCTTTTGTCCCTCGGAAGAAAGGAAGGAAGGAAGGAAGGAAGGAAGGAAGGAAGGAAGGAAGGAAGGAAGGAAGGAAGGAAGGAAGGGGAAGGGGAAGGGGAAGGGGAAGGGGAAGGGGAAGGGGAAGGGGAAGGGGAAGGGGAAGGGGAAGGGGAAGGGGAAGGGGAAGGGGAAGGGGAAGGGGAAGGGGAAGGGGAAGGGGAAGGGGAAGGGAAGGGAAGGGAAGGGAAGGGAGAAAAGTAAGGAAGGAAAGAAGGAAAGAAAGAAAAGAAAAGGAAAGGAAAGAAAAGAAAAGAAAAGAAAAGAAAAGAAAAGAAAAGAAAAGAAAAGAGAGAGAGAAAGCCACCAGGAATAACATAATCATTGCCAGGTAATAAACCCCATTGTAAACCTGGCGGCTAAATAAATAAAGCATTTCTTAGTTTAAAAAGGTATATACACGGGAGTCGGGCTGTAGCGCAGCGGGTTTAGCGTAGGTGGCACAAAGCGCAAGGACCAGCATAAGGATCCCAGCTCGAGCCCTGGCTCCCCATCTGCAGGGGAGTCGCTTCACAGGTGGTGAAGCAGGTCTGCAGGTGTCTGTCTTTCTCTCCCCCTTTCTGTCTTCCCCATCTCTCTCCATTTCTCTCTGTCCTACCCAACAATAACAACAACAATAATAATAACTACAACAATAAAACAAGGGCAACAAAAGGGAATAAATAAATTAATAAATTAAATAAATAAGAAAGAATAAAAAAGGTAAAATAAAAATTATGGAAAATGTCTGGAAAAACATATATGTATGTATGAATATGTATACATATGTAGTGTGTATTAGCAATTTCTCAGAAGATAAAACTACAAATGATTTTTTTATTAGGGAATTAATGGCTTACACTCAACAGTAAAATACAATCATTTGTACATGTGTAACATTTCCCAGTTTTCCACATAACAATGCAACCCCCACTAGGTCCTCTCCTGCCATCAAGTTCCAGGACCTGAGCCCTCCCCCCATCCCAGAGTCTTTCACTTTGGTGCAGTTCACCAACTCCAGTCCAAGTTTTACTTTGTGTTTTCCCTTCTCATCTTGTTTTTCAACTTCTGTCTATGAGGGAGATCATCCCATATTCATCCTTCTCTTTCTGATTTATCTCATTTAACATGATTCTTTCAAGCTCCATCCAAGATGAGGTGAAGAAGGTGAATTCACAACTTTTAAAAGCTGAGTAGTATTCCATTTTGTATATATACCACAATTTAACTAAACCACTCATCTGTTGTTGGACACCTGGGTTGCTTCCAGGTTTTTGTTATTACAAATTGTGCTGCTATGAATATAAGTATACACACATTTTTTTGGATGGGTGTGTTGGGTTCCTTAGGATATATCCCCAGGAGAGGAAGTGCAAGGTCACAAGGTAGGTCCACTTCTAGTCTTCTGAAAGTTCTCCAGACTGCTCTCCACAGGGGTTGGAGCAATTGACATCCCCACCAGCAGTGCAGGAGGGTTCCTTTGACCCCACAACCTCTCCAGCATTTGCTGTTGCTATCTTTTCTGATGTCTGACATTCTCACAGGGGAGAAGTGGTATCTCATTGTCATCTTTATTCGCATTTCTCAATTTGAGTTCTGGGGGTGTGACGCCTCCAGTTCTCTTCTTTCTTCTCAAGATTGTTTTGGCAATTTTAAGTCTTTTGAGGTTCCAGATAAACATCTGTAGCTTTTGTTCTATTCCCATAAAAAAAATTAGGTGGGATCTTGATGAAGATTGCATTAAATTCGTATATGCCTTGGGGTAGTATATTCAATTTAATGATGTTAATACTACCCACCCATGAACATGGAATATCTTTCCACTTCTTTGTATCTTTTTCTATTTCCTTGAATAGTGACTCATAATTTTCAGTATACAAGTTTTTCACTTCTTTGGTTAGGTTTATTCCTAGATATTTTATTGTTTTCATTGCTATAGTAAAAGGAATTGATTTCTTTTTCTGTTATCTTAGTGCTTGCATAGAGGAATGCTACTGACTTTTTAATGTTAATTTTGTAGCCTGACATTTTACTACACTGCATGATAATTTTCAAGAGGGTTCTGCTGGATTATCTAGGTTTTTCTATGATTTTTTTTATTTTTTCTTTCCTTTATTATTTTTTATTTCTTTATTGGGGAATTAATGTTCTACATTCAACAGTAAATACAATAGTTTGTACATGCATAACATTTGCCAGTTTTCCATCTAACAATACAACCCCCACTAGGTCCTCTGTCATCCTTTTTGGACCTGTGTTCTCTGCACCCCCCCAACCTTTATTATTTTTTTATTTTGTCATTTTCAAGATTTCACTGCTTTAAACTGACATTTTTTCAGATAGAAAGAGAAAGATAGAAATGGGGAAGAGGGGAGTTGGGCAGTAGCGCAGTGGGTTAAACACAGGTGGTGCAAAGCGCAAGGACCAGCTTAAGGACCCCAGTTCGAGCCCCCAGCTCCCCACCTACAAGGGAGTCGCTTCACAAGAGATGAAGCAGGCCTGCAGGTGTCTATCTTTCTCTTCCCATTCTGTCTTCCCTTCCTCTCTCCATTTCTCTCTGTCCTATCTAACAATGACGACTTTAATAACTACAACAACAACAAAAAAAAAAAAAAAAAAGGGTAATAAAGGGAAAATAAATCAATAAAGGAAACTAAGAATATAGTAAGTGATTCTGGTGGTGGGAACTGTATGGAAATATACCCCCATTACCTTATAAAATTATCTTATAATTTTTAAGTCAATATTAAATCACTAATTTAAAAAAGAAGTTACACAAAAATGAATGTTAAGTGAAAGAAGCCATTATGAAAATGATAAATGCTATATACTTTAATTTACTAAGTCTACAAGTTTAATTTACTAACTACAAGTTTCAGAGAAACATACCAGTAGTGGCCATAAGTTCTGGAGGAAGGAAACGAGATGAATGGGTAAAACATGACTTTTTTTTAGTGTGGTAAAACTATTTTGCATGAGTCTAAAATTGAATATTTCATTCTATTTTTGTCAAAAACCACAGAATTACACAACACAAAAAGTAAATCTCAATATCAACTGTGAACTATTATTAGTACTAGAATATCACTATTGATTCATCAATTATAACAAAATGCAGTGTCATAGTAATGTAAGATTTTAATAGTAGAGAAAAGAATTGGTGAAAGGGTAGTGAGCCTATGGAGCTCCATGTATAATCAGCTAGATTATTTCATAAATCTAAGACCATGCTAAAAGAATAAAGCCTGCTAATTATTTACAAATAGACAATAAAGGAACAAGAAATAAATAAAGTCAGACTGGTAGAATGAGACCCAGAATATATATATCTTAACATATATATATATCAAAAAGTATATATACTTTAGTATATATAAAAGTATATATACATATATACTTTTAGTGATAAAGTTATAAGATATAATTGCACACCAAACCCACCTCCAAAGTTCTTTGATGAAACGAATCCAATTACAAAGAAGACTAAGTTAAGGATAAACCAATGGGACCACATCAAATTAAAAAGCTTCTGCACAGCAAAAGATACCACTATCCAAACAAAGAGACCCCTCACAGAATGGGAGAAGATCTCTACATGTCATACATTAGACAAGATGTTAATAACTAAAATATATAAAGAGCTTACCAAACTCAACCACAAGAAAACAAATGACCCCATCCAAAAATGGGGAGAGGACATGGACATAATATTCACCACAGAAGAGATCCAAAAGGCCAAGAAACATAGGGAAAAAAATGCTCCATGTCACTGATTGTCAAAGAAATGCAAATAGAGGGAGTCGGGCTGTAGCGCAGCAGCTTAAGTGTACATGGTGCAAAGCAGAAGGACCAGAAGAAGGATCCCGGTTTGAGCCCCCGGCTCCCCACCTGCAGGGGAGTCGCTTCACAAGCAGTGAAGCAGGTCTGCAGGTGTCTATCTTTCTCTCCTCCTCTCTGTCTTCCCCTTCACTCTCCATTTCTCTCTGTCCTATCCAACAACAAAGACAGACAACAATAATAATTACAATAGTAAAGCAACAAGGGCAACAAAAGGGAATGAATTTAAAAAAAAGAAATGCAAATAAAAACAACAATGAAATACCACTTCACTCTTAAAGAATGTCATACATTAGAAAAAGTAGCAGTAACAAATGCTGGAGAGGTTGTGGGGACAAAGGAACCCTCCTGCATTGCTGGTGGGAATGTAAATTGGTCCAACCCCTATGGAGAGTAGTAGTTTGGAGAACTCTCAGAAGGCGAGAAGTGGACCTACCCTATGACCCTGCAATATATCCCTGGGGATATATTTATCCTAAGGAACCCAACACACCCATCCCAAAAGACTTGTATAGACCCATGTTCATAGCAGCACAATTTGTTTTTTGTTTGTTTTTTTTTATTTTTTTTATTTATTTATTTTTTTTTATTTAAGAAAGGATTAATTAACAAAACCATAGGGTAGGAGGGGTACAACTCCACACAATTCCCACCACCCAATCTCCATATCCCACCCCCTCCCCCGATAGCTTTCCCATTCTCTATCCCTCTGGGAGCATGGACCCAGGGTCATTGAGGGTTGCAGAAGGTAGAAGGTCTGGCTTCTGTAATTGCTTCCTCGCTGAACATGGGCGTTGACTGGTCGGTCCATACTCCCAGTCTGCCTCTCTCTTTCCCTAGTAGGATGGGTCTCTAGGGAAGCTGAGCTCCAGGACACATTGGTGGTGTCTTCAATCCAGGGAAGTCTGGCCGGCATCCTGATGACACCTGGAACCTGGTGACTAAAAAGAGAGTTAACATACAAAGCCAAACAAATTGTTGAGCAATCATGGACCCAAAGCTTGGAAAAGTGTAGAGGAAGTATTAGGGAGGTACTCACTGCAAACTCTAGTATACTTCTGCTTTCTTACTTTGGTGCCATACTCCAAACTCAGTCAATTTCTGCTTTGCGTTTCTACTTCTTTTTTTTTTTACATGCATAACATTCCCCAGATTCCCATTTAGCAATACAACCCCCACTATTTCATTCATCATTTTTCATGGACCTGTATTCTCCCCACCCACCCACCCACCCCAGAGTCTTTTACTTTGGTGTAATACTCCAATCATAGCAGCACAATTTGTAACAGCAAAAACCTAGAAGCAACCAAGGTGTCCAACAACAGATGAGTGGCTGAGCAAGTTGTGGTATATTTGCACAATGGAAAACTACTTGGCTATTAAAGATAGTGATTTCACCATTTTCAGCCCATCTTGGGTGGAGCTTGAAGAAATCATGTTAAGTAAAATAAGTCAGAAAGAGAAGGATGAATATGAGATGATCTCACTCACAGGCAGAAGTTTGAAAAACAAGATCAGAAAAGAAAATACTAAGACAAACCTGGACTGGAGTTGGTGTATTGCACCAAAGGAAAAGACACTGGGGTGGGGGGGTGGGGAGTACAGGTCCTGGAAAAGGATGACAGAGGACCGAGCGGGGGTTGTATTGTTATGTGGAAAACTGAGAAACTTTATGCATGTACAAACTATTGTATTTACTGTCGAATGTAAAACATTAATCCCCCAACAAAGGGGGGGAAAAGTTGAAAAATACTACCATGACACCAATCTGCCTTCCCTGGGCAGACAACCTCACCAATGTGATCTGAAACCCCACCTGCCCAAGAGCCCTGTCCTCCTAGGGAAAAGTAAAGAAAGATAGGCTGGGGGTATGGATCTACCTGTCAATACCCATGTCCAGCAGAGAAAAAATTACAGACGCCAGACCTCCCACCTTCTGTATCTTATAGAGATCTTTGGTCCATGCTCCCAAAAGGATAAGGAATAAGGAACCTTCCAAAGGAAGGGATAGGTGGTGGGAATTGTATGACTTATACCCCTCTTATCCCACAATCTTGTGGATCATTATTAAATAACCAATTAAAAAAAAAAAAAAAGGAAGTTGAAAAATAAGAAAACACAAAGCAGAACTTAGACTGGGTTTGGTGTATTGCAAAAGACTCTGGGGTGGGGCCCCGGGGGTAGCACAGCTGGTTGGTTAAGTGCAAGACTGGAGTAAGGATCCTGGTCTGAGCCCTGGTTCCCCATCTGCGGGGGGTTACTTCACAAGCGGTGAAGTAACTGTGACTGGTCCTCTTGCTTTGTTTCTAAATTCCCACTGGTGAATACTATCACCACAATGGAAGTTGCAGCTTCAAAACCAAAAAGAAACATACACCATTATCTTCAATAACATACATTTGATGCGCTATAAATTCTTATCATTTCTACTGGTAATCAATGTAAAAAACATTCATACCAGTCCTCAAAATATATTATGTGTTTTCTGCTTACAATACATCTCAACACAGACAAAATAACTTTGCAGTGCTACGTGGCTCACAGTGACTAGTGACCTGCCATATTGGACAATATAGTACACAGAGAGCAAGGATAACAAGCTACATTTTCAACCTTTCCTGAGATAGCAAGATCAGACAGAATAGCAACCCCAGTATCTGTTAAAAATAAAGGTGTCTTTCTCTCCCTCTGTCTCCCCCTCTTCTGTCCTATCCAACAACAACAACAACAAGGGCAACAAAAATGGGAAAAATGCCTCACAGAATGGGAGAAGATCTTTACATACCATATATCAGACAAGAGTTTAATAACCAAAATATATAAAGAGCTTGCCAAACTCAACAACAAGAAAACAAATAGTGGTCTGGGAGATGGCACAGTGGTTAAGGAACTAGACTCTCAAGCATTAGGTCCTGAGTTTAATCCCCAGCAGCACATGTACCAGAGTAATGTCTGGCTCTTTCCCTCCTCCTATCTTTCTCATTAATAAAATAAATTAAAAAAAAATAAAACAAATAACCCCATCCAAAAATGGGGAGAGGACATAGACAGAATATTCACCACAGAAGAGATCCAAAAGGCTGAGAAACACATGAAAAAATGCTCCAAGTCTTTGATTGTCAGAGAAATGCAAATAAAGACAACAACGAGATACCACTTCACTCATGTGAGAATGTCATACATCAGAAAAGGTAACAGCAGCAAATGCTGGAGAGGTTGTGGAGTCAAAGGAACCCTCCTGCACTTCTGGTGGGAATGTAAATTGGTCAGCCTCTGTGGAGAACAGTCTGGAGAACTCTCAGAAGGCTAGAAATGGACCTACCCTATGACCCTACAATTCCTCTCCTGGGAATATATCCTAAGGAACCCAACATATCCATCCAAGAAGATCTGTGTACACATATGTTCTTAGCAGCACAATTTGTAATAGCCAAAACCTGGAAGCAACCCAGGTATCCAACAACAGATGAGAGGCTGAGCAAGTTGTGGTATATATACACAATGGAATACTACTCAGATATTTAAAATGGTGACTTCACCATTTTCAGCCCATCTTGGATGGACCTTGAAAAATTCATGTTAAGTGAAATAAGTCAGAAACAGAAGGATGAATATGGGATGATCTCACTCTCAGGCAGAAGCTGAAAAACAAGATCAGAAGAGCAAACACAAGTAGAACCTGAACTGGAATTGGTGTATTGCACCGAAGTAAAAGACTCTGGGGTGGATTCGGGGGGAGAGACTACAGGTCCAAGAAGGATGACAGAGGACCTAGTGGGGGTTGTATTGATATATGGAAAACTGAGAAATACTGTGCATGTACAAACTACTGTATTTACTATCAAATGTAAAACATGAATTCCCCAATTTTTTTTTTTAAAAAAATGGGGAAAATGGCCTGCAGGCGCAGTGGATTCATAGTGCAGGCACTGAGCCCCAGAGATAATCCTGGAGGCAAAACATAAATAAATAAAAGACAGTGGTGGAGTAGGGTGGGGTAGGGTGTTCAAGTCCTAGAACATGATGGCAGAGGAGGGCCTAGAGGGGGTTGAATTGCTATGTGGAAAACTGACAGTAGTACAAACTACTGTATTTTTCTGTTGACTGTAAACCATTAATCCCCAATAAAGAAAAAGAGAAAAAACAACCCCAAAAAATTTATATAAAAATAATTTCTAAAAAGATGATAAAATTAAAGGCAGACAATATAGCTCACCTGGACAGTTTTTCTGTTTTTCTATGCACGCTTAACTAGATTCAAGCCTGCCACCTATCACACTGGAGAAAGCCTCTCTCTCCTTTCTCTCTTCTCTTGTGTCCTGTATCTCTATCTGGGTGTGGAGGGGAACTCAGGTCAGAAAGATGAGGCCTTGGCAATAAAAAAAATATTTATTTATTAAATGTATAAATTGAAAATTATATAATATTGCTGACACATTAGAACCCAGGTAAATTAGAAGATATAAAACTCATAAAGGCAGGGGCCAGGTAGTGGTGCACCTGGTTGAGCGCACATGCTATAGTGCACAAGGATCCAGATTTGAGCCCCCAGTCCCTACCTGCAGGGGGAATGCTTTGCAAGTGGTGAAGCAGTGTTGCAGTTGTCTCTCTGTCTCTCCCTCTCTATCACCCCCTTCCCTCTCAATTTCTGGCTATCTCTATCCAGTAAATAAAATAAAGGTAATAAAAAAATTTTTTTTAAAAACTCATAAAGGCATAAAATCTCCCTTTCTAACATTAGACCAAGAACCAATACAATCCAAATCAAAATTATAAAAGTAGGTTTTAAGAGTGGGGGTATAGCATAATGGTTATGCAAACAGAGTTTTATGCCTGAGGCTCTCATGTCCCAGGTTCCATCCCCCACATAAGCCAGAGCTGAGTAGTGCTCTTGTAAAATAAATAAATAAATAAATAAAAGTAGGTTTTATAAATGCTGGCAAGTCTATTTTAATATTACATATAACTATAAAAAAACAGGAAAATTAAAAGAATTTTGAACAATAACAAAGTTGTAGGATTTGTACTACTTATTTCACTACTTACAGGAATATGCACCAGCCTAAGGACACAAAGTGCAATAAAGGGAGTCGGGCTGTAGCGCAGCGGGTTAAGTGCAGGTGGCGCAAAGCACAAGGACCGGCATAAGGATCCCGGTTCAAACCCCGGCTCCCCCCCTGCAGG